>NC_079412.1:2436812-2479312 GCF_026213295.1 Gadus chalcogrammus | reverse complement strand
CCTATCAACATCACTGCCGAAGAGAAAAGCTGCGTTTGTAAGAAACCAAACCGTTTGTAAATCCGTCCAAGATTTCCGCTACAAGATTCCACCACAAAGCGACAAAATGGCGGCTTAGACGCCGCCGTATGGCAATAAACATAAATATCCATTTCAGATGATCCCACGTTTCCTCGTTTCGAGAGTTAAATAATGAACACTATATAGCAAAGGATTTGCGACAAAATATCATGCCTTCAGTGTGTTTTGTATTATACATACAGCGTCAATGACCGCTACAACAGATTCCACCACAAATCTTTTCTGTGGCAAAATGGCGGATCCACGGGCTTTAATGTTTTGTCGCAAATCCTTTGCTTGCCACTACTGCATCAAAAGCAAACCGCCAAAGCAACCATACCAACGTAATACAATAAACATAATTATCCATTAAGGACTTACCGTGACAACGAACTTCTTTGGTTGAACCGCAAAGTTGAAAGACAGAACGTACTCGAAAGAATCCGCTCACAATATTAATCCGTGGAAAGGAGAGCAAAAGGGTCTATCTGAATAAAGATGTCTCAAGCAGAGAAAATCCGATCAGAGTGAGACGAGCCGTGCGTCGCTGACGATAGTCATTC
The DNA here is from genome assembly GCF_026213295.1 of Gadus chalcogrammus. Classification (NCBI taxonomy): domain Eukaryota; kingdom Metazoa; phylum Chordata; class Actinopteri; order Gadiformes; family Gadidae; genus Gadus; species Gadus chalcogrammus. Next base: position 2,478,689 of record NC_079412.1, on the reverse strand, counting down.
AACTCGCGAAGCACCATGGGAGTATGCCACGCCCACACCTCTACAGATGATGTAGATGTGTACAGAAAAGATTTGTATTTATCTTCGCGCATTATATATTATACATACAGCGTAACGCTGTATGTATACCAGCGTTAACATCTAATTGTAATGTTTCTTTTCTACAGAAAAGAAATGGCCGGAAAGTCCCCAGCAGACTTTCCATCAACAAACCACCCCGAGACAATTGCCATGAAGGCTGAATCAAGGAATAACTATGTAAGTTATCAACATTTGCGTCTTTGCAAACCTAAATGAAGAAAATTCCATTCAATACTAACATAGTTTTTTTTTTTGTAATAGCATATCTGTGTAGATAAAATATACACCAGGGAACAGAAGGTCGACCATGCGTTCCGATTCGGTACGCTGGTGTGCGCAAAGACCATCCACTACACCGAGCGGGAGAAGGCACACAAAAAACAACTGGAATTCCTTCGGAGGGAGGTTGATAGACGTGGCAAAATTATCCACAATTTAGAACTGGACCTGGCGGCATCCGAGGCCAGCTTGTCTACCTCGGAGACAAATCTGGACGCCACAAAAAACGGTAAAAAAAAAAGCGTGCATACCAATCCAAAGGACGATTACAAATGGAATATTAACATTTCTTTCCTTCATATCTAGACTTGGAAGATCTTCAACTTATCAACGCCTCCCAAGGTAATGCAAATTACCCAACAACATGTGTTTTAATTTGGTTAGAGATTTCAAGTCTTATGTTTTTACCTATTAGACTATACTCTACAAATTAACCTAGCGTACACAAGCAAACAAATGCATACCCATCCAAATTACTAATTAATATTAACATTTGCTTTCATTTCTAGAACACGACAACCAGAACCTCAGAACCGCCTCCCAAGGTATGACTATGCATGGTGTTAATATGGATTTGATTTTTCATCGGATACTGATTCCTCCCATCAGAGATTGTCTTCAAATATAGATTTGATTTGTCATGTCACCTATTAGCCAAATGTAAAAAATAATGGAAACGATCTTTCCTCCCATCAGATACGGATTCGTCACACTCACAGCCATTGTGTTCGACAATGATTGATGACGAGAACGGGAACGGAGGTACACCTTCATCTTTCAAATGACTGTCGTGGTTATAAAAATACATGCAGGCTTTATGTCCATGTGCTCGGAAAACTGATACTTTTTTCTTTACATTTTGCAGATCCCGAATGATAGGCCCCTGAATTATATTGTAAATAGTGTGTTTTTTTTTAAATATATTGTGATATTGTAAATAGTGTGTTTTTTTTTATTTGTGTGAATTTTTTTTTTTTATATAGTGTGATATTGTAAATAGTGTGTGTGTTTTTAATAAAAAAACTCAAAAACATCTGATTGTTTCATATTTACACAAATTGCCCATGCAAAAAGGAATGTTTCTCAATTTGCGTTCTTTTCTGTACTTGTGTGCCTGCGTTGGGAAATATCCCAGGATGCATTTCGCATACCTGTTTTAAAATATCAGTGTAAATGCTATAAAATAGGCTATATAGGGACATTTTAAAAGTATAACAAAGATGGAGGCCCATTATTTACATACTACTGTAAAATGAAAGAGGAATTTTGCTTTATATAATGTGTTTATATTGTATAAATCGCTGGAGGAAACCCATCGCAACCGAGCCTGCATATTGTGTGGACTTGGGACCATCAAATATCCCAGAATGCATTTCGCATTCCTGTTTCTCAATTCGCGTTCTTTTCTGTACTGCTGTGCCTGCGTTGGGACCGTCAAATATCCCAGGATGCATTTCGCATTCCTGTTTGAAGATATCAGTGTAAAAGCTATAAAATAGGCTATATAGGGACATTTTAAAAGTATAACAAAGATGGAGGCCTATTATTTACATACTATTTTAAAATGAAAGGGGTTTTGCTTTATATAATGTGTTCATATTGTATAAATCGCTGGAGGAAACCCATCGCAACTCAAGTACCCCTGACTGCAGCCCGCAGACGGAGTCCACATGGAGGGGGCGGGCACTCAGTCCACATGGAGGGGGCGGGCACTCAGTCCACATGGAGGGGGCGGGCGCTCAGGCCACATGGAGGGGGCGGGCGCTCAGTCCACATCGAGACGATTGAGCAGATTTCCGCTGCTCTTGTTAATGCAAGAGTAAACGGTAATACTATGTTAAGCTAGCGAGAGCCCATGCTGTTAATTAAATTATACAGATGGTACGGGAGTATTGTGACTGGGTATCTTTCTTGCTGCGTACCATGGAACTATTATAAAGTTAAGCATAGCCTAAACGACTTGCAAATACATTTTCTCTTTTTTTTTCGCTTAGCTGTTCCACTCATGGACCTATTTAGGTTCCACTTAAGAGTTCACGTTACAACCGTTCGCCGTTGCTCCATGTTTAAATCACAGTGCCTTGTTCGTGACCAGCCTCAAATTCACTAACTGAAATAGTGCCCCCTAGAGATCTTTTTTTTTTACTCAGTATTAATAGGCCTACTATGGCTCTTTTCGCTTGAATTTTTGTATTTCTCTACTGATTGCTTCGACAATGCAACATTAAAAGTTACTAACAGCGACTTCACACAGAGGCTCTGGCTTGGGGCCCCCCACCTCCCTTGGGCCCCTGGGCATGTACCCGGTGTGCCTGTGCGGTAATCCACCCTTGCCTGTAAACAATGCAACGTGTGCGAACTCCTGTACCCGTCTGTCTGTCAGAGTTACAGGCCCAGTAAGAGCCAAAATAAGATTTGGGGAACTATGAAGACTGGGATACAAAGGTATGACCTTAACAGATGTAATGTGAGGAAACCACATCTAAGGGCAAAAAATGTACCTCAATAGACATAAGGAAAGGCTACATGTGTGAAGCACATTAAGTTACACCAATCACAGGAGCACTAACAACAGTCTTTTTATTCAACTACATGTGTGAAGCACATTAAGTTACACCAATCACAGGAGCACTAACAACAGTCTTTTTATTCAACAAAACAATTAAAAAATAACAACTACAAAAAATAGATTGTAAACTATTAGCATAAAAGATAAATCAATAAAGAGTAGAACAAACAAAGTCTCAACGGGGGGGGGAACACACTGACGCCTTCCTCAGTGAGGTGGACGCCACTCTCGCTTCACGCTCTGTCGCCCGACATCGCCGTCACCGCCGCCATAGCTGCCAAGCGCCGCCATTATGCTGCATCATCAGACTACATTGGAGTCGTGTGGCGCAGGCGTCACAAGGAGGGGGACGGGGAGGGGGCACAGGGAGGGGGAGAGGTGTTTGACTCAAAAGAGGCAAACACCTTCAGGTTTCTCCTGTCCATCATCTCCACACAGAACAGTTCATAGTCAGTATGTAATCTGAATGAGAATTGGAATGGTTTCCACGTTTCTTCCTCATCCCCGCCGTCATGGGATTTGCGCTGTGTTGATGCTGCCATCTGCTCCCAACATTCCATCCCAATGACCTCTGGGAGAGAAACACTGTCCTTGAAGGACTGTAACTAGCACCATGCTGCTGCCTGAATTGTGTCCTTCAGGACAACATCATCTTCCTTGAAGAAGAAAGAAAAAATATTTGTGTCTGTACTTGACACCCTACTGATGAGTTTTCAGGGATAAAAAAACACTATTCAACTAGTCATCAGACTATTTAATCTGGCTATACATACAACCTCCAGCATTACAAAAATGAGCCTGGCCTATGCCAAAAGATGCAACTGACTCCAGTGAATCTGTGGATATAAAGGTTTTGACTGTGGGAGGTTCGTTGTGGGAGTTATAGCCCAAAACGCGTTCTCAGAACATTCCATTGGCCAAATAGGAGATGGACAATGTCGTCGTTTTTTGGCGCCGCCCTGTTGGCGAAATTTTCCAAAGACAATTTTCCTTTGCCGAATAACTCCCGCCCACATTAATAATTCTTGGCCATATTTTTTATATAGACTCGGGTTTGCCCTTTGATGGTTCCCTTATAGTTTGAAGAACATTCCTCTGGCCAATTAGAAGATATACAATTTCCTCGTTTATTGCGCCCCCTTAGGGCGTAATTTCCCTATTTTTTATTCGAACGCCATTAAGGTTAGCACCGACATGTGTCTAAAATTTGGACTCAATCCGATGTCTAATTTTCGTATTTTTTGAATTTTTGCGTTTCGACGTGAAACGTAGCTAATAAACCAATATTCAAAACGCTACCGTTTCGTCGTCGAAGGTCGGATCAAAAAAGTATATATGATTTCTTTGCGCGTGCGTCTGACGATGCCGTGTGCAAAGTTTTGTGTCGATTGGTCAAGAAATGTGGGAGGAGTAGCGAAAAAACAGTTTTGCGGTTTTCGCGTTTTTGCGAAAAAAAATTATAGACGCAAATGGGCGTGGCCTATGCCAAAAGATGCAGCAGACTCCAGTGCATCTGTGTGTACAAGTTTTTGGACTCTGGGAGGTTCGGTGTGGGAGTTATAGCCCCAAACGCGTATTCCTTGGTATAGCGCCACCTAGTGGCCAGCATGTCTGGATTTTGTCGTCTGCGTAGTCCGAAGAGATCTGGATCTAGTCATGTAATTGGCGTGTGTGCAGCATTTACGGTTTGGGCTGTGGTACCACTTTTAGGGGGGTAAGTATAACTAGAACTGCAAGCAGTTATGCAGGGGTCCAAGAAGTGTGCATTTCGCCGGCACAACGCGACAAGAAATGTGAATTTCGCCGGCACAACGCGAAGCATGTGTTCAAAACGCTACCCTGAACTTGTGGATACAAAGGATTCGACTGTGGTAGGAGTAGCGAGAAGTCAGTGTAGCGTTTTCGCGGCAAAATTTTGTAGAAGATATACAATTTCCTCGTTTATTGCGCCCTCTAATGGCGAAATTGTCCGAAATTTTTATCGAACGTCATTAAGGTTAGCACCAACATGTGTGTAGAATTTGGACTCGATCCGATTTCTAATTTTGGAATTTTTTGTATTTTGGATTTTCCACGTCTAATTTAGCTAATATACCAATATTCAAAATGCTACCGTTTCGTCGTCGAAGGTCGGATCAAAAAACTGTATACGATTCCTTTGCGTGTGCGTCTGAAGATGTCGTGTGCAAAGTTTAGTGTCGATTGGTCAAGAAATGTGGGAGGAGTAGGGAAAAAACAGTTTTGCGGTTTTCGCGATATAGCGAAAAATATTCATAGACGCAAATGGGCGTGGCCTAGGCCAAAAGATGCAGCAGACTCCAGTGCATCTGTGTGTACAAGTTTTTGGACTGTGGGAGGTTCGGTGTGGGAGTTATAGCCCCAAACGCGTATTCCTTGGTATAGCGCCACCTAGTGGCCGGCGTGTCTGGATTTTGTCGTCTGCATAGTCTTCACTGACCTGGATCTAGTCATGCAATTGGCGTGTGTGCAACATTTACGGTATGGGCTGTATTCCCACTTTCTTGGTAGGAAGTATAATAATAATAATAATAATAATAATAAGAAAAATCCCTACAAAAACAATAGGGATCCAACCTGTTGGCTTGGACCCCTAAAAATAATAATAATAGGAAGAAAAATCCTTACAAAAACAATAGGGATCCAACCTGTTGGCTTGGACCCCTAATAACTAGAACTGCAAGCAGTTATGCAGGGGTCCAAGAAGTGTGCATTTCGCCGGCACAACGCGACAAGAAATGTGCATTTCGCCGGAAAAAACGCGAAGCATGTGTTCAAAACGCTACCCTGAACCTGTGGAGTAGCGAGAAGTCAGTGTAGCGTTTTCGCGGCGAAATTTTTGTAGAAGATATACAATTTCCTCGTTTATTGCGCCCCCTAATGGCGAAATTTTCCGAAATTTTTATCGAAGGTCAATAAGGTTAGCACCAACATGTGTCTAAAATTTGGACTCGATCCGATGTCTAATTTTGGAATTTTTTGGTTTTTTAATTTTCCACGTCTAATTTAGCTAATAAAAGAATATTCAAAACTCTACCGTTTCGTCGTCGAAGCTCGGATCAAAAAACTGTATATGATTTCTTTGCGTGTGCGTCTGAAGATGCCGTGTGCAAAGTTTGGTGTTGATTGGTCAAGAAATGTGCGAGGAGTAGCGAAAAAACAGTTTTGCGGTTTTCGCGATTTAGCGAAAAATATTCATAGACGCAAATGGGCGTGGCCTATACCAAAAGATGCAGCAGACTCCAGTGAATCTGTGTGTACAAGGTTTTGAATGTGGGAGGTTCGGTGTGGGAGTTATAGCCCCAAACGTGTCTTTCCTTGGTATAGCGCCACCTAGTGGCCGGCGTGTCTGGGTTTGGTCGTCTGCGTAGTCCGAAGAGATCTGGATCTAGTCATGTAATTGGCGTGTGTGCACCATTTACGGTTTGGGCTGTGGTACCACTTTTAGGGGGGTAAGTATAACTAGAACTGCAAGCAGTTATGCAGGGGTCCAAGAAGTGTGCATTTCGCCGGCACAACGCGACAAGAAAGGTGCGTTTCGCCGGCACAACGCGAAGCATGTGTTCAAAACGCTACCGTGAATCTGTGGATATAAAGGTTTTGACTGTGGGAGCTTCGGTGTGGGAGTTATAGCCTAAAACGCGTTTTCAGAACATTCCATTGGCCAAATGGGAGATAGATAATGTTGTCGTTTTTTGGCGCCGCCCTGTTGGCGAAATTTTACGAAGACAATTTTCCTTTTCCAAATAACTCCCGCCCACATTAATAATTCTTGGCCATATTTTTTATATAGACTCGGGTTTGCCCCTTGATGGTTCCCTTATAGTTTGAAGAACATTCCTTTGGCCAATTAGAAGATATACAATTTCCTTGTTTATTGCGCCCCCTAATGGCGGAATTTTCCGAAATTTTTATCGAACGTCATTAAGGTTAGCTCCAACATGTGTGTAGAATTTGGACTCGATCCGATGTCTAATTTTGGATTTTTTGGGATTTTTAATTTTCCACGTCTAATTTAGCTAATAAACAAATATTCAAAACTCTACCGTTTCGTCGTCGAAGGTCGGATCAAAAAACTGTCTAAGATTTCTATGCGTGTGCGTCTGAAGATGTCGTGTGCAAAGTTTGGTGTCGATTGGTCAAGAAATGTGGGAGGAGTAGGGAAAAAACAGTTTTGCGGTTTTCACGATTTAGCGAAAAATATTCATAGACGCAAATGGGCGTGGCCTAGGCCAAAAGATGCAGCAGACTCCAGTGCATCTGTGTGTACAAGTTTTTGGACTCTGGGAGGTTCGGTGTCGGAGTTATAGCCCCAAACGCGTATTCCCTGGTATAGCGCCACCTAGTGGCCGGCGTGTCTGGATTTTGTCGTCTGCGTAGTCCGAAGAGATCTGGATCTAGTCATGTAATTGGCGTGTGTGCACCATTTACGGTTTGGGCTGTGGTACCACTTTTAGGGGGGTAAGTATAAAAATAACAAGAAGTGTGCATTTCGCCGGCACAACGCGACACGAAATGTGCGTTTCGCCGGCACACGCTACCCTGAACCTGTGGATACAAAGGATTTGACTGTGGTAGGAGTAGCGAGAAGTCAGTGTAGCGTTTTCGCGGTGAAATTTTGTAGAAGATATACAATTTCCTCGTTTATGGCGCCCCCTAATGGCGAAATTTTCCGATTTTTTTATCGAACGACAATAAGGTTAGCACCAACATGTGTGTAAAATTTGGAATCGATCCGACGTCTAATTTTGGATTTCTTTGGATTTTTGATATTCCACGTCTAATTTAGCTAATAAACAAATATTCAAAACTCTACCGTTTCGTCCTCAAAGGTCGGATCAAAAAACTGTATATGATTTCTTTGCGTGTGCGTCTGAAGATGCCGTGTGCAAAGTTTGGTGTTGATTGGTCAAGAAATGTGCGAGGAGTAGCGAAAAAAACAGTTTTGCGGTTTTCGCGATTTAGCGAAAAATATTCATAGACGCAAATGGGCGTGGCCTAGGCCAAAAGATGCAGCAGACTCCAGTGCATCTGTGTGTACAAGTTTTTGGACTGTGGGAGGTTCGGTGTGGGAGTTATAGCCCCAAACGCGTCTTTCCTTGGTATAGCGCCACCTAGTGGCCGGCGAGTCTGGATTTGGTCGTCTGCTTAGAACTCAGGGCCCTGGATCTAGTCATGCAATTGGCGTGTCGGCACCATTTACGGTTTGGGCTGTGGACCCACTTCTAGGGGGGAATAATAATAATACTAGAACTGCAAGCAGTTATGCAGGGGTCCAAGAAGTGTGCATTTCGCCGGCACAACGCGACAAGAAATGTGCATTTCGCCGGCAAAACGCGAAGCATGTGTTCAAAACGCTACCCTGAACCTGTGGATACAAAGGATTTGACTGTGGTAGGAGTAGCGAGAAGTCAGTGTAGCGTTTTCGCGGCGAAATTTTGTAGAAGATAAACAATTTCCTCGTTTATTGCGCCCCCTAATGGCGAAATATTCCGATTTTTTTATTCAACGCCATTAAGGGTAGCACCGACATGTGTCTAAAATTTGGACTTGATCCGATTTATAATTCTTGATTTTTTTGGATTTTTGATTTTCCACGTCTAATTTAGCTAATTAACAAATATTCAAAACGCTACCGTTTCGTCGTCGAAGGTCGGATCAAAAAACTGTCCGACGATTCCTTTGCGTGTGCGTCTGAAGATGTCGTGTGCAAAGTTTGGTGTCGATTGGTCAAGAAATGTGGGAGGAGTAGCGAAAAAATAGTTTAGCGGTTTTCGCGATTTAGCGAAAAATATTCATAGACGCAAATGGGCGTGGCCTAGGCCAAAAGATGCAGCAGACTCCAGTGCATCTGTGTGTACAAGTTTTTGGACTCTGGGAGGTTCGGTGTGGGAGTTATAGCCCCAAACGCGTATTCCTTGGTATAGCGCCACCTAGTGACCGGCGTGTCCGGATTTTGTCGTCTGCATAGTCTTCACTGACCTGGATCTAGTCATGCAATTGGCGTGTCGGCACCATTTACGGTTTGGGCTGTGGTACCACTTTCTTGGTAGGAAGTATAATAAAAAGAATAATAATCCTTACAAAAACAATAGGGATCCAACCTGTTGGCTTGGACCCCTAATAATAATAAAAAAAATCCTTACAAAAACAATAGGGATCCAACCTGTTGGCTTGGACCCCTAACTAGAACTGCAAGCAGTTATGCAGGGGTCCAAGAAGTGTGCATTTCGCCGGCACAACCCGACAAGAAATGTGCATTTCGCCGGCACAACGCGAAGCATGTGTTCAAAACGCTACCCTGAACCTGTGGATACAAAGGATTTGACTGTGGTTGGAGTAGCGAGAAGTCAGTGTAGCGTTTTCGCGGCGAAATTTTGTAGAAGATATACAATTTCCTCGTTTATTGCGCCCCCTAACGGCGAAATTGTCCGAAATTTTTCTCGAACGTCATTAAGGTTAGCACCAACATGTGTGTAGAATTTGGACTCGAGCCGATGTCTAATTTTGAATTTCTTTGGATTTTTAATTTTCCACGTCTAATTTAGCTAATATACCAATATTCAAAACGCTACCGTTTCGTCGTCGAAGGTCGGATCAAAAAACTGTTGATGATTCCTTTGCGTGTGCGTCTGAAGATGTCGTGTGCAAAGTTTGGTGTTGATTGGTCAAGAAATGTGGGAGGAGTAGGGAAAAAACAGTTTTGCGGTTTTCGCGATTTAGCGAAAAATATTCATAGACGCAAATGGGCGTGGCCTAGGCCAAAAGATGCAGCAGACTCCAGTGCATCTGTGTGTACAAGTTTTTGGACTCTGGGAGGTTCGGTGTGGGAGTTATAGCCCCAAACGTGTTTCTCCTTGGTATAGCGCCACCTAGTGGCCGGCATGTCTGGATTTGGTTATCTGAGTAGCGGTGCCGGTACTGGTTCTAGTCATGTAATTGGCGCGTGTGCACCATTTACGGTTTGGGCTGTGGTTCCACTTTCACGGGGAGGTAGTATAATAATAATAATAAAAAAAATCCTTACAAAAACAATAGGGATCCAACCTGTTGGCTTGGACCCCTAAATAATAACTAGAACTGCAAGCAGTTATGCAGGGGTCCAAGAAGTGTGCATTTCGCCGGCACAACGCGAAGCATGTGTTCGAAATTGAGGAACGGCGTATGCCAAAAGATGCAGCTGACTCCAGTGAATCTGTGGATATAACGTTTTTGACTGTGGGAGCTTCGGTGTGGGAGTTATAGCCCAAAACGCGTTTTCAGAACATTCCATTGGCCAGTTAGGAGATATATTATTTCGTCGTTTATTTGCGACCCCTTGTGGCGAAATTTTCCAAGGACAATTTTCCTTTGCCAAATAACTCCCGCCCACATTAATAATTCTTGGCCATATTTTTTATATAGACTCGGGTTTGCCCCTTGATGGTTTCCTTTGAGTTTGAAGAACATTCCTTTGGCCAATAAGAAGATATACAATTTCCTCGTTTATTGCGCCCCCTAATGGCGAAATATTCCGAAAATTTTATTGAACGACATTAAGGTTAGCACCAACATGTATGTAAAATTTGGACTCGTTCCGATGTCTACTTTAGGATTTTTCTGGATTTTTGATTTTCCACGTCTAATTTAGCTAATATACCAATATTCAAAACGCTACCGTTTCGTCGTCGACGGTCGAATCAAAAAACTGTCCGATAATTTCTTTGCGTGTGCGTCTGAAGATGTCGTGTGCAAAGGTTGGTGTTGATTGGTCAAAAAATGTGGGAGGAGTAGGGAAAAAAACTGTTTTGCGGTTTTTGCGATTTTGCGAAAAATATTCATAGACGCAAATGGGCGTGGCCTATGCCAAAAGATGCAGCAGACTCCAGTGAATTTGTGTGTACAAGTTTTTGGACTCTGGGAGGTTCGGTGTGGGAGTTATAGCCCTAAACGCGTATTCCTTGGTATAGCGCCACCTAGTGGCCGGCGTGTCTGGATTTTGTCGTCTGCCTAGAACTCAGGGACCTGGATCTAGTCATGCAATTGGCATGTCGGCACCATTTACGGTTTGGGCTGTGGGCCCACTTCTAGGGGGGAATAATAATAAAAAAATCCTTACAAAAACAATAGGGATCCAACCTGTTGGCTTGGACCCCTAATAACTAGAACTGCAAGCAGTTATGCAGGGGTCCAAGAAGTGTGCATTTCGCCGGCACAACGCGACAAGAAATGTGCATTTCGCCGGCACATCGCGAAGCATGTGTTGAAAACGCTACCCTGAACCTGTGGATACAAAGGATTTGACTGTGGTAGGAGTAGTGAGAAGTCAGTGTAGCGTTTTTGCGGCGAAATTTTGTAGAAGATATACAATTTCCTCGTTTATTGCGCCCCCTAATGGCGGAATTTTCCGAAATTTTTATCGAACGTCATTAAGGTTAGCAACAACATGTGTGTAGAATTTGGACTCGATCCGATGTCTAATTTTGGATTTTTTTGTATTTTTGATTTTCCACGTCTAATTTAGCTAATATACCAATATTCAAAATGCTATCGTTTCGTCGTCGAAGGTCGGATCAAAAAACTGTATATGATTCCTTTGCGTGTGCGTCTGAAGATGTCGTGTGCAAAGTTTTGTGTCGATTGGTCAAGAAATGTGGGAGGAGTAGCGAAAAAACAGTTTTGCGGTTTTCGCGATTTTGCGAAAAAAAATTATAGACGCAAATGGGCGTGGCCTATGCCAAAAGATGCAGCAGACTCCAGTGAATCTGTGTGTACAAGGTTTTGAATGTGGGAGGTTCGGTGTGGGAGTTATAGCCCCAAACGCGTCTTTCCTTGGTATAGCGCCACCTAGTGGCCGGCGTGTCTGGATTTGGTCGTCTGCTTAGAACTCAGGGCCCTGGATCTAGTCATGCAATTGGCGTGTCGGCACCATTTACGGTTTGGGCTGTGGACCCACTTCTAGGGGGGAATAATAAAAAGAAAAATCATTACAAAAACAATAGGGATCCAACCTGTTGGCTTGGACCCCTAATAATAATAATAATAAAAATCCTTACAAAAACAATAGGGATCCAACCTGTTGGCTTGGACCCCTAATAATAAGAAAAATCCCTACAAAAACAATAGGGATCCAACCTGTTGGCTTGGACCCCTAACTAGAACTGCAAGCAGTTATGCAGGGGTCCAAGAAGTGTGCATTTCGCCGGCACAACGCGACAAGAAATGTGCGTTTCGCCGGCACAACGCGAAGCATGTGTTCAAAACGCTACCCTGAACCTGTGGATACAAAGGATTTGACTGTGGTAGGAGTAGCGAGAAGTCAGTGTAGCGTTTTTGCGGCGAAATTTTGTAGAAGATATACAATTTCCTCGTTTATTGCGCCCCCTAATGGCGGAATTTTCCGAAATTTTTATCGAACGTCATTAAGGTTAGCACCAACATGTGTGTAGAATTTGGACTCGATCCGATGTCTAATTTTGGATTTTTTGGGATTTTTAATTTTCCACGTCTAATTTAGCTAATAAAAGAATATTCAAAACTCTACCGTTTCGTCGTCGAAGGTCGGATCAAAAAACTGTATATGATTCCTTTGCGTGTGCATCTGAAGATGCCGTGTGCAAAGTTTGGTGTTGATTGGTCAAGAAATGTGCGAGGAGTAGCGAAAAAACAGTTTTGCGGTTTTCGCGATTTAGCGAAAAATATTCATAGACGCAAATGGGCGTGGCCTAGGCCAAAAGATGCAGCAGACTCCAGTGCATCTGTGTGTACAAGTTTTTGGACTCTGGGAGGTTCGGTGTCGGAGTTATAGCCCCAAACGCGTATTCCCTGGTATAGCGCCACCTAGTGGCCGGCGTGTCTGGATTTTGTCGTCTGCGTAGTCCGAAGAGATCTGGATCTAGTCATGTAATTGGCGTGTGTGCACCATTTACGGTTTGGGCTGTGGTACCACTTTTAGGGGGGTAAGTATAACTAGAACTGCAAGCAGTTATGCAGGGGTCCAAGAAGTGTGCATTTCGCCGGCACGACGCGAAGCATGTGTTCAAAACGCTACCCTGAACCTGTGGATACAAAGGATTTGACTGTGGTAGGAGTAGCGAGAAGTCAGTGTAGCGTTTTCGGGGCGAAATTTTGTAGAAGATATACAATTTCCTCGTTTATTGCGCCCCCTAATGGCGAAATCTTCCGAAATTTTTATCGAACGACATTAAGGTTAGCACCAACATGTGTGTAGAATTAGGACTCGATCCGATGTCTACTTTTGGATTTCTTTGTATTTTTGATTTTCCACGTCTAATTTAGCTAATAAACAAATATTCAAAACTCTACCGTTTCGTCGTCGAAGGTCGGATCAAAAAACTGTTGATGATTCCTTTGCGTGTGCGTCTGAAGATGTCGTGTGCAAAGTTTGGTGTTGATTGGTCAAGAAATGTGGGAGGAGTAGGGAAAAAACTGTTTTGCGGTTTTCGCGATTTAGCGAAAAATATTCATAGACGCAAATGGGCGTGGCCTAGGCCAAAAGATGCAGCAGACTCCAGTGCATCTGTGTGTACAAGTTTTTGGACTGTGGGAGGTTCGGTGTTGGAGCTATAGCCCCAAACGTGTTTCTCCTTGGTATAGCGCCACCTAGTGGCCGGCATGTCTGGATTTGGATATCTGAGTAGCGGTGCCGGTACTGGTTCTAGTCATGTAATTGGCGCGTGTGCACCATTTACGGTTTGGGCTGTGGTACCACTTTTAGCGCAGGAATAATAATAAGAAAAATCCTTACAAAAACAATAGGGATCCAACCTGTTGGCTTGGACCCCTAATAATAATAATCCTTACAAAAACAATAGGGATCCAACCTGTTGGCTTGGACCCCTAATAATAAGAAAAATCCCTACAAAAACAATAGGGATCCAACCTGTTGGCTTGGACCCCTAACTAGAACTGCAAGCAGTTATGCAGGGGTCCAAGAAGTGTGCATTTCGCCGGCACAACGCGACAAGAAATGTGCGTTTCGCCGGCACAACGCGAAGCATGTGTTCAAAACGCTACCCTGAACCTGTGGATACAAAGGATTTGACTGTGGTAGGAGTAGCGAGAAGTCAGTGTAGCGTTTTTGCGGCGAAATTTTGTAGAAGATATACAATTTCCTCGTTTATTGCGCCCCCTAATGGCGGAATTTTCCGAAATTTTTATCGAACGTCATTAAGGTTAGCACCAACATGTGTGTAGAATTTGGACTCGATCCGATGTCTAATTTTGGATTTTTTGGGATTTTTAATTTTCCACGTCTAATTTAGCTAATAAAAGAATATTCAAAACTCTACCGTTTCGTCGTCGAAGGTCGGATCAAAAAACTGTATATGATTCCTTTGCGTGTGCATCTGAAGATGCCGTGTGCAAAGTTTGGTGTTGATTGGTCAAGAAATGTGCGAGGAGTAGCGAAAAAACAGTTTTGCGGTTTTCGCGATTTAGCGAAAAATATTCATAGACGCAAATGGGCGTGGCCTAGGCCAAAAGATGCAGCAGACTCCAGTGCATCTGTGTGTACAAGTTTTTGGACTCTGGGAGGTTCGGTGTCGGAGTTATAGCCCCAAACGCGTATTCCCTGGTATAGCGCCACCTAGTGGCCGGCGTGTCTGGATTTTGTCGTCTGCGTAGTCCGAAGAGATCTGGATCTAGTCATGTAATTGGCGTGTGTGCACCATTTACGGTTTGGGCTGTGGTACCACTTTTAGGGGGGTAAGTATAACTAGAACTGCAAGCAGTTATGCAGGGGTCCAAGAAGTGTGCATTTCGCCGGCACAACGCGAAGCATGTGTTGGAATTTGAGAAACGGCGTATGCCAAAAGATGCAACTGACTCCAGTGAATCTGTGCATATAACGTTTTTGACTGTGGGAGCTTCGGTGTGGGAGTTATAGCCCAAAACGTGTTTTCAGAACATTCCATTGGCCAGTTAGGAGATATATTATTTCGTCGTTTATTTGCGCCCCCTTGTGGCGAAATTTTCCAAAGACAATCTTCCTTTGCCAAAAACTCCCGCCCACATTAATAATTCTTGGCCATATTTTTTATATAGACTCGGGTTTGCCCCTTGATGGTTCCCTTACAGATTGAAGAACATTCCTTGGGCCAATTAGAAGATATACAATTTCCTCGTTTATTGCGCCCCCTAATGGCGAAATCTTCCGAATTTTTTATTGAACGCCATTAAGGGTAGCTCCGACATGTGTCTAAAATTTGGACTCGATCCGATGTCTATTTTTGATTTTTTGGGATTTTTGATTTTCCACGTCTAATTTAGCTAATAAACCAATATTCCAAACGCTACCGTTTCGTCGTCGAAGGTCGGATCAAAAAACTGTTGATGATTCCTTTGCGTGTGCGTCTGAAGATGTCGTGTGCAAAGTTTGGTGTTGATTGGTCAAGAAATGTGCGAGGAGTAGCGAAAAAACAGTTTTGCGGTTTTCGCAATTTAGCGAAAAATATTCATTGACGCAAATGGGCGTGGCCTAGACCAAAAGATGCAGCAGACTCCAGTGCATCTGTGTGTACACGTTTTTGGACTGTGGGAGGTTCGGTGTGGGAGTTATAGCCCCAAACGCGTATTCCTTGGTATAGCGCCACCTAGGGACCGGCGTGTCTGGATTTTGTTATCTGAGTAGCGGTGCCGATTCTGGATCTAGTCATGCAATTGGCGCGTGTGCACCATTTACGGTTTGGGCTGTGGTACCACTTCTAAGGCGTACGAAATAATAATAATAATAATAATAACTAGAACTGCAAGCAGTTATGCAGGGGTCCAAGAAGTGTGCATTTCGCCGGCACAACGCGAACCAAGTATTCAAAACGCTACCGTGAACAACCTGTGGATATAAAGGTTTTGACTGTGAGAGGTTCAGTGTGGGAGTTTCGGCCCCAAACGCATTTTCCGCTACCGTTTAGTCGTCGACGGTTGGATCAAAATAGTTTTTACTGATTTGCAACGCAAAACATATATTCAAAACGCTACCGTTTCGTCAACGATGGTCGGATCAAAATAGTTTTGCTGATTTCTTGTAGTGTGCGTCTGAAGATGTCGTGTGCAAAGTTTGGTGTCAATTGGGCAAGAAATGTGGGAGAAGTAGCGAAAAGGCAGTTTAGCTGTTTTTGCGATTTTGCATAAAGAAAATACTGACGCAAATGGGCCTGGCCTATGCCAAAAGATGCAGCTGACTCCAGTGAATCTGTGCGTATAAAGTTTTTGACTGTGGGAGCTTCGGTGTGGGAGTTATAGCCTAAAACGCGTTTTCAGAACATTCCATTGGCCAAATAGGAGATAGACAATGTCGTCGTTTTTTGGAGCCGCCCTGTTGGCGAAATTTTCCAAAGACAATTTTCCTTTGCCAAATAACTCCCGCCGACATTAATAATTATAAGCCATATTTTCTGTATAGACTCGGGTTTGCCCCTTGATGGTTTCACTTGAGTTTGAAGAACATTCCTTTTGGCCAATTAGAAGATATACAATTTCCTCGTTTATTGCGCCCCCTAAAGGCGGAATCTTCCGAATTTTTTTACGGACGACGTTAAGGTTGGCACCAACATGTGTGTAAAATTTGGACTCGATCCGATGTCTAATTTTGGATTTTCTGGGATTTTTGTTATTCAACGTCTAATTTAGCTAATAAACCAATATTCAAAATGCTATCGTTTCGTCGTCGAAGGTCGGATCAAAAAACTGTCCGATAATTTCTTTGCGTGTGCGTCTGAAGATGTCGTGTGCAAAGTTTGGTGTTGATTGGTCAAAAAATGTGGGAGGAGTAGGGAAAAAACTGTTTTGCGGTTTTCGCGATTTTGCGAAAAATATTCATAGACGCAAATGGGCGTGGCCTATGGCAAAAGATGCAGCAGACTCCAGTGAATATGTGGGTACGAGGTTTTGAATGTGGGAGGTTCGGTGTGGGAGTTATAGCCCCAAACGCGTCTTTCCTTGGTATAGCGCCACCTAGTGGCCGGCGTGTCTGGATTTTGTCGTTTGCTTAGAACTCAGGGCCCTGGATCTAGTCATGCAATTGGCGTGTCGGCACCATTTACGGTTTGGGCTGTGGACCAACTTCTAGGGGGGAATAATAATAAACTAGAACTGCAAGCAGTTATGCAGGGGTCCAAGAAGTGTGCATTTCGCCGGCACAACGCGACAAGAAATGTGCGTTTCGCCGGCACAACGCGAAGCATGTGTTCAAAACGCTACCCTGAATCTGTGGATACAAAGGATTTGACTGTGGTAGGAGTAGCGAGAAGTCAGTGTGGCGTTTTTGCGGCGAAATTTTGTAGAAGATATACAATTTCCTCGTTTATTGCGCCCCCTAATGGCGGAATTTTCCGAAATTTTTATCGAACGTCATTAAGGTTAGCACCAACATGTGTGTAGAATTTGGACTCGATCCGATGTCAAATTTTGGATTTTTTGGGATTTTTAATTTTCCACGTCTAATTTAGCTAATAAACAAATATTCAAAACTCTACCGTTTCGTCGTCGAAGGTCGGATTAAAAAACTGTATACGATTTCTTTGCGTGTGCGTCTGAAGATGCCGTGTGCAAAGTTTGGTGTTGATTGGTCAAGAAATGTGGGAGGAGTAGGGAAAAAACAGTTTTGCGGTTTTCGCGATTTAGCGAAAAATATTCATAGACGCAAATGGGCGTGGCCTAGGCCAAAAGATGCAGCAGACTCCAGTGCATCTGTGTGTACAAGTTTTTGGACTCTGGGAGGTTCGGTGTGGGAGTTATAGCCCCAAACGCGTATTCCTTGGTATAGCGCCACCTAGTGGCCGGCGTGTCTGGATTTTGTCGTCTGCTTAGAACTCAGGGCCCTGGATCTAGTCATGCAATTGGCGTGTCGGCACCTTTTACGGTTTGGGCTGTGGACCCACTTCTAGGGGGGAATAATAATAAAAAAAATCCTTACAAAAACAATAGGGATCCAACCTGTTGGCTTGGACCCCTAATAATCCTTACAAAAACAATAGGGATCCAACCTGTTGGCTTGGACCCCTAATAACTAGAACTGCAAGCAGTTATGCAGGGGTCCAAGAAGTGTGCATTTCGCCGGCACAACGCGACAAGAAAGGTGCGTTTCGCCGGCACAACGCGAAGCATGTGTTCAAAACGCTACCGTGAATCTGTGGATATAAAGGTTTTGACTGTGGGAGCTTCGGTGTGGGAGTTATAGCCTAAAACGCGTTTTCAGAACATTCCATTGGCCAAATGGGAGATAGATAATGTTGTCGTTTTTTGGCGCCGCCCTGTTGGCGAAATTTTACGAAGACAATTTTCCTTTTCCAAATAACTCCCGCCCACATTAATAATTCTTGGCCATATTTTTTATATAGACTCGGGTTTGCCCCTTGATGGTTCCCTTATAGTTTGAAGAACATTCCTTTGGCCAATTAGAAGATATACAATTTCCTTGTTTATTGCGCCCCCTAATGGCGGAATTTTCCGAAATTTTTATCGAACGTCATTAAGGTTAGCTCCAACATGTGTGTAGAATTTGGACTCGATCCGATGTCTAATTTTGGATTTTTTGGGATTTTTAATTTTCCACGTCTAATTTAGCTAATAAACAAATATTCAAAACTCTACCGTTTCGTCGTCGAAGGTCGGATCAAAAAACTGTCTAAGATTTCTATGCGTGTGCGTCTGAAGATGTCGTGTGCAAAGTTTGGTGTCGATTGGTCAAGAAATGTGGGAGGAGTAGGGAAAAAACAGTTTTGCGGTTTTCACGATTTAGCGAAAAATATTCATAGACGCAAATGGGCGTGGCCTAGGCCAAAAGATGCAGCAGACTCCAGTGCATCTGTGTGTACAAGTTTTTGGACTCTGGGAGGTTCGGTGTCGGAGTTATAGCCCCAAACGCGTATTCCCTGGTATAGCGCCACCTAGTGGCCGGCGTGTCTGGATTTTGTCGTCTGCGTAGTCCGAAGAGATCTGGATCTAGTCATGTAATTGGCGTGTGTGCACCATTTACGGTTTGGGCTGTGGTACCACTTTTAGGGGGGTAAGTATAAAAATAACAAGAAGTGTGCATTTCGCCGGCACAACGCGACACGAAATGTGCGTTTCGCCGGCACACGCTACCCTGAACCTGTGGATACAAAGGATTTGACTGTGGTAGGAGTAGCGAGAAGTCAGTGTAGCGTTTTCGCGGTGAAATTTTGTAGAAGATATACAATTTCCTCGTTTATGGCGCCCCCTAATGGCGAAATTTTCCGATTTTTTTATCGAACGACAATAAGGTTAGCACCAACATGTGTGTAAAATTTGGAATCGATCCGATGTCTAATTTTGGATTTCTTTGGATTTTTGATATTCCACGTCTAATTTAGCTAATAAACAAATATTCAAAACTCTACCGTTTCGTCCTCAAAGGTCGGATCAAAAAACTGTATATGATTTCTTTGCGTGTGCGTCTGAAGATGCCGTGTGCAAAGTTTGGTGTTGATTGGTCAAGAAATGTGCGAGGAGTAGCGAAAAAACAGTTTTGCGGTTTTCGCGATTTAGCGAAAAATATTCATAGACGCAAATGGGCGTGGCCTAGGCCAAAAGATGCAGCAGACTCCAGTGCATCTGTGTGTACAAGTTTTTGGACTGTGGGAGGTTCGGTGTGGGAGTTATAGCCCCAAACGCGTCTTTCCTTGGTATAGCGCCACCTAGTGGCCGGCGAGTCTGGATTTGGTCGTCTGCTTAGAACTCAGGGCCCTGGATCTAGTCATGCAATTGGCGTGTCGGCACCATTTACGGTTTGGGCTGTGGACCCACTTCTAGGGGGGAATAATAATAATAACTAGAACTGCAAGCAGTTATGCAGGGGTCCAAGAAGTGTGCATTTCGCCGGCACAACGCGACAAGAAATGTGCATTTCGCCGGCACAACGCGTAGCAAGTATTCAAAACGCTACCGTGAACAACATGTGGATATAAAGGTTTTGACTGCGGGAGCTTCGGTGTGGGAGTTATAGCCTAAAACGCGTTTTCAGAACATTCCATTGGCCAAATAGGAGATAGACAATGTCGTCGTTTTTTGGAGCCGCCCTGTTGGCGAAATTTTCCAAAGACAATTTTCCTTTGCCAAATAACTCCCGCCCACATTAATAATTATAAGCCATATTTTCTGTATAGACTCGGGTTTGCCCCTTGATGGTTTCACTTGAGTTTGAAGAACATTCCTTTGGCCAATTAGAAGACATACAATTTCCTCGTTTATTGCGCCCCCTAAAGGCGGAATCTTCCGATTTTTTTTAGGGACGACGTTAAGGTTGGCACCAACATGTGTGTAAAATTTGGACTCGATCCGATGTCGAATTTTGGATTTTTTGGGATTTTTGTTATTCAACGTCTAATTTAGCTCATAAACCAATATTCAAAACGCTACCGTTTCGTCGTCGAAGGTCGGATCAAAAAACTGTCCGATAATTTCTTTGCGCGTGCGTCATAAAATGTCGTGTGCAAAGATTGGTGTCGATTGGTCAAAAAATGTGGGAGGAGTAGGGAAAAAACAGTTTTGCGGTTTTCGCGATTTAGCGAAAAATATTCATAGACGCAAATGGGCGTGGCCTAGGCCAAAAGATGCAACAGACTCCAGTGAATCTGTGTGTACAAGTTTTTGGACTCTGGGAGGTTCGGTGTGGGAGTTATAGCCCTAAACGCGTATTCCTTGGTATAGCGCCACCTAGTGGCCGGCGTGTCTGGATTTTGTCGTCTGCCTAGAACTCAGGGAACTGGATCTAGTCATGCAATTGGCATGTCGGCACCATTTACGGTTTGGGCTGTGGGCCCACTTCTAGGGGGGAATAATAATAAAAAAAATCCTTACAAAAACAATAGGGATCCAACCTGTTGGCTTGGACCCCTAACTAGAACTGCAAGCAGTTATGCAGGGGTCCAAGAAGTGTGCATTTCGCCGGCACAACGCGACAAGAAGCATTGAAGCATGTGTTCAAAACGCTACCCTGTACCTGTGGATACAAAGGATTTGACTGTGGTATGAGTAGCGAGAAGTCAGTGTAGCGTTTTCGCGGCGAAATTTTGTAGAAGATATACAATTTCCTTGTTTATTGCGCCCCCTAATGGCGAAATTTTCCGATATTTTTATCGAACGTCAGTAAGGTTAGCACCAACATGTCTCTAAAATTTGGGCTCGATCCGATGTATAATTCTGGATTTCTTCGGATTTTTGACTTTTCACGTCTAATTTAGCTAATAAACCAATATTCAAAACGCTACCGTTTCGTCGTCGAAGGTCGGATCAAAAAAGTGTTGATGATTCCTTTGCGTGTGCGTCTGAAGATGTCGTGTGCAAAGTTTGGTGTCGATTGGTCAAAAAATGTGGGAGGAGTAGGGAAAAAACAGTTTTGCGGTTTTCGCGATTTAGCGAAAAATATTCATAGACGCAAATGGGCGTGGCCTGGGCCAAAAGATGCAGCAGACTCCAGTGCATCTGTGTGTACAAGTTTTTGGACTCTGGGAGGTTCGGTGTGGAAGTTATAGCCCCAAACGCGTATTCCTTGGTATAGCGCCACCTAGGGACCGGCGTGTCTGGATTTTGTTATCTGAGTAGCGGTGCCGATTCTGGATCTAGTCATGCAATTGGCGCGTGTGCACCATTTACGGTTTGGGCTGTGG
Organism: Gadus chalcogrammus; assembly: GCF_026213295.1. Taxonomy (NCBI): domain Eukaryota; kingdom Metazoa; phylum Chordata; class Actinopteri; order Gadiformes; family Gadidae; genus Gadus; species Gadus chalcogrammus. Next base: position 2,457,113 of record NC_079412.1, on the reverse strand, counting down.
TACCACTTCTAAGGCGTACGAAATAATAATAATCCTTACAAAAACAATAGGGATCCAACCTGTTGGCTTGGACCCCTAATAATAATAACTAGAACTGCAAGCAGTTATGCAGGGGTCCAAGAAGTGTGCATTTCGCCGGCACAACGCGACAAGAAATGTGCATTTCGCCGGCACAACGCGAAGCATGTGTTCAAAACGCTACCCTGAACCTGTGGATACAAAGGATTTGACTGTGGTAGGAGTAGCGAGGAGTCAGTGTGGCGTTTTCGCGGCGAAATTTTGTAGAAGATATACAATTTCCTCGTTTATTGCGCCCCCTAACGGCGAAATTGTCCGACATTTTTATCGAACATCATTAAGGTTAGCACCAACATGTTTGTAGAATTTGGACTCGATCCGATGTCTAATTTTGGATTTTTTTGGATTTTTAATTTTCCACGTCTAATTTAGCTAATAAACAAATATTCAAAACGCTACCGTTTCGTCGTCGAAGGTCGGATCAAAAAAGTATATATGATTTCTTTGCGTGTGCGTCTGAAAATGTCGTGTGCAAAGTTTGGTGTCGATTGGTCAAGAAATGTGGGAGGAGTAGGGAAAAAACAGTTTTGCGGTTTTCGCGATTTAGCGAAAAATATTCATAGACGCAAATGGGCGTGGCCTAGGCCAAAAGATGCAGCAGACTCCAGTGCATCTGTGTGTACAAGTTTTTGGACTCTGGGAGGTTCAATGTGGGAGTTATAGCCCCAAAGGTGTTTCTCCTTGGTATAGCGCCACCTAGTGGCCGGCATGTCTGGATTTGGTTATCTGAGTAGCGGTGCCGGTACTGGTTCTAGTCATGTAATTAGCGCGTGTGCACCATTTACGGTTTGGGCTGTGGTCCCACAAGTACGGGGGGAAGAATAAAAACTAGAACTGCAAGCAGTTATGCAGGGGTCCAAGAAGTGTGCATTTCGCCGGCACAACGCGACAAGAAATGTGCGTTTCGCCGGCACAACGCGAAGCATGTGTTCAAAACGCTACCCTGAACCTGTGGATTTTTAATTTTCCACGTCTAATTTAGCTAATAAACAAATATTCAAAACTCTACCGTTTCGTCGTCGAAGGTCGGATCAAAAAACTGTATACGATTTCTTTGGTGTCGATTGGTCAAGAAATGTGGGAGGAGTAGCGAAAAAACAGTTTTGCGGTTTTCGCGATTTAGCGAAAAATATTCATGGACGCAAATGGGCGTGGCCTAGGCCAAAAGATGCAGCAGACTCCAGTGCATCTGTGTGTACAAGTTTTTGGACTCTGGGAGGTTCGGTGTGGGAGTTATAGCCCCAAACGTGTTTCTCCTCGGTATAGCGCCACCTAGTGGCCGGCATGTCTGGATTTGGTTATCTGAGTAGCGGTGCCGGACCTGGTTCTAGTCATGTAATTGGCGCGTGTGCACCATTTACGGTTTGGGCTGTGGACCCACTTTCAAGGCGGGAAGTATAATAAAAAGAAAAATCCTTACAAAAACAATAGGGATCCAACCTGTTGGCTTGGACCCCTAAAAAGAAAAATCCTTACAAAAACAATAGGGATCCAACCTGTTGGCTTGGACCCCTAATAATAAAAATCCTTACAAAAACAATAGGGATCCAACCTGTTGGCTTGGACCCCTAATAATAAACAAATATTCAAAACGCTACCGTTTCGTCGTCGAAGGGCAAATCAAAAAAGTGTTCAAAAATGTCTTTGCGTGTCTGTCTGAAGATGTCGTGTGCAAAGTTTGGTGTTGATTGGTCAAGAAATGTGGGAGGAGTAGCGAAAAAACAGTTTTACGGTTTTCGCGATTTTGCGAAAAAAAATTATTGACGCAAATGGGCGTGGCCTATGCCAAAAGATGCAACAGACTCCAGTGGATATGTGGGTACAAGTTTTTGATTGTGGGAGGTTCGGTGTGGGAGTTATAGCCCCAAAGGCGTTTTCCCTTGGTATAGCGCCACCTAGTGTTCGGCGTGTCTGGATTTTGTCCTCTGCGTGGTCCGAAGAGATCTGGATCTAGTCATGCAATTCGCGTGTCGGCACCATTTACGGTTTGGGCTGTGGTCCCACTTTTAGGGAGTTAAGAATAAAGAAGTGTGCATTTCGCCGGCACAACTGCAGCTGACTCCAGTGAATCTGTGGATATAAAGGTTTTGACTGTGGGAGCTTCGGTGTGGGAGTTATAGCCCAAAACGCGTTTTCAGAACATTCCATTGGCCAGTTAGGAGATGTATTATTTCGTCGTTTATTTGCGCCCCCTTGTGGCGAAATTTTCCAAAGACAATTTTCCTTTGCCAAATAACTCCCGCCCACATTAATAATTCTTGGCCATATTTTTTATATAGACTCGGGTTTGCCCCTTGATGGTTCCCTTATAGTTTGAAGAACATTCCTTTGGCCAATTAGAAGATATACAATTTCCTCGTTTATTGCGCCCCCTTATGGCGAAATATTCCGATTATTTTACTGAACGCCAGTAGGGGTAGCATCGACATGTGTCAAAAATTTGGACTTGATCCGATGTTTAATTTTGGTATTTTTTAATTTTTTTGCGTTTCGACGTGAAACGTAGCTAATAAACAAATATTCAAAACGCTACCGTTTCGTCGTCGAAGGGCAAATCAAAAAAGTGTTCAAAAATTTATTTGCGTGTCTGTCTGAAGATGTCGTGTGCAAAGTTTGGTGTTGATTGGTCAAGAAATGTGGGAGGAGTAGCGAAAAAACAGTTTTACGGTTTTCGCGATTTTGCGAAAAATATTCATAGACGCAAATGGGCGTGGCCTAGGCCAAAAGATGCAACAGACTCCAGTGGATATGTGGGTACAAGTTTTTGATTGTGGGAGGTTCGGTGTGGGAGTTATAGCCCCAAAGGCGTTTTCCCTTGGTATAGCGCCACCTAGTGTTCGGCGTGTCTGGATTTTGTCGTCTGCGTAGTCCGAAGAGATCTGGATCTAGTCATGCAATTCGCGTGTCGGCACCATTTACGGTTTGGGCTGTGGTCCCACTTTTAGGGAGGTAAGAATAATAATAATAATCCTTACAAAAACAATAGGGATCCAACCTGTTGGCTTGGACCCCTAATAAAAAGAAAAATCCTTACAAAAACAATAGGGATCCAACCTGTTGGCTTGGACCCCTAACTAGAACTGCAAGCAGTTATGCAGGGGTCCAAGAAGTGTGCATTTCGCCGGCACAACGCGACAAGAAATGTGCATTTCGCCGGCACATCGCGAAGCATGTGTTGAAAACGCTACCCTGAACCTGTGGATACAAAGGATTTGACTGTGGTAGGAGTAGTGAGAAGTCAGTGTAGCGTTTTTGCGGCGAAATTTTGTAGAAGATATACAATTTCCTCGTTTATTGCGCCCCCTAATGGCGGAATTTTCCGAAATTTTTATCGAACGTCATTAAGGTTAGCAACAACATGTGTGTAGAATTTGGACTCGATCCGATGTCTAATTTTGGATTTTTTTGTATTTTTGATTTTCCACGTCTAATTTAGCTAATATACCAATATTCAAAATGCTATCGTTTCGTCGTCGAAGGTCGGATCAAAAAACTGTATATGATTCCTTTGCGTGTGCGTCTGAAGATGTCGTGTGCAAAGTTTTGTGTCGATTGGTCAAGAAATGTGGGAGGAGTAGCGAAAAAACAGTTTTGCGGTTTTCGCGATTTTGCGAAAAAAAATTATAGACGCAAATGGGCGTGGCCTATGCCAAAAGATGCAGCAGACTCCAGTGAATCTGTGTGTACAAGGTTTTGAATGTGGGAGGTTCGGTGTGGGAGTTATAGCCCCAAACGCGTCTTTCCTTGGTATAGCGCCACCTAGTGGCCGGCGTGTCTGGATTTGGTCGTCTGCTTAGAACTCAGGGCCCTGGATCTAGTCATGCAATTGGCGTGTCGGCACCATTTACGGTTTGGGCTGTGGACCCACTTCTAGGGGGGAATAATAAAAAGAAAAATCATTACAAAAACAATAGGGATCCAACCTGTTGGCTTGGACCCCTAAAAACTAGAACTGCAAGCAGTTATGCAGGGGTCCAAGAAGTGTGCATTTCGCCGGCACAACGCGAAGCATGTGTTCAAAAATTGAGAAACAGCGTGTGCCAAAAGATGCAGCTGACTCCAGTGAATCTGTGGATATAAAGGTTTTGACTGTGGGAGCTTCGGTGTGGGAGTTATAGCCCAAAACGCGTTTTCAGAACATTCCATTGGCCAGTTAGGAGATGTATTATTTCGTCGTTTATTTGCGCCCCCTTGTGGCGAAATTTTCCAAAGACAATTTTCCTTTGCCAAATAACTCCCGCCCACATTAATAATTCTTGGCCATATTTTTTATATAGACTCGGGTTTGCCCCTTGATGGTTCCCTTATAGTTTGAAGAACATTCCTTTGGCCAATTAGAAGATATACAATTTCCTTGTTTATTGCGCCCCCTAATGGCGGAATTTTCCGAAATTTTTATCGAACGTCATTAAGGTTAGCTCCAACATGTGTGTAGAATTTGGACTCGATCCGATGTCTAATTTTGGATTTTTTGGGATTTTTAATTTTCCACGTCTAATTTAGCTAATAAACAAATATTCAAAACTCTACCGTTTCGTCGTCGAAGGTCGGATCAAAAAACTGTATACGATTTCTTTGCGTGTGCGTCTGAAGATGCCGTGTGCAAAGTTTGGTGTTGATTGGTCAAGAAATGTGGGAGGAGTAGGGATAAAACAGTTTTGCGGTTTTCGCGATTTTGCGAAAAAAAATTATCGACGCAAATGGGCGTGGCCTATGCCAAAAGATGCAGCAGACTCCAGTGAATCTGTGTGTACGAGGTTTTGAATGTGGGAGGTTCGGTGTGGGAGTTATAGCCCCAAACGCGTCTTTCCTTGGTATAGCGCCACCTAGTGGCCGGCGTGTCTGGATTTTGTCGTCTGCTTAGAACTCAGGGCCCTGGATCTAGTCATGCAATTGGCGTGTCGGCACCATTTACGGTTTGGGCTGTGGACCCACTTCTAGGGGGGAATAATAATAATAAAAAAAATCCTTACAAAAACAATAGGGATCCAACCTGTTGGCTTGGACCCCTAAAAATCCTTACAAAAACAATAGGGATCCAACCTGTTGGCTTGGACCCCTAATAAAAAGAAAAATCCTTACAAAAACAATAGGGTTCCAACCTGTTGGCTTGGACCCCTAAAAAGAAAAATCCTTACAAAAACAATAGGGATCCAACCTGTTGGCTTGGACCCCTAATAATCCTTACAAAAACAATAGGGATCCAACCTGTTGGCTTGGACCCCTAATAACTAGAACTGCAAGCAGTTATGCAGGGGTCCAAGAAGTGTGCATTTCGCCGGCACAACGCGAAGCATGTGTTCAAAAATTGAGAAACAGCGTGTGCCAAAAGATGCAGCTGACTCCAGTGAATCTGTGGGTATAACGTTTTTGACTGTGGGAGGTTCGGTGTGGGAGTTATAGCCCCAAACGCGTATTCCTTGGTATAGCGCCACCTAGTGGCCGGCATGTCTGGATTTTGTCGTCTGCGTAGTCGCCACGGATCTTGATCTAGTCATGCATTTGGCATGTCTGCACCATTTACGGTTTGTGCTGTGGGCCCACTTCTAGGGGGGGAATAATAACAAGCAGTTATGCAGGGGTCCAAGAAGTGTGCATTTCGCCGGCACAACGCGACAAGAAATGTGCGTTTCGCCGGCACAACGCGAAGCATGTGTTCAAAACGCTACCCTGAACCTGTGGATTTTTAATTTTCCACGTCTAATTTAGCTAATAAACAAATATTCAAAACTCTACCGTTTCGTCGTCGAAGGTCGGATCAAAAAACTGTATACGATTTCTTTGGTGTCGATTGGTCAAGAAATGTGGGAGGAGTAGCGAAAAAACAGTTTTGCGGTTTTCGCGATTTAGCGAAAAATATTCATGGACGCAAATGGGCGTGGCCTAGGCCAAAAGATGCAGCAGACTCCAGTGCATCTGTGTGTACAAGTTTTTGGACTCTGGGAGGTTCGGTGTGGGAGTTATAGCCCCAAACGTGTTTCTCCTCGGTATAGCGCCACCTAGTGGCCGGCATGTCTGGATTTGGTTATCTGAGTAGCGGTGCCGGACCTGGTTCTAGTCATGTAATTGGCGCGTGTGCACCATTTACGGTTTGGGCTGTGGACCCACTTTCAAGGCGGGAAGTATAATAAAAAGAAAAATCCTTACAAAAACAATAGGGATCCAACCTGTTGGCTTGGACCCCTAAAAAGAAAAATCCTTACAAAAACAATAGGGATCCAACCTGTTGGCTTGGACCCCTAATAATAAAAATCCTTACAAAAACAATAGGGATCCAACCTGTTGGCTTGGACCCCTAATAATAAACAAATATTCAAAACGCTACCGTTTCGTCGTCGAAGGGCAAATCAAAAAAGTGTTCAAAAATGTCTTTGCGTGTCTGTCTGAAGATGTCGTGTGCAAAGTTTGGTGTTGATTGGTCAAGAAATGTGGGAGGAGTAGCGAAAAAACAGTTTTACGGTTTTCGCGATTTTGCGAAAAAAAATTATTGACGCAAATGGGCGTGGCCTATGCCAAAAGATGCAACAGACTCCAGTGGATATGTGGGTACAAGTTTTTGATTGTGGGAGGTTCGGTGTGGGAGTTATAGCCCCAAAGGCGTTTTCCCTTGGTATAGCGCCACCTAGTGTTCGGCGTGTCTGGATTTTGTCCTCTGCGTGGTCCGAAGAGATCTGGATCTAGTCATGCAATTCGCGTGTCGGCACCATTTACGGTTTGGGCTGTGGTCCCACTTTTAGGGAGTTAAGAATAAAGAAGTGTGCATTTCGCCGGCACAACTGCAGCTGACTCCAGTGAATCTGTGGATATAAAGGTTTTGACTGTGGGAGCTTCGGTGTGGGAGTTATAGCCCAAAACGCGTTTTCAGAACATTCCATTGGCCAGTTAGGAGATGTATTAGTTCGTCGTTTATTTGCGCCCCCTTGTGGCGAAATTTTCCAAAGACAATTTTCCTTTGCCAAATAACTCCCGCCCACATTAATAATTCTTGGCCATATTTTTTATATAGACTCGGGTTTGCCCCTTGATGGTTCCCTTATAGTTTGAAGAACATTCCTTTGGCCAATTAGAAGATATACAATTTCCTCGTTTATTGCGCCCCCTTATGGCGAAATATTCCGATTATTTTACTGAACGCCAGTAGGGGTAGCACCGACATGTTGTCAAAAATTTGGACTTGATCCGATGTTTACTTTTGGTATTTTTTAATTTTTTTGCGTTTCGACGTGAAACGTAGCTAATAAACAAATATTCAAAACGCTACCGTTTCGTCGTCGAAGGGCAAATCAAAAAAGCTGTTCAAAATTTCTTTGCGTGTGCTGTCTGAAGATGTCGTGTGCAAAGTTTGGTGTTGATTGGTCAAGAAATGTGGGAGGAGTAGCGAAAAAACAGTTTTACGGTTTTCGCGATTTTGCGAAAAATATTCATAGACGCAAATGGGCGTGGCCTAGGCCAAAAGATGCAACAGACTCCAGTGGATATGTGGGTACAAGTTTTTGATTGTGGGAGGTTCGGTGTGGGAGTTATAGCCCCAAACGGCGTATTCCTTGGTATAGCGCCACCTAGTGTTCGGCGTGTCTGGATTTTGTCGTCTGCGTAGTCCGAAGAGATCTGGATCTAGTCATGCAATTCGCGTGTCGGCACCATTTACGGTTTGGGCTGTGGTCCCACTTTTAGGGAGGTAAGAATAACTAGAACTGCAAGCAGTTATGCAGGGGTCCAAGAAGTGTGCATTTCGCCGGCACAACGCGACACGAAATGTGCGTTTCGCCGGCACAACGCGAAGCATGTGTTCAAAACGCTACCGTGAACCTATGGATATAAAGGTTTTGACTGTGAGAGGTTCGGTGTGGGAGTTGTTGCCCCAAACGCCTTGTCCGCTACCGTTTTGATTGGTTTGCTTTACCAGAGCCCCGTTGGCCAGCATGTTTCCAGGTCCATCCAGACAGCGTCTTGGATGGACCTGGAATACAGACACACTGTTTCCGCCTCTCACGACGTGGACGAGGGGTTGGGTTTTGAGAGGCAAATAAATTAGGAAAAATCAAAAAAATTCAAATGGTATTTTAAAGATTGAATAAAAAGGAAACCTAAATCCATGGTTAACATACTACAATGAGGGTACATCATATATATGTGGACTAATACTTACGTAATGTTATCAATGGTTTGTTAATGCGTATTTAACACTATTTAATGTGAAGTAATGATTGGTTAGGCATTAAGTATGCTTAGTTAACTATACTTACCATAGTATTAACTAAGCCTAACAGTTAGTTTTACTTAGTTAATGCTAAGATAAGTATTAACTAAGTAAAAGTAACTGTAATTCTTAGTTAATGCTAAGATAAGTATTAACTAAGCATTACAGTTAGTTTCACTTGGTTGATGCTTAGATTAGCATTAACTAAGGATAACAGTTAGTTTGACTTAGTTAATGCTAATCAAGCATTACGCAAGTATTTAGAAATGGTTAGTTAGCTATGAGTTATTAACTAAGCATTAACAAATAGCTTATCTATGTACCCTTATTGTAAATTGTAAGTTATAGATGAATAGGGAAAAAATGCTGAAAAGGGCCAAAATAGCTATGGCTTTTATTAGAGGGGCAAATAAAAAAAAAAAAAATAAAAAAATGGGGAGTAAATGTAAAGTTAAAATCCAAAAAGTAAAAAATGGATAATATGTATTATTTATTAGAAAAAATTGAAAAAAAAAAGGTATAATTGATAATATTTATTATTGATTAGAAAAAATAGAAAAGACAAAGACAAAACATTTAAATCATTGGGTAGTGCTAAAAAAAAAACCATATCTATGGCTTTCATTAGAGGGGCAAATCCATAAAAAAATTATGGGGAGAAAATTCATGATTTATTGGAAAAAATAGAAAATGTAAAAAAATAAAAAATATATAATATTTAATATTTATTATTTATTTGAATAAATAGAAAAGACAGACAAAACATTTAAAATATTGGGTAGTGCTAAAACCTGCGAGCTAAACGAGCTAACCAGTTACAGAAGGAAATCTAAACAGAGGCACTCATGATCGGAGTAGTAGGTGGACAGAATTTGCACTTTGATATCAGTGGGACTAATGTCACGAATGTAAACGTGATCAATTGTTGTGTCGTTTTCTGTTGTTGGCGAAGAGACAATTTGGGTGTAACCTTGTTGTTGCATGAAATTTTCTGCAGATTTAGAAACAAGGGCATTGTCGTTGAAGTCACCCATAATTACCTTTCCTCCTGAAAGTTGGTTAAATTGTTGCATTACCAAAGCGAGATTTTGTTTGAATAAGGCGAGTTGATATGATGGCGGTTTGTACAGCACAATGAAATTGTAATTCAAAGGCTGAACATTAAACATGATGGCTTCCAAGTCACTGCACGGCATGTGTATAATGTTACAAGTGATGTGGTCTTTGTGATAGTAGCCCACACCACCGTGCCGTTTGTTTACCAAGTCTTGGAATTGGGTCATGTTATGGTAGGATTGGGACCGGAGTTTGTGATTAAAAGTCCAACCTGGCATTTCAATGGAACTGACTGATGTGCTTTGCTCCAGCCATGTTTCTGTCACGCAAATGATGTCAGCACTCAAGATTCTCTGGTCATGTTTAAGGTCTTCCATGTGTTGACATAGACCTTGAATGTTGTGGAGGCATATTTTGAGGGTTGAAGTTATTTCTGCTGGTGGAGTTGCAATGAATGGTTCCATTTTTTGCAGGGAAATGTCGATGTCTGGTTTCGAATAGAAGGCTTTGGCTGCGTAGTCTTGAATGATAAGGTTTTCCTCACACGTTACTCGGCTTAATGCTACATATGCTTGGCCAGCTGCAAATATCCTTTTAAGGGACACTACAGCTCTTTCTAAAGTTAAACCTTGAACTTTGTGTATGGTACAGGCCCATGCTAGGCGTAACGGGTATTGGCGTCTAGATCCACCAGTCATTACTTTGTCTTCCACAGCATCTATGGGTGTTGCTTGTTGAAATTGAGGCTCAAAGCATATAGACCTACTCCTCAGTTTCCTGCCGATTGTGTCATTGTCAAACTTAACCAAAATGGTTTTGGGAAACTGAACGTTCCCTTCAAAGGTGATTTTGCAAACGGTACCGAATACACCATTGACCAATCCATCTGACAGATCTATATTTTTGATGAGCATTACGCGAGCTGATGGACCAACGATTAACGTTCTGCTTAAACATGTCTGACTATCAAATTTTGGATTATTTTTTCTTGTTACTTGTCCTGTGGTAGGGTTTCTCTGAGAATCTTGAGCTTTAATTTGCACCAAATCCGTACACGTCTTGTGTAACATGGCGGTGTTATGGGCTGCCACTTCATCGTTTGTGGCGAAAATGTGAAGGTCCTGTGTCAGTTCCCCCTCGCCGGTCTCGCGTTGTCTTAGCAAGACTTCATCTCGCTGGTAAAGATTGTCTCCTTTTCTGTGTTTTCTAAGACGATTTAATGTTTCAGCAAACTCTTTGTTTTTTTGTCGCATTATCTTTGTCAACTCAATGTGAGTGAAATGATTGTTCCACAGATCGGTCACCAATTGCTCGTGGTAAAGAGGTGTTCCCTTTACAGGGCCGAGCTGGAAGAAGTCACCAACTGCCATGATTGATACATTCCCAAACAATGCATAATCTCCTTGTTGCTTTATTTGTCGTAGTCTGCCATGGACATACGTCAGGATTTTATGATCAACCATACTCACCTCGTCCAAAATGAGTATTTGTAAGTCTTTCATGGTGGCTCTTAACGAATTGATTCTTTCATCTCCTAGAGGTTGATATGGCAGTTTGGCAGTGGTAGTAATAGCAAAGGTGCTGTGTATTGTGCTTCCGTTGATATTATATGCTGCTACTCCTGTAGGAGCAGCTAGCAAAACATGAGTGTCGTCTGGATTAATGGACATTCTTGCAAAGAGTCTGCATGACTCGTAGTACACAGCTTTAATCAGGTGCGACTTTCCCGTGCCTGCTCCCCCTGAAATGAATACGCGAAACGGGTCTGGGTTTTTGCCATTGATTTTGTCAAGGCACCATGCGCGGATTTTGTAAAAAATTTGAGTCTGTTGTTCGTTTAACGTGCGCATAATGGACAGACCTTCAGCTCTTTGTATCGAGTGTGTGGGAAATTCTTTAGACAGCGTTGCCTTTGCGTCCGACTGCAAGTCCGGTATGGCTTCTCTTTCATTGTGATTTGTGTCGTTGTTGTTAGACATCTCCTCCTGACATTCTAATCGCTCCAACTCAGATTCAGGGCAAAGGTCTGCCCATGCCTCGTCGTGAGCCCCGCGGTGCCCTGCAACCTCTTGGCATCTGTCGAGCTCATCTGCATCTACTTCAAACAGGGATCTATTGAAATCTACAACTTCCTTAACACTTTGCGTTGTATTGCTGCTGTTAGTGATGGAACCGGTCCTGTAAAACTGCTCATAACTGTTGTACGGTGGAGGTTTTAACTCATCTGTTGAATAATGAGGCAAAAACAATTGTAGCAAACTGTGGTAGTGTTTTTCTGGATATTTGGTTTGTGAGAAACGAGCGTATTTAGCAACAGCATCAGGTCCCCTAGTTCTCATCTTAACAAAGCCAGTGTTATTTTCCAGTTTAACAGAGCCCTGGCTGTGCTGCTCTTTCCCGTACAGAACTCTGTATTTTGAAGCAAATGTGGCTATACAAATATCATGAAAAATTGCGCCCTGGGGGCGGTTTTTATAGCGGTCCGTTATGCTCGTCATCCATATCGAGTCTGTTGATGTGTCATCCTGTTCTGCTTTGCTTTGAATGACACTGAGAGGAAAACTCATTCTGACGGTATTTTCACCAGTAGGGATAAATGTGACCAGTCTTGAGCATTCGTTGAGATGCATGTTTGTAACTCGATAAACACTTTCTTGAGCTGAGACCTCGCGATTGTGGAGAAAGACACTTCCCAACTTATTGAGTGTTTGTTTTGCATCTAAATTTCCATGTTTTTTCATTTCATTTTGAGTATGTTGTAACAATAAGCCCATGTCTTGTTCTGCTTTTGAGATGTAGGATATTATGTATACTACACAAGCAAAAGCATCGCAGACATATTGTATGTCCATGTTGGCATCCCAGCAACGCAAAAGGTCTTTGTTGTATTGATTAACGTAAACATCTGATGGGTTGCGTTTGTGTACAACCGCGTTTTTATTGGTTGTCAATCGGTAGGCATTTTCAAACATTTCCTGGGTGATGTTAATGGAAGCAAATAGCTGATCCACAGTGTCGAAGGTTAGGTCTGGACTTGAAAGAGCATGTTTGACCCTTGTCATGACACTTTTAGCCACCTCTTTTTCTTTTCGCATTTCTAATATAGAGACGTCTATCGGATCAGCGTCTGTTACCTCCTGGTCCTCGTCTGTTTTACTTCTACAAAGAAAGGTGTGGTTGCTTGGAGGACGTGGAAAGTTAAATCTGCATGTTGTGCCTTTTTTCCTACAACTCTTTGAGTGCTTGGAGCTGTGTTTTTGAACGCTGGAAACAACTTCATGCAATGCGTCGGTTGCTGGCGGGAGTTCACAACTGATGTATTTATCAATAAATTGTGTGACTTCTTGGTCTGTGTTTTTGCCTATTTTCGGTGCATTTTCTACCCAGAACAGACAATGAGTATGGGGTGAGCCGCGTTGTTGGAATTCAACTCTAAAAAATGTGTCGATAACTTTACCAATGGGGTTAGCTGGTGACTTGATGACGTCATTTAGGAAAGTCTGAAACCTGTGTTGGAACATTCTTGCCGCGGTAACCGGATTAGTTTTGAGTAAATTGCACCTCTGTGACCAGTCCAGGTCGTTGACATTTCCCTGTATTTTCTGTAGTCTCATGAAAACATCGATGAGTTCAGTCCAGCGTAAATCAGCACATGAAAATGAACAGAACCAAGTAGGGACACCAAGCTGACGAACCATAGCAAATAGATTTTTCTGTACACCTTGCCAAAAAACTGGAGTCCCTCGGATCGGTTGAAGGAACTTGTAACCGAGATCGGTTTTTAAGACATTTTGTACATAGTCTTTGTTTGAAAGCATGGCGGAAGTTATAGCCAATGATTCCCCTGCATGGTAACCTTTTCTCAACGCTATGGAAACCTTGGAAACAACCTGATTGACCTCGGATAAATATTGAGCATAGAAAATGTAGTCCAAGTTGCTGCTAAACCTCCCATCAGCATTTAGGATTCGTGTGTTGATGTATCTACTGAGAGTGAGCCTGTGGGGCCGTGCATCATGGAATGTACCTGTCCCTTTGGGGAAAAGAGTTGGAAAACATTTTGCTTCATTGCCCTTATCTGTCAGCAGCCTAACAGGACTGTTGCCCTCAGCTGGAGCTATTGATAAAACACTTTCGAAATGCTGATCAAATATTTCCTGTGCGATATCAATTGGTTGCAAACATGTGTCCAAAAGTAACCCGTGTGTTTGAGTTTCATAGATGTGGTCAGCTTCTTCATCATCCGACACCTGGTCTGATTGAGTTGTAATGTCACTGCTTTCAGGTGCAGATGGAGTGTCATTAACTGGGTTGCATTCTTTCAAAACAGAACATGCATCTTCTGGCAAGGGATTTTCCCATTCTGCGTTAAAGTCTATGTCCTTATACCATTTATTCATGTCCTTTAAACAGGCTATCGCATTTTGGATTTTTTGAGTGTGCACATATTGATACTGATAATGCCCCTTATAAGTAAGTTTTCTTTTCAGTTTTATTCGGATCATTAAATCTTGATTTTCTAGCCTAGGGAGAACCGAAGTGACTACATCGCTGTTTGATGGAACGCAAGTCACCGGCCCATGGACAGAATTCTGAGAACCTCGTGGCAATGCCACAAGTCGCATAAAGGGAATATTCAATGCGCACAGGTGTTGTTCTAATGAGTTCAGTGTGCCTAATTCGTCAGGAATTGGATCCAATGCCATATTGTTAACAGCGCTCTCCTGGGGAACCTTACCACTGAGTATCTTGGAGTTGCAACTGAAACATATCCACAATTTCCCAGCAACTGTCTGTTTTAGTGTGCATGGCGTTAAACATGCGTTATCACATTGATGGAGATATTTTGTGGTAATGCATTGTTTTGCAATTGCTGACACTGTTGAAGTCTTGGATTCAAATGAAGACACGTCACATAATCTAACTTGCTTTCGGAACAATAATCTGTGACATACACAACAAACATGTTCTGGTCCATGTTTGACCTCTTCTTGGAAGAGTTCAATTACAAAGTCGATATTATGTTTTAAGAGGGTTAGATTAAGTCTCTTTTGACAGTTTCTTTCAATTACAGAGGGCTTATAAGCCGGATCTTCTCTGTATTTGATTACAATTCTTTGTATCACCTGGTCACGATGGGCAGGATTATTAGTATATTTTTCAATACTGCGGTTTTTTACTTGTTCTTTGTACTGCTCATTATTAGCATATTTTTCTATACCGCTGTTTATGACTTGTTCTTTAAACGGTTCATTATTAGCATATTTTTCAATACTGCGGTTTTTAACTTGTTGTTTGAATGGTTCATTATTAGCATATTTTTCAATACTGCGGTTTTTTACTTGTTGTTTGAATGGTTCATTATTAGCATATTTTTCAAAACTGCGGTTTATTACTTGTTGTTTGAATGGTTCATTATTAGCATATTTTTCAATACTGCGTTTTTTTACTTCTTCTTTGTACGTTTCATTATTAGCATATTTTTCGATACCGCTGTTTATGAGTTGTTGTTTGAACGGTTCATTATTAGTATATTTTTCGATACTGCTAGTTTTCCGATTTGCTTGATACTGTTCATCACAATAATATCTTTCTTGTGTTTTTAGCTTTTTAACTCGCCTATATTCTGTGTCTTCAGCATATGTTTTCTTTTTCCTTAGATCTTTTAATTTATCACTACATTTTTTACGTGGTGAAACAAGGTCTGCATTGGACATTTTGTGCGACATTTCACAGAAGCTAGTTAAACTAAAGCATGTATGAGAGGTTTTTCCTTTAACACATGCAATTGGTTCATAATGGCATTCGTTGCAATGATTCAGATATATAGCTTTTCTTGAAATTGGCTCAATGTTCGCCGTAAACGTAATCCATTTCTGTTGACTGTATGTGTAAATATCAACACAGAGCAAATCTGCAGAAGCTTGTATTTCCAACTCTGTTGCCCAAGATCCAACATATTTCATTTTTGAGTCCCGGAGATATTGCTCCACAGAATCAAATTGCCGTCTTAGACAAGTAATGTAATTAAGTGGATTATTTGAGATGTGATTCACTACAGCCTTTCGAAAGGCCTTGTGATGTGACTCGCAACCACTCAATACAGACGAAAGAGAACGAAAGAAACAATTACCGTCACCTTCAATGGATGTTGTTTGGCATGGCTCAGGCTGTGCCATATCGAAGGTTTGTACAACAATATTTGGATCTAAACTTGGTACGACATTCAGTTTGTTGCAGATCCAGTTTTTTTCCCTTGATGTCAATCCAGTAAATATTATATTGGGGCTATCTGTTACAGAAATGAAACAGACATCTGATGCACCCTCTGTGTGAATTGGAGGATCACTGTCAATGTTTACAGTTGTGTCACATGTAGAAGTGACACAAGTTTCAAGGGAAAAAGACGCGTATGCAAGGAAATTTCTATCTGTTACCGAAAGGTCACAGAGATCAGAGTCACTGTCAGTGTCCAAAGTACCGTCATGTGCCGAAGTGCTGGCTTCAGGCTGTGCAGTTAAAGCAGTAAATGGTGAGTTTACCTCAACAGCTTTCACACCAGTGACTTCAAACACCTTGTTTGGGATATCAAAAGCATGTGGATGATTTTGATATAAGGAATTGACAAGGTTCTCAATATGGTCATATAACTCATACACAGTAGCATAGTGCGCTACTATGCTGGTTCCATCCGGTGCAACCGAACCCCAAGTACTACGAGAATGAGGATCGAAAACTGCAAAAGCAGTTTCGACCTTGAAAACGGCACAGACACTTCCTTGGATGTTGAGCAAGCATGTGTCTGTCTGCAGCAGTGTCTTCTGAATAGCCTCTTCTAAAGGCATGGCTATGTTTTGCAAAGAAGCGTCATAATCATCCTTTTGATCAAGACTTCCAGTGAGTGTATCAAAATATTCCAAACTAAATAATTTATTGTTTAATTTGCAGTGTCTGGGTAACTCGGAAATGAAAATATGCCCACTGGTTTTGGCTGCACTGATTTCCTTATTTTCTAGCATAGATGTGTACAAGCCATTACCTTGTTTTAGAATATGATGAATGTTCTTTTTTTTCCATTTGAGAACGCTATGGGTGGTGTGGGTCATAATCGCCGCTATGCCATTTGTAGCACACTGCTTACCTGCATTTTCCCCGAATATGTGGCTGCTCTGGTCAAACGATCCTTGAAGACACCCAGGGTTGTCATAAGTCACATGACTCGATGTAGCAGCTCTGGCAGGTGCAAAATCACAGGGTGCCTAAAAACACAACAGTAGTTCAATCAAAAAGGAGTGTAACCAATAGTTTATATCGAAATTAACAAGGAATTCATAAAAAAGGCTAGGAATCAATCAGCTGTAGTTCATGGCTGTGTATGATGGGAAAACGGAATTGTACATGATATTAACATTACTTTAACTAATTTCCCAGATCTAATAAATGGCAGGAAAACTCACAAGGAACAGGGAATAACATGTTAAAAATAAGTACCTTCTGATTGCCAAGTGTTACATGACGATCTTCAAGCTGGCCATTGTCCTCAGGCGGGCTCTGCTGAAATGACAATTCAGTGTTTTTAAAAGCATGTTGGTTCCCAGTAAGTAATTTGAAAATGTACATAGTATAGGCAAATTAGTCAGAACTGCACACTTACACCATATCAATGTTTTAAAATAATAAAGACATCAAAACAAAATGGGTCTCTTAAGCTGTGGCTTTTCCCGTTGGTATACAATTTTTCCACTAGTAATTACATACCTGCTGACTGCTCGCAGTGACCTCAGGTGCTGGTTCAAACGGCTCATGGTCCTCAATGTGTGTCATCTGCAATCACAAACATTACGAATGTTAAAAAAATTAGTTTTACCCCTACATGCAAACTCATAAGCCATAGAAAAGGGGACATTTAGTGTATTGTGGTGAACAGAATTAAGGACAAAGAAAACTTTTATTTCAGTTCAGTTTAAATAATTAAAATGAGCACAACAAGTTCATCAGCCAACCTTCTTGACATTTCCAATTCATAGTGTGTAGATATTACCAAGAACATGTTAAAAACAGTTAAACTATGTTGATTGTAATTATGAAGTAAAAATGTAAATGTTCCTAGATACTGATCCTGGAACAGATTGATTGCTTATTTGCAAATCATTTTTTATATTGTTGTCATTACCTTGGTTGAACATCCCAAGAAGCTGGTCTCATTGGCTGTTGGTTTATCAGCCTGGGCCATCACAACTTTTGGCACCCAAGGTGTTAGCTCCTCTTGTTTTCTCTGTCCAGAGACAACCCGAGGAGTTGGCTGGTTCACCTTCTACAATGAGGTAAGGGAGCAAAATTATCATGAGAGATACAATTGCATGAAAATTGAAAAGTGGGCAGTTCAAAGAACTTACTGCTAATGTAGTTTATTTAAAACAGTAACAAACATAGTGTTGTGCACGCCTGTATTTTGTGGCGCTACATACAAATTTAACAACAAAACCCAAATATTACAAGATGCTCTTTTTTATTTCCCCCATTCCTTTACCTCACAAAACTCTGTTTGAAGAAACGGCCACTCATCAACACACAGAGTCTGGTCATCCCCCTCCGGTTGAGCAAACTGCAATGACATAGTAAGAATTATATGTACAATACAATTGACAAATGGAAACACAAAACTACACTTTCTTAAAGGGAAATATCAAAAAGAATAGAGAACCGCACTCTATTCACTGAATGTGTGTAATCATCACATGTTGTATGCAAATTACCTTGCTCGAAGGCACAAAGACGCTGCCCTCCAGAGTGGCTGGCACAGCAGCTTCTGGAACAGGTCGAGGGGGAGGTACCAGCTTCGAAGGTTTGGCAATCCTTGCTGGAGTTGGAAGTGCCTGGAAAATAATTGTAAATCATTGGCAAAACAATACCTACACAGAGAATGTTGGACTATCTCTTGTGTTAAAGGCGAAATCAGAAAATAGTTGTTCCTGTGTTTCAACCAAAAAACAAGTACATATTTCACTGAGAAATTACCAACCTCAAGGCGGGCCTTCTTTCCTTTGGAGACCACAGCCGTGGTTCCATGTGCCACCTTCCGTTTCTATCATAATGGAAGAGAACGGAAATAATAAGTTAATGAAATATAACACATTTGTTATCAATGCAACTATCTGTACCATACAATGTAAAGCTTGTCATATAGGATTACAGGCGCTATTAATATGTATGCACTCACAAACAGTTAATATTAAAATCACACAAATTACCCTTGAGCGATTCCCCATGGGGACATCAAGGTTGGATGGAACAATGCGATCCATTGCAGCCAACTTGTCAGTGCTAAACCGGATAGGGTTTAGCACGACAAAGCACTCCCTCAGGACCAGAGGAGGCACACAAACCTAGAAATAAAAAACAGAATTGAGCCATTGACCATTTGCCCTGTCTTATAGGAATAGCATTTAAATGAAACAACATATGTACGCATCATTACGGTTTAATTTCCTATCAGCTATACCAATGTACAAACCTCATGAGGAAGGATCCGCACGGAAGACTGATCCCAGTCCTCAGGCGCATCCCAGGACTCAGGTTGGCTGCGCTATAAACACATAGGGGGAATTAGTATTCAATAAATGTGGCCTAACTAAAACTAAAGCTCTTCAAAATTTTATAACTTTTACCTTTCCGCGACGTCCGACGACAGTTTCCTTGAAGGGGTCAAGGGGACGTGGACGGGAAACCTCTCCCTTCACAACCACGGTGGTAGCAAAGGGTCTCACAGTCAGGGGTGACTTGGGAGGAGACACAGGCGGAGGTGTAGCAGGCAGAGGTGACTGTAGCTGCAGAAAGGAGAAGTGCCACAGAAGCTTCGCGAGAAGCGGCATCCCCAGATCGTCACTCAGGTGGATCTATTATAATGAGAAGCACGGGTTATTATTGAATTAAACTGCTTTTGCCATATAAAAATGACATTACATGAATTTCTCACGTGCCAAGTTATAACACGACTTACCCCATCACGACTCCACAAGGCACGCGAGTCCAGCGGAAAGCGGTCAGCTGTGACGCAGTACTTTACATCTGCAGAAGAAAACAAATATTAAACCATACACTATATACATATTTTACACGTGGTACCAAGAGGTGGTGTTGATACACTAAAAGCTTTCCTACAAAGATATTCTATACTGACATTATCTCTTAATCATTTTTACATACCGTTCTTTGCTGCAACGCGACGAAACTCCTCTCGAAGGAATTGTTGCGGTGCCAATTCACTCGCCAGCCGGGGAGGGAAATCGAGCACAAACACCTGATCCGCACAAAAGTTTTGGATTACACACTATACAATTCTGTTAAATAGTCTGCCTTGAAAATACACTTTATTTTGTAACACAAAAACTACCTTAGGCCATCGACTGCGGGCAGCTCTCAGAAGTCCTTCGAAGGCAACTCCAGCCGCTTCGATGCCAGGCGTCGCCTTGAGGTTGTTGCTCGGAGCCAGCAAGCAAACGATGTCGGGGGTTCTGGGGATGTCTGCGTTCAGCAACTCGGTGCGGAGCTCAGCGGCAGACGCCCCAGGCGTAGACAGGAACCCAAACGAAAGGCAACCGTCTGGCATCCTCACGTAACGGTCAACCAACGCACGCAGATGCGAGTCGCCCACAAACAGCACAAACTATAAATAAGGACAAATAAAAAGTTGTCATTCCACTCCAAACATATTCCACAGCTAAATTATACATTATTTTCTGAAAGGTCTTTGACAAGTTTACCTGCTTATCTGGAGACTCAGGGGGGAGATCCAATCGGTTGAACTTCCCAGTGTGGGCAGAGACAGGCCACGGCTCGACACGGTGACGTGCTCCAGTGCCACGCACTAATAAAAAGACAAATTCAACACAAAACTAAAATGAATAACTTATCTCGAGCTGTTGATCTAAAAGTCAAACATCACACATTCATGCAATAGAATTCTG
>NC_079412.1:2134312-2429312 GCF_026213295.1 Gadus chalcogrammus | reverse complement strand
GACGCCGCCGTATGGCAATAAACATAAATATCCATTTCAGATGATCCCACGTTTCCTCGTTTCGAGAGTTAAATAATGAACACTATATAGCAAAGGATTTGCGACAAAATATCATGCCTTCAGTGTGTTTTGTATTATACATACAGCGTCAATGACCGCTACAACAGATTCCACCACAAATCTTTTCTGTGGCAAAATGGCGGATCCACGGGCTTTAATGTTTTGTCGCAAATCCTTTGCTTGCCATTACTGCATCAAAAGCAAACCGCCAAAGCAACCATACCAACGTAATACAATAAACATAATTATCCATTAAGGACTTACCGTGACAACGAACTTCTTTGGTTGAACCGCAAAGTTGAAAGACAGAACGTACTCGAAAGAATCCGCTCACAATATTAATCCGTGGAAAGGAGAGCAAAAGGGTCTATCTGAATAAAGATGTCTCAAGCAGAGAAAATCCGATCAGAGTGAGACGAGCCGTGCGTCGCTGACGATAGTCATTCAACTCGCGAAGCACCATGGGAGTATGCCACGCCCACACCTCTACAGATGATGTAGATGTGTACAGAAAAGATTTGTATTTATCTTCGCGCATTATATATTATACATACAGCGTAACGCTGTATGTATACCAGCGTTAACATCTAATTGTAATGTTTCTTTTCTACAGAAAAGAAATGGCCGGAAAGTCCCCAGCAGACTTTCCATCAACAAACCACCCCGAGACAATTGCCATGAAGGCTGAATCAAGGAATAACTATGTAAGTTATCAACATTTGCGTCTTTGCAAACCTAAATGAAGAAAATTCCATTCAATACTAACATAGTTTTTTTTTTTGTAATAGCATATCTGTGTAGATAAAATATACACCAGGGAACAGAAGGTCGACCATGCGTTCCGATTCGGTACGCTGGTGTGCGCAAAGACCATCCACTACACCGAGCGGGAGAAGGCACACAAAAAACAACTGGAATTCCTTCGGAGGGAGGTTGATAGACGTGGCAAAATTATCCACAATTTAGAACTGGACCTGGCGGCATCCGAGGCCAGCTTGTCTACCTCGGAGACAAATCTGGACGCCACAAAAAACGGTAAAAAAAAAAGCGTGCATACCAATCCAAAGGACGATTACAAATGGAATATTAACATTTCTTTCCTTCATATCTAGACTTGGAAGATCTTCAACTTATCAACGCCTCCCAAGGTAATGCAAATTACCCAACAACATGTGTTTTAATTTGGTTAGAGATTTCAAGTCTTATGTTTTTACCTATTAGACTATACTCTACAAATTAACCTAGCGTACACAAGCAAACAAATGCATACCCATCCAAATTACTAATTAATATTAACATTTGCTTTCATTTCTAGAACACGACAACCAGAACCTCAGAACCGCCTCCCAAGGTATGACTATGCATGGTGTTAATATGGATTTGATTTTTCATCGGATACTGATTCCTCCCATCAGAGATTGTCTTCAAATATAGATTTGATTTGTCATGTCACCTATTAGCCAAATGTAAAAAATAATGGAAACGATCTTTCCTCCCATCAGATACGGATTCGTCACACTCACAGCCATTGTGTTCGACAATGATTGATGACGAGAACGGGAACGGAGGTACACCTTCATCTTTCAAATGACTGTCGTGGTTATAAAAATACATGCAGGCTTTATGTCCATGTGCTCGGAAAACTGATACTTTTTTCTTTACATTTTGCAGATCCCGAATGATAGGCCCCTGAATTATATTGTAAATAGTGTGTTTTTTTTAAATATATTGTGATATTGTAAATAGTGTGTTTTTTTTTATTTGTGTGAATTTTTTTTTTTTATATAGTGTGATATTGTAAATAGTGTGTGTGTTTTTAATAAAAAAACTCAAAAACATCTGATTGTTTCATATTTACACAAATTGCCCATGCAAAAAGGAATGTTTCTCAATTTGCGTTCTTTTCTGTACTTGTGTGCCTGCGTTGGGAAATATCCCAGGATGCATTTCGCATACCTGTTTTAAAATATCAGTGTAAATGCTATAAAATAGGCTATATAGGGACATTTTAAAAGTATAACAAAGATGGAGGCCCATTATTTACATACTACTGTAAAATGAAAGAGGAATTTTGCTTTATATAATGTGTTTATATTGTATAAATCGCTGGAGGAAACCCATCGCAACCGAGCCTGCATATTGTGTGGACTTGGGACCATCAAATATCCCAGAATGCATTTCGCATTCCTGTTTCTCAATTCGCGTTCTTTTCTGTACTGCTGTGCCTGCGTTGGGACCGTCAAATATCCCAGGATGCATTTCGCATTCCTGTTTGAAGATATCAGTGTAAAAGCTATAAAATAGGCTATATAGGGACATTTTAAAAGTATAACAAAGATGGAGGCCTATTATTTACATACTATTTTAAAATGAAAGGGGTTTTGCTTTATATAATGTGTTCATATTGTATAAATCGCTGGAGGAAACCCATCGCAACTCAAGTACCCCTGACTGCAGCCCGCAGACGGAGTCCACATGGAGGGGGCGGGCACTCAGTCCACATGGAGGGGGCGGGCACTCAGTCCACATGGAGGGGGCGGGCACTCAGGCCACATGGAGGGGGCGGGCGCTCAGTCCACATCGAGACGATTGAGCAGATTTCCGCTGCTCTTGTTAATGCAAGAGTAAACGGTAATACTATGTTAAGCTAGCGAGAGCCCATGCTGTTAATTAAATTATACAGATGGTACGGGAGTATTGTGACTGGGTATCTTTCTTGCTGCGTACCATGGAACTATTATAAAGTTAAGCATAGCCTAAACGACTTGCAAATACATTTTCTCTTTTTTTTTCGCTTAGCTGTTCCACTCATGGACCTATTTAGGTTCCACTTAAGAGTTCACGTTACAACCGTTCGCCGTTGCTCCATGTTTAAATCACAGTGCCTTGTTCGTGACCAGCCTCAAATTCACTAACTGAAATAGTGCCCCCTAGAGATCTTTTTTTTTTACTCAGTATTAATAGGCCTACTATGGCTCTTTTCGCTTGAATTTTTGTATTTCTCTACTGATTGCTTCGACAATGCAACATTAAAAGTTACTAACAGCGACTTCACACAGAGGCTCTGGCTTGGGGCCCCCCACCTCCCTTGGGCCCCTGGGCATGTACCCGGTGTGCCTGTGCGGTAATCCACCCTTGCCTGTAAACAATGCAACGTGTGCGAACTCCTGTACCCGTCTGTCTGTCAGAGTTACAGGCCCAGTAAGAGCCAAAATAAGATTTGGGGAACTATGAAGACTGGGATACAAAGGTATGACCTTAACAGATGTAATGTGAGGAAACCACATCTAAGGGCAAAAAATGTACCTCAATAGACATAAGGAAAGGCTACATGTGTGAAGCACATTAAGTTACACCAATCACAGGAGCACTAACAACAGTCTTTTTATTCAACTACATGTGTGAAGCACATTAAGTTACACCAATCACAGGAGCACTAACAACAGTCTTTTTATTCAACAAAACAATTAAAAAATAACAACTACAAAAAATAGATTGTAAACTATTAGCATAAAAGATAAATCAATAAAGAGTAGAACAAACAAAGTCTCAACGGGGGGGGGAACACACTGACGCCTTCCTCAGTGAGGTGGACGCCACTCTCGCTTCACGCTCTGTCGCCCGACATCGCCGTCACCGCCGCCATAGCTGCCAAGCGCCGCCATTATGCTGCATCATCAGACTACATTGGAGTCGTGTGGCGCAGGCGTCACAAGGAGGGGGACGGGGAGGGGGCACAGGGAGGGGGAGAGGTGTTTGACTCAAAAGAGGCAAACACCTTCAGGTTTCTCCTGTCCATCATCTCCACACAGAACAGTTCATAGTCAGTATGTAATCTGAATGAGAATTGGAATGGTTTCCACGTTTCTTCCTCATCCCCGCCGTCATGGGATTTGCGCTGTGTTGATGCTGCCATCTGCTCCCAACATTCCATCCCAATGACCTCTGGGAGAGAAACACTGTCCTTGAAGGACTGTAACTAGCACCATGCTGCTGCCTGAATTGTGTCCTTCAGGACAACATCATCTTCCTTGAAGAAGAAAGAAAAAATATTTGTGTCTGTACTTGACACCCTACTGATGAGTTTTCAGGGATAAAAAAACACTATTCAACTAGTCATCAGACTATTTAATCTGGCTATACATACAACCTCCAGCATTACAAAAATGAGCCTGGCCTATGCCAAAAGATGCAACTGACTCCAGTGAATCTGTGGATATAAAGGTTTTGACTGTGGGAGGTTCGTTGTGGGAGTTATAGCCCAAAACGCGTTCTCAGAACATTCCATTGGCCAAATAGGAGATGGACAATGTCGTCGTTTTTTGGCGCCGCCCTGTTGGCGAAATTTTCCAAAGACAATTTTCCTTTGCCGAATAACTCCCGCCCACATTAATAATTCTTGGCCATATTTTTTATATAGACTCGGGTTTGCCCTTTGATGGTTCCCTTATAGTTTGAAGAACATTCCTCTGGCCAATTAGAAGATATACAATTTCCTCGTTTATTGCGCCCCCTTAGGGCGTAATTTCCCTATTTTTTATTCGAACGCCATTAAGGTTAGCACCGACATGTGTCTAAAATTTGGACTCAATCCGATGTCTAATTTTCGTATTTTTTGAATTTTTGCGTTTCGACGTGAAACGTAGCTAATAAACCAATATTCAAAACGCTACCGTTTCGTCGTCGAAGGTCGGATCAAAAAAGTATATATGATTTCTTTGCGCGTGCGTCTGACGATGCCGTGTGCAAAGTTTTGTGTCGATTGGTCAAGAAATGTGGGAGGAGTAGCGAAAAAACAGTTTTGCGGTTTTCGCGTTTTTGCGAAAAAAAATTATAGACGCAAATGGGCGTGGCCTATGCCAAAAGATGCAGCAGACTCCAGTGCATCTGTGTGTACAAGTTTTTGGACTCTGGGAGGTTCGGTGTGGGAGTTATAGCCCCAAACGCGTATTCCTTGGTATAGCGCCACCTAGTGGCCAGCATGTCTGGATTTTGTCGTCTGCGTAGTCCGAAGAGATCTGGATCTAGTCATGTAATTGGCGTGTGTGCAGCATTTACGGTTTGGGCTGTGGTACCACTTTTAGGGGGGTAAGTATAAAAATAATAATAATAGGAAGAAAAATCCTTACAAAAACAATAGGGATCCAACCTGTTGGCTTGGACCCCTAACTAGAACTGCAAGCAGTTATGCAGGGGTCCAAGAAGTGTGCATTTCGCCGGCACAACGCGACAAGAAATGTGCATTTCGCCGGCACATCGCGAAGCATGTGTTGAAAACGCTACCCTGAACCTGTGGATACAAAGGATTTGACTGTGGTAGGAGTAGCGAGAAGTCAGTGTAGCGTTTTTGCGGCGAAATTTTGTCGAAGATATACAATTTCCTCGTTTATTGCGCCCCCTAATGGCGGAATTTTCCGAAATTTTTATCCAACGTCATTAAGGTTAGCACTGACATGTGTGTAGAATTTGGACTCGATCCAATGTCTAATTTTGGATTCTTTGGATTTTTAATTTTCCACGTCTAATTTAGCTAATATACCAATATTCCAAGCGCTACCGATTCGTTGTCGAAGGTCGGATCAAAAAAGTGTTCGAAATTTATTTTTTGTGTGCGTCTGACGATGTCGTGTGCAAAGTTTGGTGTTGATCGGGCGAAAAATGTGGGAGGAGTAGCGAAAAAACAGTTTTGCGGTTTTCGCGATTTAGCGAAAAATATTCATAGACGCAAATGGGCGGGGCCTAGGCCAAAAGATGCAGCAGACTCCAGTGCATCTGTGTGTACAAGTTTTTGGACTCTAGGAGGTTCGGTGTGGGAGTTATAGCCCCAAACGTGTTTCTCCTTGGTATAGCGCCACCTAGTGGCCGGCATGTCTGGATTTGGTTATCTGAGTAGCGGTGCCGGACCTGGTTCTAGTCATGTAATTGGCGCGTGTGCACCATTTACGGTTTGGGCTGTGGACCCACTTTCAAGGCGGGAAGTATAACAAGAAGTGTGCATTTCGCCGGCACAACGCGACAAGAAATGTGCATTTCGCCGGCACAACGCGAAGCATGTGTTGAAAACGCTACCCTGAACCTGTGGATACAAAGGATTTGACTGTGGTAGGAGTAGCGAAAAGTCAGTGTAGCGTTTTCGCGGCGAAATTTTGTAGAAGATATACAATTTCCTCGTTTATTGCGCCCCCTAATGGCGGAATTTTCCGAATTTTTTATCGAACGTCATTAAGGTTAGCACCAACATGTGTGTAGAATTTGGACTCGATCCGATGTCTAATTTTTGATTTTTTTGGATTTTTAATTTTCCACGTCTAATTTAGCTAATAAACCAATATTCAAAACTCTACCGTTTCGTCGTCGAAGGTCGGATCAAAAAACTGTCTAAGATTTCTATGCGTGTGCGTCTGAAGATGTCGTGTGCAAAGTTTGGTGTCGATTGGTCAAGAAATGTGGGAGGAGTAGGGAAAAAACAGTTTTGCGGTTTTCGCGATTTAGCGAAAAATATTCATGGACGCAAATGGGCGTGGCCTAGGCCAAAAGATGCAGCAGACTCCAGTGCATCTGTGTGTACAAGTTTTTGGACTGTGGGAGGTTCGGTGTGGGAGTTATAGCCCCAAACGCGTATTCCTTGGTATAGCGCCACCTAGTGGCCGGCGTGTCTGGATTTTGTCGTCTGCATAGTCTTCACTGACCTGGATCTAGTCATGCAATTGGCGTGTGTGCAACATTTACGGTATGGGCTGTATTCCCACTTTCTTGGTAGGAAGTATAATAATAATTATGCAGGGGTCCAAGAAGTTTGCATTTCGCCGGCACAACGCGACAAGAAATGTGCATTTCGCCGGCACAACGCGAAGCATGTGTTGAAAACGCTACCCTGAACCTGTGGATACAAAGGATTTGACTGTGGTAGGAGTAGCGAGAAGTCAGTGTAGCGCTTTCGCGGCGAAATTTTGTAGAAGATATACAATTTCCTCGTTTATTGCGCCCCATAATGGCGGAATTTTCCGAAATTTTTATCGAACGTCATTAAGGTTAGCACCAACATGTGTGTAGAATTTGGACTCGATCCGATGTCTAATTTTGGATTTTTTTGGATTTTTAATTTTCCACGTCTAATTTAGCTAATAAACCAATATTCAAAACTCTACCGTTTCGTCGTCGAAGGTCGGATCAAAAAACTGTCTAAGATTTCTATGCGTGTGCGTCTGAAGATGTCGTGTGCAAAGTTTGGTGTTGATTGGTCAAGAAATGTGGGAGGAGTAGGGAAAAAACTGTTTTGCGGTTTTCGCGATTTAGCGAAAAATATTCATAGACGCAAATGGGCGTGGCCTAGGCCAAAAGATGCAGCAGACTCCAGTGCATCTGTGTGTACAAGTTTTTGGACTGTGGGAGGTTCGGTGTGGGAGTTATAGCCCCAAACGCGTATTCCTTGGTATAGCGCCACCTAGTGGCCGGCGTGTCTGGATTTTGTCGTCTGCATAGTCTTCACTGACCTGGATCTAGTCATGCAATTGGTGTGTGTGCAACATTTACGGTATGGGCTGTATTCCCACTTTCTTGGTAGGAAGTATAATAATAATAATAACTAGAACTGCAAGCAGTTATGCAGGGGTCCAAGAAGTGTGCATTTCGCCGGCACAACGCGACAAGAAATGTGCATTTCGCCGGCACAATGCGAAGCATGTGTTCAAAACGCTACCCTGAACCTGTGGATACAAAGGATTTGACTGTGGTAGGAGTAGCGGGAAGTCAGTGTAGCGTTTTCGCGGCGAGATTTTGTCGAAGATATACAATTTCCTCGTTTATTGCGCCCCCTTATGGCGAAATATTCCGATTATTTTATTGAACGCCAGTAGGGGTAGCATCAACATGTGTCAAAAATTTGGACTTGATCCGATGACTAATTTTGGTATTTTTTTAATTTTTTGCGTTTCGACGTAAAACGTAGCTAATAAACAAATATTCAAAACGCTACCGTTTCGTCGTCGAAGGTCGGATCAAAAAAGTGTCTAGGATTTCTTTGCGTGTGCGTCTGAAGATGTCGTGTGCAAAGTTTTGTGTTGATTGGTCAAGAAATGTGGGAGGAGTAGGGAAAAAACTGTTTTGCGGTTTTTGCGATTTAGCGAAAAATATTCATGGACGCAAATGGGCGTGGCCTAGGCCAAAAGATGCAGCAGACTCCAGTGCATCTGTGCGTACAAGTTTTTGGACTCTGGGAGGTTCGGTGTGGGAGTTATAGCCCCAAACGCGTATTCCTTGGTATAGCGCCACCTAGGGACCGGCGTGTCTGGATTTTGTTATCTGAGTAGCGGTGCCGGACCTGGTTCTAGTCATGTAATTGGCGCGTGTGCACCATTTACGGTTTGGGCTGTGGTACCACTTCTAAGGCGTACGAAATAATAATAATAATAATCCTTACAAAAACAATAGGGATCCAACCTGTTGGCTTGGACCCCTAATAATAATAAAAATCCTTACAAAAACAATAGGGATCCAACCTGTTGGCTTGGACCCCTAATAAAAAGAAAAATCCTTACAAAAACAATAGGGATCCAACCTGTTGGCTTGGACCCCTAACTAGAACTGCAAGCAGTTATGCAGGGGTCCAAGAAGTGTGCATTTCGCCGGCACAACGCGACAAGAAATGTGCATTTCGCCGGTACAACGCGAAGCATGTGTTCAAAACGCTACCCTGAACCTGTGGATACAAAGGATTTGACTGTGGTAGGAGTAGCGAGAAGTCAGTGTAGCGTTATCGCGGCGAAATTTTGTAGAAGATATACAATTTCCTCGTTTATTGCGCCCCCTAACGGCGAAATTGTCCGAAATTTTTATCGAACGTCATTCAGGTTAGCACCAACATGTGTGTAGAATTTGGACTCGATCCGATGTCTAATTTTGGATTTTCTTTGGATTTTTGATTTTCCACGTCTAATTTAGCTAATATACCAATATTCAAAATGCTATCGTTTCGTCGTCGAAGGTCGGATCAAAAAACTGTATATGATTTCTTTGCGTGTGCGTCTGAAGATGCCGTGTGCAAAGTTTGGTGTTGATTGGTCAAGAAATGTGCGAGGAGTAGCGAAAAAACAGTTTTGCGGTTTTCGCAATTTAGCGAAAAATATTCATTGACGCAAATGGGCGTGGCCTAGACCAAAAGATGCAGCAGACTCCAGTGCATCTGTGTGTACACGTTTTTGGACTGTGGGAGGTTCGGTGTGGGAGTTATAGCCCCAAACGCGTATTCCTTGGTATAGCGCCACCTAGTGGCCGGCATGTCTGGATTTTGTCGTCTGCTTAGAACTCAGGGCCCTGGATCTAGTCATGCAATTGGCGTGTCGGCACCATTTACGGTTTGGGCTGTGGACCCACTTCTAGGGGGGAATAATAATAACTAGAACTGCAAGCAGTTATGCAGGGGTCCAAGAAGTGTGCATTTCGCCGGCACAACGCGACAAGAAATGTGCATTTCGCCGGCACAACGCGAAGCATGTGTTCAAAACGCTACCCTGAACCTGTGGATACAAAGGATTTGACTGTGGTAGGAGTAGCGAGAAGTCATTGTAGCGTTTTCGCGGCGAAATTTTGTAGAAGATATACAATTTCCTCGTTTATTGCGCCCCCTAATGGCGAAATTTTCCGAATTTTTTATCGAACGACATTAAGGTTAGCACCAACATGTGTGTAGAATTTGGACTCGATCCGATGTCTAATTTAGGATTTTTTTGGATTTTTAATTTTCCACGTCTAATTTTGCTAATAAACAAATATTCAAAACTCTACCGTTTCGTCGTCGAAGGTCGGATCAAAAAACTGTCTAAGATTTCTTTGCGTGTGCGTCTGAAGATGCCGTGTGCAAAGTTTGGTGTTGATTGGTCAAGAAATGTGGGAGGAGTAGCGAAAATACAGTTTTGCGGTTTTCGCGATTTAGCGAAAAATATTCATAGACGCAAATGGGCGTGGCCTAGGCCAAAAGATGCAGCAGACTCCAGTGCATCTGTGTGTACAAGTTATTGGACTCTGGGTGGTTCGGTGTGGGAGTTATAGCCCCAAACGCGTATTCCTTGGTATAGCGCCACCTTGTGGCCGGCGTGTCTGGATTTGGTCGTCTGCGTAGTCCGAAGAGATCTGGATCTAGTCATGCAATTCGCGTGTCGGCACCTTTTACGGTTTGGGGTGTGGGCCCACTTTTAGGGGGGTAAGAATAATAAGAATTATGCAGGGGTCCAAGAAGTGTGCATTTCGCCGGCACAACGCGACAAGAAATGTGCATTTCGCCGGAAAAACGCGAAGCATGTGTTCAAAACGCTACCCTGAACCTGTGGAGTAGCGAGAAGTCAGTGTAGCGTTTTCGCGGCGAAATTTTTGTAGAAGATATACAATTTCCTCGTTTATTGCGCCCCCTAATGGCGAAATTTTCCGAAATTTTTATCCAAGGTCATTAAGGTTAGCACCAACATGTGTCTAACATTTGGAAACGATCTGATATCTAATTTTGGAATTTTTTGTTTTTTTAATTTTCCACGTCTAATTTAGCTAATAAAATAATATTCAAAACTCTACCGTTTCGTCGTCGAAGGTCGGATCAAAAAACTGTATATGATTTCTTTGCGTGTGCGTCTGAAGATGCCGTGTGCAAAGTTTGGTGTTGATTGGTCAAGAAATGTGCGAGGAGTAGCGAAAAAACAGTTTTGCGGTTTTCGCGATTTAGCGAAAAATATTCATAGACGCAAATGGGCGTGGCCTAGGCCAAAAGATGCAGCAGACTCCAGTGCATCTGTGTGTACAAGTTTTTGGACTGTGGGAGGTTCGGTGTGGGAGTTATAGCCCCAAACGCGTATTCCTTGGTATAGCGCCACCTAGTGGCCGGCATGTCTGGATTTTGTCGTCTGCGTAGTCCGAAGAGATCTGGATCTAGTCATGTAATTGGCGTGTGTGCAGCATTTACGGTTTGGGCTGTGGTACCACTTTTAGGGGGGTAAGTATAATAATAATAATAATAAGAAAAATCCCTACAAAAACAATAGGGATCCAACCTGTTGGCTTGGACCCCTAACTAGAACTGCAAGCAGTTATGCAGGGGTCCAAGAAGTGTGCATTTCGCCGGCACAACGCGACAAGAAATGTGCATTTCGCCGGCACAACGCGAAGCATGTGTTCAAAACGCTACCCTGAACCTGTGGATACAAAGGATTTGACTGTGGTAGGAGTAGCGAGAAGTCAGTGTAGCGTTTTCGCGGCGAAATTTTGTAGAAGATATACAATTTCCTCGTTTATTGCGCCCCCTAATGGCGAAATTTTCCGAATTTTTTATCGAACGACATTAAGGTTAGCACCAACATGTGTGTAGAATTTGGACTCGATCCGATGTCTAATTTTGGATTTTTTTGGATTTTTAATTTTCCACGTCTAATTTTGCTAATAAACAAATATTCAAAACTCTACCGTTTCGTCGTCGAAGGTCGGATCAAAAAACTGTCTAAGATTTCTTTGCGTGTGCGTCTGAAGATGCCGTGTGCAAAGTTTGGTGTTGATTGGTCAAGAAATGTGGGAGGAGTAGCGAAAATACAGTTTTGCGGTTTTCGCGATTTAGCGAAAAATATTCATAGACGCAAATGGGCGTGGCCTAGGCCAAAAGATGCAGCAGACTCCAGTGCATCTGTGTGTACAAGTTATTGGACTCTGGGTGGTTCGGTGTGGGAGTTATAGCCCCAAACGCGTATTCCTTGGTATAGCGCCACCTAGTGGCCGGCGTGTCTGGATTTGGTCGTCTGCGTAGTCCGAAGAGATCTGGATCTAGTCATGCAATTCGCGTGTCGGCACCTTTTACGGTTTGGGGTGTGGGCCCACTTTTAGGGGGGTAAGAATAACTAGAACTGCAAGCAGTTATGCAGGGGTCCAAGAAGTGTGCATTTCGCCGGCACAACGCGACAAGAAATGTGCATTTCGCCGGCACAACGCGTAGCAAGTATTCAAAACGCTACCGTGAACAACATGTGGATATAAAGGTTTTGACTGCGGGAGCTTCGGTGTGGGAGTTATAGCCTAAAACGCGTTTTCAGAACATTCCATTGGCCAAATAGGAGATAGACAATGTCGTCGTTTTTTGGAGCCGCCCTGTTGGCGAAATTTTCCAAAGACAATTTTCCTTTGCCAAATAACTCCCGCCCACATTAATAATTATAAGCCATATTTTCTGTATAGACTCGGGTTTGCCCCTTGATGGTTTCACTTGAGTTTGAAGAACATTCCTTTGGCCAATTAGAAGACATACAATTTCCTCGTTTATTGCGCCCCCTAAAGGCGGAATCTTCCGATTTTTTTTAGGGACGACGTTAAGGTTGGCACCAACATGTGTGTAAAATTTGGACTCGATCCGATGTCGAATTTTGGATTTTTTGGGATTTTTGTTATTCAACGTCTAATTTAGCTCATAAACCAATATTCAAAACGCTACCGTTTCGTCGTCGAAGGTCGGATCAAAAAACTGTCCGATAATTTCTTTGCGCGTGCGTCATAAAATGTCGTGTGCAAAGATTGGTGTCGATTGGTCAAAAAATGTGGGAGGAGTAGGGAAAAAACAGTTTTGCGGTTTTCGCGATTTAGCGAAAAATATTCATAGACGCAAATGGGCGTGGCCTAGGCCAAAAGATGCAACAGACTCCAGTGAATCTGTGTGTACAAGTTTTTGGACTCTGGGAGGTTCGGTGTGGGAGTTATAGCCCTAAACGCGTATTCCTTGGTATAGCGCCACCTAGTGGCCGGCGTGTCTGGATTTTGTCGTCTGCCTAGAACTCAGGGAACTGGATCTAGTCATGCAATTGGCATGTCGGCACCATTTACGGTTTGGGCTGTGGGCCCACTTCTAGGGGGGAATAATAATAAAAAAAATCCTTACAAAAACAATAGGGATCCAACCTGTTGGCTTGGACCCCTAACTAGAACTGCAAGCAGTTATGCAGGGGTCCAAGAAGTGTGCATTTCGCCGGCACAACGCGACAAGAAGCATTGAAGCATGTGTTCAAAACGCTACCCTGTACCTGTGGATACAAAGGATTTGACTGTGGTATGAGTAGCGAGAAGTCAGTGTAGCGTTTTCGCGGCGAAATTTTGTAGAAGATATACAATTTCCTTGTTTATTGCGCCCCCTAATGGCGAAATTTTCCGATATTTTTATCGAACGTCAGTAAGGTTAGCACCAACATGTCTCTAAAATTTGGGCTCGATCCGATGTATAATTCTGGATTTCTTCGGATTTTTGACTTTTCACGTCTAATTTAGCTAATAAACCAATATTCAAAACGCTACCGTTTCGTCGTCGAAGGTCGGATCAAAAAAGTGTTGATGATTCCTTTGCGTGTGCGTCTGAAGATGTCGTGTGCAAAGTTTGGTGTCGATTGGTCAAAAAATGTGGGAGGAGTAGGGAAAAAACAGTTTTGCGGTTTTCGCGATTTAGCGAAAAATATTCATAGACGCAAATGGGCGTGGCCTGGGCCAAAAGATGCAGCAGACTCCAGTGCATCTGTGTGTACAAGTT
The DNA here is from genome assembly GCF_026213295.1 of Gadus chalcogrammus. Classification (NCBI taxonomy): domain Eukaryota; kingdom Metazoa; phylum Chordata; class Actinopteri; order Gadiformes; family Gadidae; genus Gadus; species Gadus chalcogrammus. The sequence continues at coordinate 2,415,715 of NC_079412.1, read as the reverse complement.
TTTGGACTCTGGGAGGTTCGGTGTGGAAGTTATAGCCCCAAACGCGTATTCCTTGGTATAGCGCCACCTAGGGACCGGCGTGTCTGGATTTTGTTATCTGAGTAGCGGTGCCGATTCTGGATCTAGTCATGCAATTGGCGCGTGTGCACCATTTACGGTTTGGGCTGTGGTACCACTTCTAAGGCGTACGAAATAATAATAATCCTTACAAAAACAATAGGGATCCAACCTGTTGGCTTGGACCCCTAATAAGAAAAATCCTTACAAAAACAATAGGGATCCAACCTGTTGGCTTGGACCCCTAATAAAAAAAATCCTTACAAAAACAATAGGGATCCAACCTGTTGGCTTGGACCCCTAATAATAATCCTTACAAAAACAATAGGGATCCAACCTGTTGGCTTGGACCCCTAACTAGAACTGCAAGCAGTTATGCAGGGGTCCAAGAAGTGTGCATTTCGCCGGCACAACGCGACAAGAAATGTGCATTTCGCCGGCACAACGCGAACCAAGTATTCAAAACGCTACCGTGAACAACCTGTGGATATAAAGGTTTTGACTGTGAGAGGTTCAGTGTGGGAGTTTCGGCCCCAAACGCATTTTCCGCTACCGTTTAGTCGTCGTTGGATCAAAATAGTTTTTACTGATTTGCAACGCAAAACATATATTCAAAACGCTACCGTTTCGTCAACGATGGTCGGATCAAAATAGTTTTGCTGATTTCTTGTAGTGTGCGTCTGAAGATGTCGTGTGCAAAGTTTGGTGTCAATTGGGCAAGAAATGTGGGAGGAGTAGCGAAAAGGCAGTTTAGCTGTTTTTGCGATTTTGCATAAAGAAAATACTGACGCAAATGGGCCTGGCCTATGCCAAAGGATGCAGCTGACTCCAGTGAATCTGTGCGTATAACGTTTTTGACTGTGGGAGCTTCGGTGTGGGAGTTATAGCCTAAAACGCGTTTTCAGAACATTCCATTGGCCAAATAGGAGATATATTATTTCGTCGTTTTTTGGCGCCGCCCTGTTGGCGAAATTTTCCAAAGACAATTTTCCTTTGCCAAATAACTCCCGCCTACATTATTAATTCTTGGCCATATTTTTTATATAGACTCGGGTTTGCCCCTTGATGGTTCCCTTATAGTTTGAAGAACATTCCTTTGGCCAATTAGAAGATATACAATTTCCTCGTTTATTGCGCCCCCTAATGGCGAAATATTCCGAATTTCTTATTGAACGCCAATAAGGGTAGCACCGACATGTGTCTAAAATTTTGACTTGATCCGATGTCTACTTTTGGTATTCTTTGAATTTTTGCGTTTCGACGTAAAACGTAGCCAATAAACAAATATTCAAAACGCTACCGTTTCGTCGTCGAAGGTCGGATCAAAAAACTGTTGATGATTCCTTTGCGTGTGCATCTGACGATGTCGTGTGCAAAGTTTGGTGTTGATTGGTCAAGAAATGTGGGAGGAGTAGGGAAAAAACTGTTTTGCGGTTTTCGCGATTTAGCGAAAAATATTCATAGACGCAAATGGGCGTGGCCTAGCCCAAAAGATGCAGCAGACTCCAGTGCATCTGTGGGTATAACGTTTTTGACTGTGGGAGGTTCGGTGTGGGAGTTATAGCCCCAAACGCGTATTCCTTGGTATAGCGCCACCTAGTGGCCGGCATGTCTGGATTTTGTCGTCTGCGTAGTCGCCACGGATCTTGATCTAGTCATGCATTTGGCATGTCTGCACCATTTACGGTTTGTGCTGTGGGCCCACTTCTAGGGGGGGAATAATAACTAGAACTGCAAGCAGTTATGCAGGGGTCCAAGAGATGTGCATTTCGCCGGCACAACGCGACAAGAAATGTGCGTTTCGCCGGCACAACGTGAAGCATGTGTTCAAAACGCTACCCTGAACCTGTGGATACAAAGGATTTGACCGTGGTTGGAGTAGCGAGAAGTCAGTGTAGCGTTTTCGCGGCGAAATTTTGTAAAATATATACAATTTCCTCGTTTATAGCGCCCCCTAACGGCGAAATTGTCCGAAATTTATGGAACGTCATTAAAGTTAGCACCAACATGTCTGTAGAATTTGGACTCGTTCCGATGTCTAATTTTGGATTTTTTTGGATTTTTAATTTTCCACGTCTAATTTTGCTAATAAACAAATATTCAAAACTCTACCGTTTCGTCGTCGAAGGTCGGATCAAAAAACTGTCTAAGATTTCTTTGCGTGTGCGTCTGAAGATGCCGTGTGCAAAGTTTGGTGTTGATTGGTCAAGAAATGTGGGAGGAGTAGCGAAAATACAGTTTTGCGGTTTTCGCGATTTAGCGAAAAATATTCATAGACGCAAATGGGCGTGGCCTAGGCCAAAAGATGCAGCAGACTCCAGTGCATCTGTGTGTACAAGTTATTGGACTCTGGGTGGTTCGGTGTGGGAGTTATAGCCCCAAACGCGTATTCCTTGGTATAGCGCCACCTAGTGGCCGGCGTGTCTGGATTTGGTCGTCTGCGTAGTCCGAAGAGATCTGGATCTAGTCATGCAATTCGCGTGTCGGCACCTTTTACGGTTTGGGGTGTGGGCCCACTTTTAGGGGGGTAAGAATAATAATAAGAAAAATCCTTACAAAAACAATAGGGATCCAACCTGTTGGCTTGGACCCCTAATAAGAAAAATCCTTACAAAAACAATAGGGATCCAACCTGTTGGCTTGGACCCCTAATAATAAAAAAAATCCTTACAAAAACAATAGGGATCCAACCTGTTGGCTTGGACCCCTAATAAAAATAAACACTACAAAAACAATAGGGATCCAACCTGTTGGCTTGGACCCCTAATAACTAGAACTGCAAGCAGTTATGCAGGGGTCCAAGAAGTGTGCATTTCGCCGGCACAACGCGACAAGAAATGTGCATTTCGCCGGCACAACGCGAAGCATGTGTTCAAAACGCTACCCTGTACCTGTGGATACAAAGGATTTGACTGTGGTACGAGTAGCGAGAAGTCAGTGTAGCGTTTTCGCGGCGAAATTTTGTAGAAGATATACAATTTCCTTGTTTATTGCGCCCCCTAATGGCGAAATTTTCCGATATTTTTATCGAACGTCATTAAGGTTAGCACCAACATGTCTGTAAAATTTGGGCTCAATCCGATGTATAATTCTGGATTTCTTCGGATTCTTGACTTTTCACGTCTAATTTAGCTAATAAACAAATATTCAAAACGCTACCGTTTCGTCGTCGAAGGTCGGATCAAAAAAGTGTCTAGGATTTCTTTGCGTGTGCGTCTGAAGATGTCGTGTGCAAAGTTTGGTGTTGATCGGGAGAGAAATGTGGGAGGAGTAGCGAAAAAACAGTTTTGCGGTTTTCGCGATTTAGCGAAAAATATTCATAGACGCAAATGGGCGTGGCCTAGGCCAAAAGATGCAGCAGACTCCAGTGCATCTGTGTGTACAAGTTTTTGGACTCTGGGAGGTTCGGTGTGGAAGTTATAGCCCCAAACGCGTATTCCTTGGTATAGCGCCACCTAGGGACCGGCGTGTCTGGATTTTGTTATCTGAGTAGCGGTGCCGATTCTGGATCTAGTCATGCAATTGGCGCGTGTGCACCATTTACGGTTTGGGCTGTGGTACCACTTCTAAGGCGTACGAAATAATAATAATAATAATCCTTACAAAAACAATAGGGATCCAACCTGTTGGCTTGGACCCCTAACTAGAACTGCAAGCAGTTATGCAGGGGTCCAAGAAGTGTGCATTTCGCCGGCACAACGCGAAGCATGTGTTCAAAAATTGAGAAACAGCGTATGCCAAAAGATGCAGCTGACTCCAGTGAATCTGTGGATATAAAGGTTTTGACTGTGGGAGCTTCGGTGTGGGAGTTATAGCCCAAAACGCGTTTTCAGAACATTCCATTGCCCAGTTAGGAGATATATTATTTCGTCGTTTATTTGCGACCCCTTGTGGCGAAATTTTCCAAAGACAATTTTCCTTTGCCAAATAACTCCCGCCCACATTAATAATTCTTGGCCATATTTTTTATATAGACTCAGGTTTGCCCCTTGATGGTTTCCTTTGAGTTTGAAGAACATTCCTTTGGCCAATAAGAAGATATACAATTTCCTCGTTTATTGCGCCCCCTAATGGCGAAATATTCCAAAAATTTTATTGAACGACATTAAGGTTAGCACCAACATGTCTGTAAAATTTGGACTCGTTCCGATGTCTACTTTTGGATTTTTCTGGATTTTTGATTTTCCACGTCTAATTTAGCTAATATACCAATATTCAAAACGCTACCGTTTCGTCGTCGACGGTCGGATCAAAAAACTGTCCGATAATTTCTTTGCGTGTGCGTCTGAAGATGTCGTGTGCAAAGTTTGGTGTTGATTGGTCAAAAAATGTGGGAGGAGTAGGGAAAAAACTGTTTTGCGGTTTTTGCGATTTTGCGAAAAATATTCATAGACGCAAATGGGCGTGGCCTATGCCAAAAGATGCAGCAGACTCCAGTGAATATGTGGGTACAAGTTTTTGACTGTGGGAGGTTCGGTGTGGGAGTTATAGCCCCAAACGCGTATTCCTTGGTATAGCGCCACCTAGTGACCGGCGTGTCTGGATTTTGTCGTCTGCTTAGTCCGAACAGATCTGGATCTAGTCATGCAATTCGCGTGTCGGCACCATTTACGGTTTGGGCTGTGGTCCCACTTTTAGGGGGGTAAGAATAATAGGAATAATAATCCTTACAAAAACAATAGGGATCCAACCTGTTGGCTTGGACCCCTAACTAGAACTGCAAGCAGTTATGCAGGGGTCCAAGAAGTGTGCATTTCGCCGGCACAACGCGACAAGAAATGTGCATTTCGCCGGAAAAACGCGAAGCATGTGTTCAAAACGCTACCCTGAACCTGTGGAGTAGCGAGAAGTCAGTGTAGCGTTTTTGCGGGGAAATTTTGTAGAAGATATACAATTTCCTCGTTTATTGCGCCCCCTAATGGCGGAATTTTCCGAAATTTTTATCGAACGTCATTAAGGTTAGCACCAACATGTGTGTAGAATTTGGACTCGATCCGATGTCTAATTTTGGATTTTTTTGTATTTTTGATTTTCCACGTCTAATTTAGCTAATATACCAATATTAAAAATGCTATAGTTTCGTCGTCGAAGGTCGGATCAAAAAACTGTATATGATTCCTTTGCGTGTGCGTCTGAAGATGTCGTGTGCAAAGTTTTGTGTCGATTGGTCAAGAAATGTGGGAGGAGTAGGGAAAAAACAGTTTTGCGGTTTTCGCGATTTAGCGAAAAATATTCATAGACGCAAATGGGCGTGGCCTAGGCCAAAAGATGCAGCAGACTCCAGTGCATCTGTGTGTACAAGTTTTTGGACTCTGGGAGGTTCAATGTGGGAGTTATAGCCCCAAAGGTGTTTCTCCTTGGTATAGCGCCACCTAGTGGCCGGCATGTCTGGATTTGGTTATCTGAGTAGCGGTGCCGGTACTGGTTCTAGTCATGTAATTAGCGCGTGTGCACCATTTACGGTTTGGGCTGTGGTCCCACAAGTACGGGGGGAAGAATAAAAATAAAAAGAACAAGAAGTGTGCATTTCGCCGGCACAACGCGACAAGAAATGTGCATTTCGCCGGCACATCGCGAAGCATGTGTTGAAAACGCTACCCTGAACCTGTGGATACAAAGGATTTGACTGTGGTAGGAGTAGCGAGAAGTCAGTGTAGCGTTTTTGCGGCGAAATTTTGTAGAAGATATACAATTTCCTCGTTTATTGCGCCCCCTAATGGCGGAATTTTCCGAAATTTTTATCGAACGTCATTAAGGTTAGCACCAACATGTGTGTAGAATTTGGACTCGATCCGATGTCTGATTTTGGATTTTTTTGTATTTTTGATTTTCCACGTCTAATTTAGCTAATATACCAATATTCAAAATGCTATCGTTTCGTCGTCGAAGGTCGGATCAAAAAACTGTATATGATTCCTTTGCGTGTGCGTCTGAAGATGTCGTGTGCAAAGTTTTGTGTCGATTGGTCAAGAAATGTGGGAGGAGTAGCGAAAAAACAGTTTTGTGGTTTTCGCGATTTTGCGAAAAAAAATTATAGACGCAAATGGGCGTGGCCTATGCCAAAAGATGCAGCAGACTCCAGTGAATCTGTGTGTACACGTTTTTGGACTCTGGGAGGTTCGGTGTTGGAGTTATAGCCCCAAACGCGTATTCCTTGGTATAGCGCCACCTAGTGGCCGGCGTGTCTGGATTTTGTCGTCTGAATAGTCTTCACGGACCTGGATCTAGTCATGCAATTGGCATGTCGGCACCATTTACGGTCTGGGCTGTGGTACCACTTTCTTGGTAGGAAGTATAAAAAGAATAATAATCGCTACAAAAACAATAGGGATCCAACCTGTTGGCTTGGACCCCTAATAATAACTAGAACTGCAAGCAGTTATGCAGGGGTCCAAGAAGTGTGCATTTCGCCGGCACAACACGACAAGAAATGTGCATTTCGCCGGCACAACGCGAAGCATGTGTTGAAAACGCTACCCTGAACCTGTGGATACAAAGGATTTGACTGTGGTAGGAGTAGCGAGAAGTCAGTGTAGCGTTTTCGCGGCGAAATTTTGTAGAAGATATACAATTTCCTCGTTTATTGCGCCCCCTAATGGCGGAATTTTCCGAATTTTTTATCGAACGTCATTAAGGTTAGCACCAACATGTGTGTAGAATTTGGACTCGATCCGATGTCTAATTTTGGATTTTTTTGGATTTTTAATTTTCCACGTCTAATTTAGCTAATAAACCAATATTCAAAACTCTACCGTTTCGTCGTCGAAGGTCGGATCAAAAAACTGTCTAAGATTTCTATGCGTGTGCGTCTGAAGATGTCGTGTGCAAAGTTTGGTGTCGATTGGTCAAGAAATGTGGGAGGAGTAGGGAAAAAACAGTTTTGCGGTTTTCGCGATTTAGCGAAAAATATTCATAGACGCAAATGGGCGTGGCCTAGGCCAAAAGATGCAGCAGACTCCAGTGCATCTGTGTGTACAAGTTTTTGGACTCTGGGAGGTTCGGTGTCGGAGTTATAGCCCCAAACGCGTATTCCCTGGTATAGCGCCACCTAGTGGCCGGCGTGTCTGGATTTTGTCGTCTGCATAGTCTTCACTGACCTGGATCTAGTCATGCAATTGGCGTGTGTGCAACATTTACGGTATGGGCTGTATTCCCACTTTCTTGGTAGGAAGTATAATAATAATAATAAGAAAAATCCCTACAAAAACAATAGGGATCCAACCTGTTGGCTTGGACCCCTAATAATAATCCTTACAAAAACAATAGGGATCCAACCTGTTGGCTTGGACCCCTAACTAGAACTGCAAGCAGTTATGCAGGGGTCCAAGAAGTGTGCATTTCGCCGGCACAACGCGACAAGAAAGGTGCGTTTCGCCGGCACAACGCGAAGCATGTGTTCAAAACGCTACCGTGAATCTGTGGATATAAAGGTTTTGACTGTGGGAGCTTCGGTGTGGGAGTTATAGCCTAAAACGCGTTTTCAGAACATTCCATTGGCCAAATGGGAGATAGATAATGTTGTCGTTTTTTGGCGCCGCCCTGTTGGCGAAATTTTACGAAGACAATTTTCCTTTTCCAAATAACTCCCGCCCACATTAATAATTCTTGGCCATATTTCCTAGATAGACTCGGGATTGCCCCTTGATGTTTTCCCTCGAGTTTGAAGAACATTCCTCAGGCCAATTAGAAGATATACAATTTCCTCGTTTATTGCGCCCCCTAATGGCGAAATATTCCGAAAATTTTAATGAACGCCATTAAGGGTAGCACCGACATGTGTCTAAAATTTGGACTTGATCCGATGTCTAATTTTGGTATTCTTTGAATTTTTGCGTTTCGACGTAAAACGTAGCCAATAAATAAATATTCAAAACGCTACCGTTTCGTCGTCGAAGGTCGGATCAAAAAACTGTTGATGATTCCTTTGCGTGTGCGTCTGAAGATGCTGTGTGCAAAGTTTGGTGTTGATTGGTCGAGAATTGTGGGAGGAGTAGCGAAAAAACATTTTTGCGGTTTTCGCGGTTTAGCGAAAAATATTCATAGACGCAAATGGGCGTGGCCTAGGCCAAAAGATGCAGCAGACTCCAGTGAATATGTGGGTACAAGTTTTTGACTGTGGGAGGTTCGGTGTGGGAGTTATAGCCCCAAACGCGTATTCCTTGGTATAGCGCCACCTAGTGACCGGCGTGTCTGGATTTTGTCGTCTGAATAGTCTTCACGGACCTGGATCTAGTCATGCAATTGGCATGTCGGCACCATTTACGGTCTGGGCTGTGGTACCACTTTCTTGGTAGGAAGTATAATAAAAACTAGAACTGCAAGCAGTTATGCAGGGGTCCAAGAAGTGTGCATTTCGCCGGCACAACGCGACAAGAAATGTGCATTTCGCCGGCACAACGCGAAGCATGTGTTGAAAACGCTACCCTGAACCTGTGGATACAAAAGGATTTGACTGTGGTAGGAGTAGCGAGAAGTCAGTGTAGCGTTTTCGCGGCGAAATTTTGTAGAAGATATACAATTTCCTCGTTTATTGCGCCCCCTAATGGCGAAATTTTCCGAAATTTTTATCGAACGTCATTAAGGTTAGCACCAACATGTGTGTAGAATTTGGACTCGATCCGATGTCTAATTTTGGATTTTTTTGGATTTTTAATTTTCCACGTCTAATTTAGCTAATAAACAAATATTCAAAACTCTACCGTTTCGTCGTCGAAGGTCGGATCAAAAAACTGTCTATGATTTCTTTGCGTGTGCGTCTGAAGATGCCATGTGCAAAGTTTGGTGTTGATCGGGAGAAAAATGTGGGAGGAGTAGCGAAAAAACAGTTTTGCGGTTTTCGCGATTTTGCGAAAAATAATCATAGACGCAAATGGGCGTGGCCTAGGCCAAAAGATGCAGCATACTCCAGTGCATCTGTGTGTACAAGTTTTTGGACTCTGGGAGGTTCGGTGTGGGAGTTATAGCCCCAAACGCGTATTCCTTGGAATAGCGCCACCTAGCGGCCGGCGTGTCTGGATTTTGTCGTCTGCGTAGTCCGAAGAGATCTGGATCTAGTCATGCAATTCGCGTGTCGGCACCTTTTACGGTTTGGGGTGTGGGCCCACTTTTAGGGGGGTAAGAATAATAATAATAAGAACTAGAACTGCAAGCAGTTATGCAGGGGTCCAAGAAGTGTGCATTTCGCCGGCACAACGCGAAGCATGTGTTCAAAAATTGAGAAACAGCGTATGCCAAAAGATGCAGCTGACTCCAGTGAATCTGTGGACATAAAGGTTTTGACTGTGGGAGCTTCGGTGTGGGAGTTATAGCCCAAAACGCGTTTTCAGAACATTCCATTGGCCAGTCAGGAGATATATTATTTCGTCGTTTATTTGCGACCCCTTGTGGCGAAATTTTCCAAAGACAATTTTCCTTTGCCAAATAACTCCCGCCCACATTAATAATTCTTGGCCATATTTTTTATATAGACTCGGGTTTGCCCCTTGATGGTTTCCTTTGAGTTTGAAGAACATTCCTTTGGCCAATAAGAAGATATACAATTTCCTCGTTTATTGCGCCCCCTAATGGCGAAATATTCCGAAAATTTTATTGAACGACAGTAAGGTTAGCACCAACATTTCTGTAAAATTTGGACTCGTTCCGATGTCTACTTTTGGATTTTTCTGGATTTTTGATTTTCCACGTCTAATTTAGCTAATATACCAATATTCAAAACGCTACCGTTTCGTCGTCGACGGTCGGATCAAAAAACTGCCCGATAATTTCTTTGCGTGTGCGTCTGAAGATGTCGTGTGCAAAGTTTGGTGTTGATTGGTCAAAAAATGTGGGAGGAGTAGGGAAAAAACTGTTTTGCGGTTTTCGCGAATTTGCGAAAAATATTCATAGACGCAAATGGGCGTGGCCTATGCCAAAAGATGCAGCAGACTCCAGTGAATATGTGTGTACAAGTTTTTGGACTCTGGGAGGTTCGGTGTGGGAGTTATAGCCCTAAACGCGTATTCCTTGGTATAGCGCCACCTAGTGGCCGGCGTGTCTGGATTTTGTCGTCTGCCTAGAACTCAGGGACCTGGATCTAGTCATGCAATTGGCGTGTCGGCACCATTTACGGTTTGGGCTGTGGACCCACTTCTAGGGGGGAATAATAATAAAAAAAATCCTTACAAAAACAATAGGGATCCAACCTGTTGGCTTGGACCCCTAAAAATCCTTACAAAAACAATAGGGATCCAACCTGTTGGCTTGGACCCCTAATAAGAAAAATCCTTACAAAAACAATAGGGATCCAACCTGTTGGCTTGGACCCCTAAAAATCCTTACAAAAACAATAGGGATCCAACCTGTTGGCTTGGACCCCTAACTAGAACTGCAAGCAGTTATGCAGGGGTCCAAGAAGTGTGCATTTCGCCGGCACAACGCGACAAGAAATGTGCATTTCGCCGGCAGAACGCGAAGCATGTGTTCAAAACGCTACCCTGAACCTGTGGATACAAAGGATTTGACTGTGGTAGGAGTAGCGAGAAGTCAGTGTAGCGTTTTCGCGGCGAAATTTTGTAGAAGATATACAATTTCCTCGTTTATTGCGCCCCCTAATGGCGGAATTTTCCGAAATTTTTATCGAACGTCATTAAGGTTAGCACCAACATGTGTGTAGAATTTGGACTCGATCCGATGTCTAATTTTGGATTTTTTTGGATTTTTAATTTTCCACGTCTAATTTAGCTAATAAACCAATATTCAAAACGCTACCGTTTCGTCGTCGAAGGTCGGATCAAAAAACTGTCTAAGATTTCTATGCGTGTGCGTCTGAAGATGTCGTGTGCAAAGTTTGGTGTCGATTGGTCAAGAAATGTGGGAGGAGTAGGGAAAAAACAGTTTTGCGGTTTTCGCGATTTAGCGAAAAATATTCATGGACGCAAATGGGCGTGGCCTAGGCCAAAAGATGCAGCAGACTCCAGTGCATCTGTGTGTACAAGTTTTTGGACTGTGGGAGGTTCGGTGTGGGAGTTATAGCCCCAAACGCGTATTCCTTGGTATAGCGCCACCTAGTGGCCGGCGTGTCTGGATTTTGTCGTCTGCATAGTCTTCACTGACCTGGATCTAGTCATGCAATTGGCGTGTCGGCACCATTTACGGTTTGGGCTGTGGGCCCACTTTCTTGGTAGGAAGTATAATAATTATTTCGTCGTTTTTTGGCGCCGCCCTGTTGGCGAGATTTTCCAAAGACAATTTTCTTTTGCCAAATAACTCCCGCCCACATTATTAATTCTTGGCCATATTTTTTACATAGACTCGGGTTTGCCCCTTGATGGTTCCCTTATAGTTTGAAGAACATTCCTTTGGCCAATTAGAAGATATACAATTTCCTCGTTTATTGCGCCCCCTAATGGCGACATTTTCCGATTTTTTTATCGAACGTCATTAAGGTTAACACCAACATGTGTGTAAAATTTGGACTCGATCCGATGTCTAATTTTGGATTTCTTTGGATTTTTGATATTCCACGTCTAATTTAGCTAATAAACCAATATTCAAAACTCTACCGTTTCGTCGTCGAAGGTCGGATCAAAAAACTGTCTAAGATTTCTATGCGTGTGCGTCTGAAGATGTCGTGTGCAAAGTTTGGTGTCGATTGGTCAAGAAATGTGGGAGGAGTAGGGAAAAAACAGTTTTGCGGTTTTCGCGATTTAGCGAAAAATATTCATAGACGCAAATGGGCGTGGCCTAGGCCAAAAGATGCAGCAGACTCCAGTGCATCTGTGTGTACAAGTTATTGGACTCTGGGTGGTTCGGTGTGGGAGTTATAGCCCCAAACGCGTATTCCTTGGTATAGCGCCACCTAGTGGCCGGCGTGTCTGGATTTGGTCGTCTGCGTAGTCCGAAGAGATCTGGATCTAGTCATGCAATTCGCGTGTCGGCACCTTTTACGGTTTGGGGTGTGGGCCCACTTTTAGGGGGGTAAGAATAACTAGAACTGCAAGCAGTTATGCAGGGGTCCAAGAAGTGTGCATTTCGCCGGCACAACGCGACAAGAAATGTGCATTTCGCCGGCACAACGCGAAGCATGTGTTGAAAACGCTACCCTGAACCTGTGGATACAAAAGGATTTGACTGTGGTAGGAGTAGCGAGAAGTCAGTGTAGCGTTTTCGCGGCGAAATTTTGTAGAAGATATACAATTTCCTCGTTTATTGCGCCCCCTAATGGCGAAATTTTCCGAAATTTTTATCGAACGTCATTAAGGTTAGCACCAACATGTGTGTAGAATTTGGACTCGATCCGATGTCTAATTTTGGATTTTTTTGGATTTTTAATTTTCCACGTCTAATTTAGCTAATAAACAAATATTCAAAACTCTACCGTTTCGTCGTCGAAGGTCGGATCAAAAAACTGTCTATGATTTCTTTGCGTGTGCCTCTGAAGATGCCATGTGCAAAGTTTGGTGTTGATCGGGAGAAAAATGTGGGAGGAGTAGCGAAAAAACAGTTTTGCGGTTTTCGCGATTTTGCGAAAAATATTCATAGACGCAAATGGGCGTGGCCTAGGCCAAAAGATGCAGCATACTCCAGTGCATCTGTGTGTACAAGTTTTTGGACTCTGGGAGGTTCGGTGTGGGAGTTATAGCCCCAAACGCGTATTCCTTGGAATAGCGCCACCTAGCGGCCGGCGTGTCTGGATTTTGTCGTCTGCGTAGTCCGAAGAGATCTGGATCTAGTCATGCAATTCGCGTGTCGGCACCTTTTACGGTTTGGGGTGTGGGCCCACTTTTAGGGGGGTAAGAATAATAATAACTAGAACTGCAAGCAGTTATGCAGGGGTCCAAGAAGTGTGCATTTCGCCGGCACAACGCAAAGCATGTGTTCGAAATTGAGGAACGGCGTATGCCAAAAGATGCAGCTGACTCCAGTGAATCTGTGGATATAACGTTTTTGACTGTGGGAGCTTCGGTGTGGGAGTTATAGCCTAAAACGCGTTTTCAGAACATTCCATTGGCCAGTTAGGAGATATATTATTTCGTCGTTTATTTGCGCCCCCTTGTGGCGAAATTTTCCAAAGACAATTTTCCTTTGCCAAATAACTCCCGCCCACATTAATAATTCTTGGCCATATTTTTATATAGACTCGGGTTTGCCCCTTGATGGTTCCCTTATAGTTTGAAGAACATTCTTTTGGCCAATTAGAAGATATACAATTTCCTCGTTTATTGCGCCCCCTAAGGGCGAAATATTCCGAATTCTTTATTGAACGCCATTAAGGGTAGCACCGACATGTGTGTAGAATTAGGACTCGATCCGATGTCTACTTTTGGATTTTTTTGTATTTTTGATTTTCCACGTCTAATTTAGCTAATAAACAAATATTCAAAACTCTACCGTTTCGTCGTCGAAGGTTGGATCAAAAAACTGTCTAAGATTTCTTTGCGTGTGCGTCTGAAGATGCCGTGTGCAAAGTTTGGTGTCGATTGGTCAAGAAATGTGGGAGGAGTAGGGAAAAAATAGTTTTACGGTTTTCGCGATTTAGCGAAAAATATTCATAGACGGAAATGGGCGTGGCCTAGGCCAAAAGATGCAGCAGACTCCAGTGCATCTGTGTGTACAAGGTTTTGAATGTGGGAGGTTCGGTGTGGGAGTTATAGCCCCAAACGCATATTCCTTGGTATAGCGCCACCTAGTGACCGGCGCGTCTGGATTTTGTCGTCTGCTTAGTCCGAACAGATCTGGATCTAGTCATGCAATTTGCGTGTCGGCACCATTTACGGTTTGGGGTGTGGTATCACTTTTAGGGGGGTAAGAATAATAAGAAAAATCCTTACAAAAACAATAGGGATCCAACCTGTTGGCTTGGACCCCTAACTAGAACTGCAAGCAGTTATGCAGGGGTCCAAGAAGTGTGCATTTCGCCGGCACAACGCGAAGCATGTGTTGGAATTTGAGAAACGGCGTATGCCAAAAGATGCAACTGACTCCAGTGAATCTGTGCATATAACGTTTTTGACTGTGGGAGCTTCGGTGTGGGAGTTATAGCCCAAAACGTGTTTTCAGAACATTCCATTGGCCAAATAGGAGATATATTATTTCGTCGTTTTTTGGCGCCGCCCTGTTGGCGAAATTTTCCAAAGACAATTTTCCTTTGCCAAATAACTCCCGCCTACATTATTAATTCTTGGCCATATTTTTTATATAGACTCGGGTTTGCCCCTTGATGGTTCCCTTATAGTTTGAAGAACATTCCTTTGGCCAATTAGAAAATATACAATTTCCTCGTTTATTGCGCCCCCTAATGGCGAAATATTCCGAATTTTTTAATGAACGCCATTAAGGGTAGCACCGACATGTGTCTAAAATTTGGACTTGATCCGATGTCTAATTTTGGATTTTTTTGTATTTTTGATTTTCCACGTCTAATTTAGCTAATAAACAAATATTCAAAACTCTACCGTTTCGTCGTCGAAGGTTGGATCAAAAAACTGTCTAAGATTTCTTTGCGTGTGCGTCTGAAGATGCCGTGTGCAAAGTTTGGTGTCGATTGGTCAAGAAATGTGGGAGGAGTAGGGAAAAAATAGTTTTACGGTTTTCGCGATTTAGCGAAAAATATTCATAGACGGAAATGGGCGTGGCCTAGGCCAAAAGATGCAGCAGACTCCAGTGCATCTGTGTGTACAAGGTTTTGAATGTGGGAGGTTCGGTGTGGGAGTTATAGCCCCAAACGCATATTCCTTGGTATAGCGCCACCTAGTGACCGGCGCGTCTGGATTTTGTCGTCTGCTTAGTCCGAACAGATCTGGATCTAGTCATGCAATTTGCGTGTCGGCACCATTTACGGTTTGGGGTGTGGTATCACTTTTAGGGGGGTAAGAATAATAAGAAAAATCCTTACAAAAACAATAGGGATCCAACCTGTTGGCTTGGACCCCTAATAAGAAAAATCCTTACAAAAACAATAGGGATCCAACCTGTTGGCTTGGACCCCTAACTAGAACTGCAAGCAGTTATGCAGGGGTCCAAGAAATGTGCGTTTCGCCGGCACATCGCGAAGCATGTGTTCAAAACGCTACCCTGAACCTGTGGATACAAAGGATTTGACTGTGGTAGGAGTAGCGAGAAGTCAGTGTAGCGTTTTTGCGGCGAAATTTTGTAGAAGATATACAATTTCCTCGTTTATTGCGCCCCCTAATGGCGGAATTTTCCGAAATTTTTATCGAACGTCATTAAGGTTAGCACCAACATGTGTGTAGAATTTGGACTCGATCCGATGTCTAATTTTGTATTTTTTTGTATTTTTGATTTTCCACGTCTAATTTAGCTAATATACCAATATTCAAAATGCTATCGTTTCGTCGTCGAAGGTCGGTTCAAAAAACTGTATATGATTCCTTTGCGTGTGCGTCTGAAGATGTCGTGTGCACAGTTTTGTGTTGATTGGTCAAGAAATGTGGGAGGAGTAGCGAAAAAACAGTTTTGCGGTTTTCGCGATTTTGCGAAAAAAAATTATAGACGCAAATGGGCGTGGCCTATGCCAAAAGATGCAGCAGACTCCAGTGAATCTGTGTGTACGAGGTTTTGAATGTGGGAGGTTCGGTGTGGGAGTTATAGCCCCAAACGCATTTTCCCTTGGTATAGCGCCACCTAGTGGCCGGCGTGTCTGGATTTTGTTATCTGAGTAGCGGTGCCGGACCTGGATCTAGTCATGCAATTGGCGTGTCGGCAACATTTACGGTTTGGGCTGTGGACCCACTTTTAGCGCGGGAAGTATAATAACTAGAACTGCAAGCAGTTATGCAGGGGTCCAAGAAGTGTGCATTTCGCCGGCACAACGCGACAAGAAATGTGCATTTCGCCGGCACAACGCGAAGCATGTGTTGAAAACGCTACCCTGAACCTGTGGATACAAAGGATTTGACTGTGGTAGGAGTAGCGAGAAGTCAGTGTAGCGTTTTCGCGGCGAAATTTTGTAGAAGATATACAATTTCCTAGTTTATTGCGCCCCCTAATGGCGGAATTTTCCGAAATTTTTATCGAACGTCATTAAGGTTAGCACCAACATGTGTGTAGAATTTGGACTCGATCCGATGTCTAATTTTGGATTTTTTTGGATTTTTAATTTTCCACGTCTAATTTAGCTAATAAACCAATATTCAAAACTCTACCGTTTCGTCGTCGAAGGTCGGATCAAAAAACTGTCTAAGATTTCTATGCGTGTGCGTCTGAAGATGTCGTGTGCAAAGTTTGGTGTCGATTGGTCAAGAAATGTGGGAGGAGTAGGGAAAAAACAGTTTTGCG
This sequence comes from Gadus chalcogrammus, assembly GCF_026213295.1. Lineage (NCBI taxonomy): Eukaryota > Metazoa > Chordata > Actinopteri > Gadiformes > Gadidae > Gadus > Gadus chalcogrammus. Next base: position 2,399,383 of record NC_079412.1, on the reverse strand, counting down.
GTTTTCGCGATTTAGCGAAAAATATTCATGGACGCAAATGGGCGTGGCCTAGGCCAAAAGATGCAGCAGACTCCAGTGCATCTGTGTGTACAAGTTTTTGGACTGTGGGAGGTTCGGTGTGGGAGTTATAGCCCCAAACGCGTATTCCTTGGTATAGCGCCACCTAGTGGCCGGCGTGTCTGGATTTTGTCGTCTGCATAGTCTTCACTGACCTGGATCTAGTCATGCAATTGGCGTGTGTGCAACATTTACGGTATGGGCTGTATTCCCACTTTCTTGGTAGGAAGTATAATAATAAAAATCCTTACAAAAACAATAGGGATCCAACCTGTTGGCTTGGACCCCTAACTAGAACTGCAAGCAGTTATGCAGGGGTCCAAGAAGTGTGCATGTCGCCGGCACAACGCGACAAGAAATGTGCATTTCGCCGGCACAACGCGAAGCATGTGTTGAAAACGCTACCCTGAACCTGTGGATACAAAGGATTTGACTGTGGTAGGAGTAGCGAGAAGTCAGTGTAGCGTTTTCGCGGCGAAATTTTGTAGAAGATATACAATTTCCTCGTTTATTGCGCCCCCTAATGGCGGAATTTTCCGAAATTTTTATCGAACGTCATTAAGGTTAGCACCAACATGTGTGTAGAATTTGGACTCGATCCGATGTCTAATTTTGGATTTTTTTGGATTTTTAATTTTCCACGTCTAATTTAGCTAATAAACCAATATTCAAAACTCTACCGTTTCGTCGTCGAAGGTCGGATCAAAAAACTGTCTAAGATTTCTATGCGTGTGCGTCTGAAGATGTCGTGTGCAAAGTTTGGTGTCGATTGGTCAAGAAATGTGGGAGGAGTAGGGAAAAAACAGTTTTGCGGTTTTCGCGATTTAGCGAAAAATATTCATAGACGCAAATGGGCGTGGCCTAGGCCAAAAGATGCAGCAGACTCCAGTGCATCTGTGTGTACAAGTTTTTGGACTCTGGGAGGTTCGGTGTGGGAGTTATAGTCCCAAACGTGTTTCTCCTTGGTATAGCGCCACCTAGTGGCCGGCATGTCTGGATTTGGTTATCTGAGTAGCGGTGCCGGTACTGGTTCTAGTCATGCAATTGGCGCGTGTGCACCATTTACGGTTTGGGCTGTAGTCCAACAAGTACGGGGGGAAGAATAATAATAGGAAAAATCCTTACAAAAACAATAGGGATCCAACCTGTTGGCTTGGACCCCTAAAAATCCTTACAAAAACAATAGGGATCCAACCTGTTGGCTTGGACCCCTAACTAGAACTGCAAGCAGTTATGCAGGGGTCCAAGAAGTGTGCATTTCGCCGGCACAACGCAACAAGAAATGTGCATTTCGCCGGCACAACGCGAAGCATGTGTTCAAAACGCTACCCTGAACCTGTGGATACAAAGGATTTGACAGTGGTAGGAGTAGCGAGAAGTCAGTGTAGCGTTTTCGCGGCAAAATTTTGTAGAAGATATACAATTTCCTCGTTTATTGCGCCCTCTAATGGCGAAATTGTCCGAAATTTTTATCGAACGTCATTAAGGTTAGCACCAACATGTGTGTAGAATTTGGACTCGATCCGATTTCTAATTTTGGATTTTTTTGTATTTTGGATTTTCCACGTCTAATTTAGCTAATATACCAATATTCAAAATGCTACCGTTTCGTCGTCGAAGGTAGGATCAAAAAACTGTATACGATTCCTTTGCGTGTGCGTCTGAAGATGTCGTGTGCAAAGTTTGGTGTCGATTGGTCAAGAAATGTGGGAGGAGTAGGGAAAAAACAGTTTTGCGGTTTTCGCGATTTAGCGAAAAATATTCATAGACGCAAATGGGCGTGGCCTATGCCAAAAGATGCAGCAGACTCCAGTGCATCTGTGTGTACAAGGTTTTGAATGTGGGAGGTTCGGTGTCGGAGTTATAGCCCCAAACGCGTATTCCTTGGTATAGCGCCACCTAGTGACCGGCGCGTCTGGATTTTGTCGTCTGCTTAGTCCGAACAGATCTGGATCTAGTCATGTGATTCGCGTGTCGGCACCATTTACGGTTTGGGCTGTGGTCCCACTTTTAGGGGGGTAAGAATAAAAATCCTTACAAAAACAATAGGGATCCAACCTGTTGGCTTGGACCCCTAACTAGAACTGCAAGCAGTTATGCAGGGGTCCAAGAAGTGTGCATTTCGCCGGCACAACGCGAAGCATGTGTTCAAAAATTGAGAAACAGCGTATGCCAAAAGATGCAGCTGACTCCAGTGAATCTGTGGATATAAAGGTTTTGACTGTGGGAGCTTCGGTGTGGGAGTTATAGCCCAAAACGCGTTTTCAGAACATTCCATTGCCCAGTTAGGAGATATATTATTTCGTCGTTTATTTGCGACCCCTTGTGGCGAAATTTTCCAAAGACAATTTTCCTTTGCCAAATAACTCCCGCCCACATTAATAATTCTTGGCCATATTTTTTATATAGACTCAGGTTTGCCCCTTGATGGTTTCCTTTGAGTTTGAAGAACATTCCTTTGGCCAATAAGAAGATATACAATTTCCTCGTTTATTGCGCCCCCTAATGGCGAAATATTCCAAAAATTTTATTGAACGACATTAAGGTTAGCACCAACATGTCTGTAAAATTTGGACTCGTTCCGATGTCTACTTTTGGATTTTTCTGGATTTTTGATTTTCCACGTCTAATTTAGCTAATATACCAATATTCAAAACGCTACCGTTTCGTCGTCGACGGTCGGATCAAAAAACTGTCCGATAATTTCTTTGCGTGTGCGTCTGAAGATGTCGTGTGCAAAGTTTGGTGTTGATTGGTCAAAAAATGTGGGAGGAGTAGGGAAAAAACTGTTTTGCGGTTTTTGCGATTTTGCGAAAAATATTCATAGACGCAAATGGGCGTGGCCTATGCCAAAAGATGCAGCAGACTCCAGTGAATATGTGGGTACAAGTTTTTGACTGTGGGAGGTTCGGTGTGGGAGTTATAGCCCCAAACGCGTATTCCTTGGTATAGCGCCACCTAGTGACCGGCGTGTCTGGATTTTGTCGTCTGCTTAGTCCGAACAGATCTGGATCTAGTCATGCAATTCGCGTGTCGGCACCATTTACGGTTTGGGCTGTGGTCCCACTTTTAGGGGGGTAAGAATAATAGGAATAATAATCCTTACAAAAACAATAGGGATCCAACCTGTTGGCTTGGACCCCTAATAATAAAAAAAATCCTTACAAAAACAATAGGGATCCAACCTGTTGGCTTGGACCCCTAATAATAAGAAAAAATCCCTACAAAAACAATAGGGATCCAACCTGTTGGCTTGGACCCCTAAAAAGAAAAATCACTAGAACTGCAAGCAGTTATGCAGGGGTCCAAGAAGTGTGCATTTCGCCGGCACAACGCGACAAGAAATGTGCATTTCGCCGGCACAACGCGAAGCATGTGTTCAAAACGCTACCCTGTACCTGTGGATACAAAGGATTTGACTGTGGTACGAGTAGCGAGAAGTCAGTGTAGCGTTTTCGCGGCGAAATTTTGTAGAAGATATACAATTTCCTTGTTTATTGCGCCCCCTAATGGCGAAATTTTCCGATATTTTTATCGAACGTCATTAAGGTTAGCACCAACATGTCTGTAAAATTTGGGCTCGATCCGATGTATAATTTTGGATTTCTTCGGATTTTTGACTTTTCACGTCTAATTTAGCTAATAAACAAATATTCAAAACGCTACCGTTTCGTCGTCGAAGGTCGGATCAAAAAAGTGTCTAGGATTTCTTTGCGTGTGCGTCTGAAGATGTCGTGTGCAAAGTTTGGTGTTGATCGGGCGAGAAATGTGGGAGGAGTAGCGAAAAAACAGTTTTGCGGTTTTCGCGATTTAGCGAAAAATATTCATGGACGCAAATGGGCGTGGCCTAGGCCAAAAGATGCAGCAGACTCCAGTGCATCTGTGTGTACAAGTTTTTGGACTCTGGGAGGTTCGGTGTGGAAGTTATAGCCCCAAACGCGTATTCCTTGGTATAGCGCCACCTAGGGACCGGCGTGTCTGGATTTTGTTATCTGAGTAGCGGTGCCGATTCTGGATCTAGTCATGCAATTGGCGCGTGTGCACCATTTACGGTTTGGGCTGTGGTACCACTTCTAAGGCGTACGAAATAATAATAATAATAACTAGAACTGCAAGCAGTTATGCAGGGGTCCAAGAAGTGTGCATTTCGCCGGCACAACGCGAAGCATGTGTTCAAAAATTGAGAAACAGCGTGTGCCAAAAGATGCAGCTGACTCCAGTGAATCTGTGGATATAAAGGTTTTGACTGTGGGAGCTTCGGTGTGGGAGTTATAGCCCAAAACGCGTTTTCAGAACATTCCATTGGCCAGTTAGGAGATATATTATTTCGTCGTTTATTTGCGACCCCTTGTGGCGAAATTTTCCAAAGACAATTTTCCTTTGCCAAATAACTCCCGCCCACATTAATAATTCTTGGCCATATTTTTTATATAGACTCGGGTTTGCCCCTTGATGGTTTCCTTTGAGTTTGAAGAACATTCCTTTGGCCAATAAGAAGATATACAATTTCCTCGTTTATTGCGCCCCCTAATGGCGAAATATTCCGAAAATTTTATTGAACGACATTAAGGTTAGCACCAACATGTCTGTAAAATTTGGACTCGTTCCGATGTCTACTTTTGGATTTTTCTGGATTTTTGATTTTCCACGTCTAATTTAGCTAATATACCAATATTCAAAACGCTACCGTTTCGTCGTCGACGGTCGGATCAAAAAACTGTCCGATAATTTCTTTGCGTGTGCGTCTGAAGATGTCGTGTGCAAAGTTTGGTGTTGATTGGTCAAAAAATGTGGGAGGAGTAGGGAAAAAACAGTTTTGCGGTTTTCGCGATTTAGCGAAAAATATTCATAGACGCAAATGGGCGTGGCCTATGCCAAAAGATGCAGCAGACTCCAGTGCATCTGTGTGTACAAGGTTTTGAATGTGGGAGGTTCGGTGTGGGAGTTATAGCCCCAAACGCGTATTCCTTGGTATAGCGCCACCTAGTGACCGGCGCGTCTGGATTTTGTCGTCTGCTTAGTCCGAACAGATCTGGATCTAGTCATGCAATTCGCGTGTCGGCACCATTTACGGTTTGGGCTGTGGTATCACTTTTAGGGGGGCAAGTATAGGAATAATAATCCTTACAAAAACAATAGGGATCCAACCTGTTGGCTTGGACCCCTAATAATAACTAGAACTGCAAGCAGTTATGCAGGGGTCCAAGAAGTGTGCATTTCGCCGGCACAACGCGACAAGAAATGTGCATTTCGCCGGCACAACGCGAAGCATGTGTTCAAAACGCTACCCTGTACCTGTGGATACAAAGGATTTGACTGTGGTACGAGTAGCGAGAAGTCAGTGTAGCGTTTTCGCGGCGAAATTTTGTAGAAGATATACAATTTCCTTGTTTATTGCGCCCCCTAATGGCGAAATTTTCCGATATTTTTATCGAACGTCATTAAGGTTAGCACCAACATGTCTGTAAAATTTGGGCTCGATCCGATGTATAATTCTGGATTTCTTCGGATTCTTGACTTTTCACGTCTAATTTAGCTAATAAACAAATATTCAAAACGCTACCGTTTCGTCGTCGAAGGTCGGATCAAAAAAGTGTCTAGGATTTCTTTGCGTGTGCGTCTGAAGATGTCGTGTGCAAAGTTTGGTGTTGATCGGGCGAGAAATGTGGGAGGAGTAGCGAAAAAACAGTTTTGCGGTTTTCGCGATTTAGCGAAAAATATTCATAGACGCAAATGGGCGTGGCCTAGGCCAAAAGATGCAGCAGACTCCAGTGCATCTGTGTGTACAAGTTTTTGGACTCTGGGAGGTTCGGTGTGGAAGTTATAGCCCCAAACGCGTATTCCTTGGTATAGCGCCACCTAGGGACCGGCGTGTCTGGATTTTGTTATCTGAGTAGCGGTGCCGATTCTGGATCTAGTCATGCAATTGGCGCGTGTGCACCATTTACGGTTTGGGCTGTGGTACCACTTCTAAGGCGTACGAAATAATAATAATAATAATCCTTACAAAAACAATAGGGATCCAACCTGTTGGCTTGGACCCCTAACTAGAACTGCAAGCAGTTATGCAGGGGTCCAAGAAGTGTGCATTTCGCCGGCACAACGCGACAAGAAATGTGAATTTCGCCGGCACAACGCGAAGCATGTGTTCAAAACGCTACCCTGAACTTGTGGATACAAAGGATTCGACTGTGGTAGGAGTAGCGAGAAGTCAGTGTAGCGTTTTCGCGGCAAAATTTTGTAGAAGATATACAATTTCCTCGTTTATTGCGCCCTCTAATGGCGAAATTGTCCGAAATTTTTATCGAACGTCATTAAGGTTAGCACCAACATCTGTGTAGAATTTGGACTCGATCCGATTTCTAATTTTGGATTTTTTTGGATTTTTAATTTTCCACGTCTAATTTAGCTAATAAACAAATATTCAAAACTCTACCGTTTCGTCGTCGAAGGTCGGATCAAAAAACTGTCTATAATTTCTTTGCGTGTGCGTCTGAAGATGCCGTGTGCAAAGTTTGGTGTTGATTGGTAAAGAAATGTGGGAGGAGTAGCGAAAAAACAGTTTTGCAGTTTTCGCGATTTTGCGAAAAATATTCATAGACGCAAATGGGCGTGGCCTAGGCCAAAAGATGCAGCAGACTCCAGTGCATCTGTGTGTACAAGTTATTGGACTCTGGGTGGTTCGGTGTGGGAGTTATAGCCCCAAACGCGTATTCCCTGGTATAGCGCCACCTAGTGGCCGGCGTGTCTGGATTTGGTCGTCTGCGTAGTCCGAAGAGATCTGGATCTAGTCATGCAATTCGCGTGTCGGCACCTTTTACGGTTTGGGGTGTGGGCCCACTTTTAGGGGGGTAAGAATAATAACAAGAAGTGTGCATTTCGCCGGCACAACGCGACAAGAAATGTGCGTTTCGCCGGCACAACGCGAAGCATGTGTTCAAAACGCTACCCTGAACCTGTGGATACAAAGGATTTGACTGTGGTAGGAGAAGCGAGAAGTCAATGTAGCGTTTTTGCGGCGAAATTTTGTAGAAGATATACAATTTCCTCGTTTATTGCGCCCCCTAATGGCGGAATTTTCCGAAATTTTTATCCAACGTCATTAAGGTTAGCACCAACATGTGTGTAGAATTTGGACTCGATCCGATGTCTAATTTTGGATTTTTTTGTATTTTTGATTTTCCACGTCTAATTTAGCTAATATACCAATATTCAAAATGCTATCGTTTCGTCGTCGAAGGTCGGATCAAAAAACTGTATATGATTCCTTTGCGTGTGCGTCTGAAGATGTCGTGTGCAAAGTTTTGTGTCGATTGGTCAAGAAATGTGGGAGGAGTAGCGAAAAAACAGTTTTGCGGTTTTCGCGATTTTGCGAAAAATATTCATTGACGCAAATGGGCGTGGCCTAGGCCAAAAGATGCAGCAGACTCCAGTGCATCTGTGTGTACAAGTTTTTGGACTGTGGGAGGTTCGGTGTTGGAGTTATAGCCCCAAACGCGTATTCCTTGGTATAGCGCCACCTAGGGACCGGCGTGTCTGGATTTTGTTATCTGAGTAGCGGTGCCGATTCTGGATCTAGTCATGTAATTGGCGCGTGTGCACCATTTACGGTTTGGGCTGCAGTTCCACTTTCACCGCGGGAAGAATAAGAAGAATCGCTACAAAAACCATAGGGATCCAACCTGTTGGCTTGGACCCCTAACAAGAAATGTGCATTTCGCCGGCACAACGCGAAGCATGTGTTCAAAACGCTACCCTGTACCTGTGGATACAAAGGATTTGACTGTGGTACGAGTAGCGAGAAGTCAGTGTAGCGTTTTCGCGGCGAAATTTTGTAGAAGATATACAATTTCCTTGTTTATTGCGCCCCCTAATGGCGAAATTTTCCGATATTTTTGTCGAACGTCATTAAGGTTAGCACCAACATGTCTGTAAAATTTGGGCTCGATCCGATGTATAATTCTGGATTTCTTCGGATTTTTGACTTTTCACGTCTAATTTAGCTAATAAACAAATATTCAAAACGCTACCGTTTCGTCGTCGAAGGTCGGATCAAAAAAGTGTCTAGGATTTCTTTGCGTGTGCGTCTGAAGATGTCGTGTGCAAAGTTTGGTGTTGATCGGGCGAGAAATGTGGGAGGAGTAGCGAAAAAACAGTTTTGCGGTTTTCGCGATTTAGCGAAAAATATTCATAGACGCAAATGGGCGTGGCCTAGGCCCAAAGATGCAGCAGACTCCAGTGCATCTGTGTGTACAAGTTTTTGGACTCTGGGAGGTTCGGTGTGGAAGTTATAGCCCCAAACGCGTATTCCTTGGTATAGCGCCACCTAGGGACCGGCGTGTCTGGATTTTGTTACCTGAGTAGCGGTGCCGATTCTGGATCTAGTCATGCAATTGGCGCGTGTGCACCATTTACGGTTTGGGCTGTGGTACCACTTCTAAGGCGTACGAAATAATAATAATCCTTACAAAAACAATAGGGATCCAACCTGTTGGCTTGGACCCCTAATAACTAGAACTGCAAGCAGTTATGCAGGGGTCCAAGAAGTGTGCATGTCGCCGGCACAACGCGACAAGAAATGTGCATTTCGCCGGCACAACGCGAAGCATGTGTTGAAAACGCTACCCTGAACCTGTGGATACAAAGGATTTGACTGTGGTAGGAGTAGCGAGAAGTCAGTGTAGCGTTTTCGCGGCGAAATTTTGTAGAAGATATACAATTTCCTCGTTTATTGCGCCCCCTAATGGCGGAATTTTCCGAAATTTTTATCGAACGTCATTAAGGTTAGCACCAACATGTGTGTAGAATTTGGACTCGATCCGATGTCTAATTTTGGATTTTTTTGGATTTTTAATTTTCCACGTCTAATTTAGCTAATAAACCAATATTCAAAACTCTACCGTTTCGTCGTCGAAGGTCGGATCAAAAAACTGTCTAAGATTTCTATGCGTGTGCGTCTGAAGATGTCGTGTGCAAAGTTTGGTGTCGATTGGTCAAGAAATGTGGGAGGAGTAGGGAAAAAACAGTTTTGCGGTTTTCGCGATTTAGCGAAAAATATTCATAGACGCAAATGGGCGTGGCCTAGGCCAAAAGATGCAGCAGACTCCAGTGCATCTGTGTGTACAAGTTTTTGGACTCTGGGAGGTTCGGTGTGGGAGTTATAGTCCCAAACGTGTTTCTCCTTGGTATAGCGCCACCTAGTGGCCGGCATGTCTGGATTTGGTTATCTGAGTAGCGGTGCCGGTACTGGTTCTAGTCATGCAATTGGCGCGTGTGCACCATTTACGGTTTGGGCTGTAGTCCAACAAGTACGGGGGGAAGAATAATAATAGGAAAAATCCTTACAAAAACAATAGGGATCCAACCTGTTGGCTTGGACCCCTAAAAATCCTTACAAAAACAATAGGGATCCAACCTGTTGGCTTGGACCCCTAACTAGAACTGCAAGCAGTTATGCAGGGGTCCAAGAAGTGTGCATTTCGCCGGCACAACGCAACAAGAAATGTGCATTTCGCCGGCACAACGCGAAGCATGTGTTCAAAACGCTACCCTGAACCTGTGGATACAAAGGATTTGACAGTGGTAGGAGTAGCGAGAAGTCAGTGTAGCGTTTTCGCGGCAAAATTTTGTAGAAGATATACAATTTCCTCGTTTATTGCGCCCTCTAATGGCGAAATTGTCCGAAATTTTTATCGAACGTCATTAAGGTTAGCACCAACATGTGTGTAGAATTTGGACTCGATCCGATTTCTAATTTTGGATTTTTTTGTATTTTGGATTTTCCACGTCTAATTTAGCTAATATACCAATATTCAAAATGCTACCGTTTCGTCGTCGAAGGTAGGATCAAAAAACTGTATACGATTCCTTTGCGTGTGCGTCTGAAGATGTCGTGTGCAAAGTTTGGTGTCGATTGGTCAAGAAATGTGGGAGGAGTAGGGAAAAAACAGTTTTGCGGTTTTCGCGATTTAGCGAAAAATATTCATAGACGCAAATGGGCGTGGCCTATGCCAAAAGATGCAGCAGACTCCAGTGCATCTGTGTGTACAAGGTTTTGAATGTGGGAGGTTCGGTGTCGGAGTTATAGCCCCAAACGCGTATTCCTTGGTATAGCGCCACCTAGTGACCGGCGCGTCTGGATTTTGTCGTCTGCTTAGTCCGAACAGATCTGGATCTAGTCATGTGATTCGCGTGTCGGCACCATTTACGGTTTGGGCTGTGGTCCCACTTTTAGGGGGGTAAGAATAAAAATCCTTACAAAAACAATAGGGATCCAACCTGTTGGCTTGGACCCCTAACTAGAACTGCAAGCAGTTATGCAGGGGTCCAAGAAGTGTGCATTTCGCCGGCACAACGCGAAGCATGTGTTCAAAAATTGAGAAACAGCGTATGCCAAAAGATGCAGCTGACTCCAGTGAATCTGTGGATATAAAGGTTTTGACTGTGGGAGCTTCGGTGTGGGAGTTATAGCCCAAAACGCGTTTTCAGAACATTCCATTGCCCAGTTAGGAGATATATTATTTCGTCGTTTATTTGCGACCCCTTGTGGCGAAATTTTCCAAAGACAATTTTCCTTTGCCAAATAACTCCCGCCCACATTAATAATTCTTGGCCATATTTTTTATATAGACTCAGGTTTGCCCCTTGATGGTTTCCTTTGAGTTTGAAGAACATTCCTTTGGCCAATAAGAAGATATACAATTTCCTCGTTTATTGCGCCCCCTAATGGCGAAATATTCCAAAAATTTTATTGAACGACATTAAGGTTAGCACCAACATGTCTGTAAAATTTGGACTCGTTCCGATGTCTACTTTTGGATTTTTCTGGATTTTTGATTTTCCACGTCTAATTTAGCTAATATACCAATATTCAAAACGCTACCGTTTCGTCGTCGACGGTCGGATCAAAAAACTGTCCGATAATTTCTTTGCGTGTGCGTCTGAAGATGTCGTGTGCAAAGTTTGGTGTTGATTGGTCAAAAAATGTGGGAGGAGTAGGGAAAAAACTGTTTTGCGGTTTTTGCGATTTTGCGAAAAATATTCATAGACGCAAATGGGCGTGGCCTATGCCAAAAGATGCAGCAGACTCCAGTGAATATGTGGGTACAAGTTTTTGACTGTGGGAGGTTCGGTGTGGGAGTTATAGCCCCAAACGCGTATTCCTTGGTATAGCGCCACCTAGTGACCGGCGTGTCTGGATTTTGTCGTCTGCTTAGTCCGAACAGATCTGGATCTAGTCATGCAATTCGCGTGTCGGCACCATTTACGGTTTGGGCTGTGGTCCCACTTTTAGGGGGGTAAGAATAATAGGAATAATAATCCTTACAAAAACAATAGGGATCCAACCTGTTGGCTTGGACCCCTAATAATAAAAAAAATCCTTACAAAAACAATAGGGATCCAACCTGTTGGCTTGGACCCCTAATAATAAGAAAAAATCCCTACAAAAACAATAGGGATCCAACCTGTTGGCTTGGACCCCTAAAAAGAAAAATCACTAGAACTGCAAGCAGTTATGCAGGGGTCCAAGAAGTGTGCATTTCGCCGGCACAACGCGACAAGAAATGTGCATTTCGCCGGCACAACGCGAAGCATGTGTTCAAAACGCTACCCTGTACCTGTGGATACAAAGGATTTGACTGTGGTACGAGTAGCGAGAAGTCAGTGTAGCGTTTTCGCGGCGAAATTTTGTAGAAGATATACAATTTCCTTGTTTATTGCGCCCCCTAATGGCGAAATTTTCCGATATTTTTATCGAACGTCATTAAGGTTAGCACCAACATGTCTGTAAAATTTGGGCTCGATCCGATGTATAATTTTGGATTTCTTCGGATTTTTGACTTTTCACGTCTAATTTAGCTAATAAACAAATATTCAAAACGCTACCGTTTCGTCGTCGAAGGTCGGATCAAAAAAGTGTCTAGGATTTCTTTGCGTGTGCGTCTGAAGATGTCGTGTGCAAAGTTTGGTGTTGATCGGGCGAGAAATGTGGGAGGAGTAGCGAAAAAACAGTTTTGCGGTTTTCGCGATTTAGCGAAAAATATTCATGGACGCAAATGGGCGTGGCCTAGGCCAAAAGATGCAGCAGACTCCAGTGCATCTGTGTGTACAAGTTTTTGGACTCTGGGAGGTTCGGTGTGGAAGTTATAGCCCCAAACGCGTATTCCTTGGTATAGCGCCACCTAGGGACCGGCGTGTCTGGATTTTGTTATCTGAGTAGCGGTGCCGATTCTGGATCTAGTCATGCAATTGGCGCGTGTGCACCATTTACGGTTTGGGCTGTGGTACCACTTCTAAGGCGTACGAAATAATAATAATAATAATAATAACTAGAACTGCAAGCAGTTATGCAGGGGTCCAAGAAGTGTGCATTTCGCCGGCACAACGCGACAAGAAATGTGAATTTCGCCGGCACAACGCGAAGCATGTGTTCAAAACGCTACCCTGAACTTGTGGATACAAAGGATTCGACTGTGGTAGGAGTAGCGAGAAGTCAGTGTAGCGTTTTCGCGGCAAAATTTTGTAGAAGATATACAATTTCCTCGTTTATTGCGCCCTCTAATGGCGAAATTGTCCGAAATTTTTATCGAACGTCATTAAGGTTAGCACCAACATCTGTGTAGAATTTGGACTCGATCCGATTTCTAATTTTGGATTTTTTTGGATTTTTAATTTTCCACGTCTAATTTAGCTAATAAACAAATATTCAAAACTCTACCGTTTCGTCGTCGAAGGTCGGATCAAAAAACTGTCTATAATTTCTTTGCGTGTGCGTCTGAAGATGCCGTGTGCAAAGTTTGGTGTTGATTGGTAAAGAAATGTGGGAGGAGTAGCGAAAAAACAGTTTTGCAGTTTTCGCGATTTTGCGAAAAATATTCATAGACGCAAATGGGCGTGGCCTAGGCCAAAAGATGCAGCAGACTCCAGTGCATCTGTGTGTACAAGTTATTGGACTCTGGGTGGTTCGGTGTGGGAGTTATAGCCCCAAACGCGTATTCCCTGGTATAGCGCCACCTAGTGGCCGGCGTGTCTGGATTTGGTCGTCTGCGTAGTCCGAAGAGATCTGGATCTAGTCATGCAATTCGCGTGTCGGCACCTTTTACGGTTTGGGGTGTGGGCCCACTTTTAGGGGGGTAAGAATAATAACAAGAAGTGTGCATTTCGCCGGCACAACGCGACAAGAAATGTGCGTTTCGCCGGCACAACGCGAAGCATGTGTTCAAAACGCTACCCTGAACCTGTGGATACAAAGGATTTGACTGTGGTAGGAGAAGCGAGAAGTCAATGTAGCGTTTTTGCGGCGAAATTTTGTAGAAGATATACAATTTCCTCGTTTATTGCGCCCCCTAATGGCGGAATTTTCCGAAATTTTTATCCAACGTCATTAAGGTTAGCACCAACATGTGTGTAGAATTTGGACTCGATCCGATGTCTAATTTTGGATTTTTTTGTATTTTTGATTTTCCACGTCTAATTTAGCTAATATACCAATATTCAAAATGCTATCGTTTCGTCGTCGAAGGTCGGATCAAAAAACTGTATATGATTCCTTTGCGTGTGCGTCTGAAGATGTCGTGTGCAAAGTTTTGTGTCGATTGGTCAAGAAATGTGGGAGGAGTAGCGAAAAAACAGTTTTGCGGTTTTCGCGATTTTGCGAAAAATATTCATTGACGCAAATGGGCGTGGCCTAGGCCAAAAGATGCAGCAGACTCCAGTGCATCTGTGTGTACAAGTTTTTGGACTGTGGGAGGTTCGGTGTTGGAGTTATAGCCCCAAACGCGTATTCCTTGGTATAGCGCCACCTAGGGACCGGCGTGTCTGGATTTTGTTATCTGAGTAGCGGTGCCGATTCTGGATCTAGTCATGTAATTGGCGCGTGTGCACCATTTACGGTTTGGGCTGCAGTTCCACTTTCACCGCGGGAAGAATAAGAAGAATCGCTACAAAAACCATAGGGATCCAACCTGTTGGCTTGGACCCCTAACAAGAAATGTGCATTTCGCCGGCACAACGCGAAGCATGTGTTCAAAACGCTACCCTGTACCTGTGGATACAAAGGATTTGACTGTGGTACGAGTAGCGAGAAGTCAGTGTAGCGTTTTCGCGGCGAAATTTTGTAGAAGATATACAATTTCCTTGTTTATTGCGCCCCCTAATGGCGAAATTTTCCGATATTTTTGTCGAACGTCATTAAGGTTAGCACCAACATGTCTGTAAAATTTGGGCTCGATCCGATGTATAATTCTGGATTTCTTCGGATTTTTGACTTTTCACGTCTAATTTAGCTAATAAACAAATATTCAAAACGCTACCGTTTCGTCGTCGAAGGTCGGATCAAAAAAGTGTCTAGGATTTCTTTGCGTGTGCGTCTGAAGATGTCGTGTGCAAAGTTTGGTGTTGATCGGGCGAGAAATGTGGGAGGAGTAGCGAAAAAACAGTTTTGCGGTTTTCGCGATTTAGCGAAAAATATTCATAGACGCAAATGGGCGTGGCCTAGGCCCAAAGATGCAGCAGACTCCAGTGCATCTGTGTGTACAAGTTTTTGGACTCTGGGAGGTTCGGTGTGGAAGTTATAGCCCCAAACGCGTATTCCTTGGTATAGCGCCACCTAGGGACCGGCGTGTCTGGATTTTGTTACCTGAGTAGCGGTGCCGATTCTGGATCTAGTCATGCAATTGGCGCGTGTGCACCATTTACGGTTTGGGCTGTGGTACCACTTCTAAGGCGTACGAAATAATAATAATCCTTACAAAAACAATAGGGATCCAACCTGTTGGCTTGGACCCCTAATAACTAGAACTGCAAGCAGTTATGCAGGGGTCCAAGAAGTGTGCATTTCGCCGGCACAACGCGAAGCATGTGTTCAAAAATTGAGAAACAGCGTATGCCAAAAGATGCAGCTGACTCCAGTGAATCTGTGGATAGAAAGGTTTTGACTGTGGGAGCTTCGGTGTGGGAGTTATAGCCCAAAACGCGTTTTCAGAACATTCCATTGGCCAGTTAGGAGATATATTATTTCGTCGTTTATTTGCGACCCCTTGTGGCGAAATTTTCCAAGGACAATTTTCCTTTGCCAAATAACTCCCGCCCACATTAATAATTCTTGGCCATATTTTGTATATAGACTCGGGTTTGCCCCTTGATGGTTTCCTTTGAGTTTGAAGAACATTCCTTTGGCCAATAAGAAGATATACAATTTCCTCGTTTATTGCGCCCCCTAATGGCGAAATATTCCGAAAATTTTATTGAACGACATTAAGGTTATCACCAACATGTATGTAAAATTTGGACTCGTTCCGATGTCTACTTTTGGATTTTTCTGGATTTTTGATTTTCCACGTCTAATTTAGCTAATATACCAATATTCAAAACGCTACCGTTTCGTCGTCGACGGTCGGATCAAAAAACTGTCCGATAATTTCTTTGCGTGTGCGTCTGAAGATGTCGTGTGCAAAGGTTGGTGTTGATTGGTCAAAAAATGTGGGAGGAGTAGGGAAAAAACTGTTTTGCGGTTTTCGCGATTTTGCGAAAAATATTCATAGACGCAAATGGGCGTGGCCTATGCCAAAAGATGCAGCAGACTCCAGTGAATATGTGTTTACAAGTTTTTGGACTCTGGGAGGTTCGGTGTGGGAGTTATAGCCCTAAACGCGTATTCCTTGGTATAGCGCCACCTAGTGGCCGGCGTGTCTGGATTTTGTCGTCTGCCTAGAACTCAGGGACCTGGATCTAGGCATGCAATTGGCATGTCGGCACCATTTACGGTTTGGGCTGTGGGCCCACTTCTAGGGGGGAATAATAAAAAAAAAATCCTTACAAAAACAATAGGGATCCAACCTGTTGGCTTGGACCCCTAAAAATCCTTACAAAAACAATAGGGATCCAACCTGTTGGCTTGGACCCCTAACTAGAACTGCAAGCAGTTATGCAGGGGTCCAAGAAGTGTGCATTTCGCCGGCACAACGCGACAAGAAATGTGCATTTCGCCGGCACAACGCGAAGCAGGTATTCAAAACGCTACCGTGAACAACCTGTGGATATAAAGGTTTTGACTGTGAGAGGTTCAGTGTGGGAGTTTCGGCCCCAAACGCATTTTCCGCTACCGTTTAGTCGTCGACGGTTGGATCAAAATAGTTTTTACTGATTTGCAACGCAAAACATATATTCAAAACGCTACCGTTTCGTCAACGATGGTCGGATCAAAATAGTTTTGCTGATTTCTTGTAGTGTGCGTCTGAAGATGTCGTGTGCAAAGTTTGGTGTCAATTGGGCAAGAAATGTGGGAGGAGTAGCGAAAAGGCAGTTTAGCTGTTTTTGCGATTTTGCATAAAGAAAATACTGACGCAAATGGGCCTGACCTATGCCAAAAGATGCAGCTGACTCCAGTGAATCTGTGCGTATAACGTTTTTGACTGTGGGAGCTTTGGTGTGGGAGTTATAGCCTAAAACGCGTTTTCAGAACATTCCATTGGCCAAATAGGAGATATATTATTTCGTCGTTTTTTGGCGCCGCCCTGTTGGCGAAATTTTCCAAAGACAATTTTCCTTTGCCAAATAACTCCCGCCTACATTATTAATTCTTGGCCATATTTTTTATATAGACTCGGGTTTGCCCCTTGATGGTTCCCTTATAGTTTGAAGAACATTCCTTTGGCCAATTAGAAGATATACAATTTCCTCGTTTATTGCGCCCCCTAATGGCGAAATATTCCGAATTCTTTATTGAACGCCATTAAGGGTAGCACCGACATGTGTCTAGAATTTGGACTTGATCCGACGTCTACTTTTGGTATTCTTTGAATTTTTGCGTTTTGACTTAAAATGTAGCCAATAAACAAATATTCAAAACGCTACCGTTTCGTCGTCGAAGGTCGGATCAAAAAACTGTTGATGATTCCTTTGCGTGTGCGTTTGAAGATGTCGTGTGCGAAGTTTGGTGTTGATTAGTCAAGAAATGTGGGAGGAGTAGGGAAAAAACTGTTTTGCGGTTTTCGCGATTTAGCGAAAAATATTCATAGACGCAAATGGGCGTGGCCTAGCCCAAAAGATGCAGCAGACTCCAGTGCATCTGTGGGTATAACGTTTTTGACTGTGGGAGGTTCGGTGTGGGAGTTATAGCCCCAAACGCGTATTCCTTGGTATAGCGCCACCTAGTGACCGGCGCGTCTGGATTTTGTCGTCTGCTTAGTCCGAACAGATCTGGATCTAGTCATGCAATTCGCGTGTCGGCACCATTTACGGTTTGGGCTGTGGTCCCACTTTTAGGGGGGTAAGAATAATAGGAACAAGAAGTGTGCATTTCGCCGGCACAACGCGACAAGAAATGTGCATTTCGCCGGAAAAACGCGAAGCATGTGTTCAAAACGCTACCCTGAACCTGTGGAGTAGCGAGAAGTCAGTGTAGCGTTTTCGCGGCGAAATTTTTGTAGAAGATATACAATTTCCTCGTTTATTGCGCCCCCTAATGGCGAAATTTTCCGAAATTTTTATCGAAGGTCAATAAGGTTAGCACCAACATGTGTCTAAAATTTGGACTCGATCCGATGTCTAATTTTGGAATTTTTTGGTTTTTTAATTTTCCACGTCTAATTTAGCTAATAAAAGAATATTCAAAACTCTACCGTTTCGTCGTCGAAGGTCGGATCAAAAAACTGTATATGATTTCTTTGCGTGTGCGTCTGAAGATGCCGTGTGCAAAGTTTGGTGTTGATTGGTCAAGAAATGTGCGAGGAGTAGCGAAAAAAACAGTTTTGCGGTTTTCGCGATTTAGCGAAAAATATTCATAGACGCAAATGGGCGTGGCCTATACCAAAAGATGCAGCAGACTCCAGTGCATCTGTGTGTACAAGTTTTTGGACTCTGGGAGGTTCGGTGTGGGAGTTATAGCCCCAAACGTGTTTCTCCTTGGTATAGCGCCACCTAGTGGCCGGCATGTCTGGATTTGGTTATCTGAGTAGCGGTGCCGGTACTGGTTCTAGTCATGTAATTGGCGCGTGTGCACCATTTACGGTTTGGGCTGTGGTCCCACAAGTACGGGGGGAAGAATAAAAATAAAAAGAACAAGAAGTGTGCATTTCGCCGGCACAACGCGACAAGAAATGTGCATTTCGCCAGCACAACGCGTAGCAAGTATTCAAAACGCTACCGTGAACAACATGTGGATATAAAGGTTTTGACTGTGGGAGCTTCGGTGTGGGAGTTATAGCCTAAAACGCGTTTTCAGAACATTCCATTGGCCAAATAGGAGATAGACAATGTCGTCGTTTTTTGGAGCCGCCCTGTTGGCGAAATTTTCCAAAGACAATTTTCCTTTGCCAAATAACTCCCGCCCACATTAATAATTATAAGCCATATTTTCTGTATAGACTCGGGTTTGCCCCTTGATGGTTTCACTTGAGTTTGAAGAACATTCCTTTGGCCAATTAGAAGATATACAATTTCCTCGTTTATTGCGCCCCCTAAAGGCGGAATCTTCCGAATTTTTTTACGGACGACGTTAAGGTTGGCACCAACATGTGTGTAAAATTTGGACTCGATCCGATGTCTAATTTTGGATTTTTTGGGATTTTTGTTATTCAACGTCTAATTTAGCTCATAAACCAATATTCAAAACGCTACCGTTTCGACGTCGAAGGTCGGATCAAAAAACTGTTGATGGTTCCTTTGCGTGTGCGTCTGAAGATGTCGTGTGCAAAGTTTGGTGTTGATTGGTCAAGAAATGTGGGAGGAGTAGGGAAAAAACTGTTTTGTGGTTTTCGCGATTTAGCGAAAAATATTCATAGACGCAAATGGGCGTGGCCTAGCCCAAAAGATGCAGCAGACTCCAGTGCATCTGTGGGTATAACGTTTTTGACTGTGGGAGGTTCGGTGTGGGAGTTATAGCCCCAAACGC
The DNA here is from genome assembly GCF_026213295.1 of Gadus chalcogrammus. Taxonomy (NCBI): domain Eukaryota; kingdom Metazoa; phylum Chordata; class Actinopteri; order Gadiformes; family Gadidae; genus Gadus; species Gadus chalcogrammus. The sequence continues at coordinate 2,380,434 of NC_079412.1, read as the reverse complement.
GTATTCCTTGGTATAGCGCCACCTAGTGGCCGGCATGTCTGGATTTTGTCGTCTGCGTAGTCGCCACGGATCTTGATCTAGTCATGCATTTGGCATGTCTGCACCATTTACGGTTTGTGCTGTGGGCCCACTTCTAGGGGGGGAATAATAACTAGAACTGCAAGCAGTTATGCAGGGGTCCAAGAAGTGTGCATTTCGCCGGCACAACGCGACAAGAAATGTGCGTTTCGCCGGCACGACGCGAAGCATGTGTTCAAAACGCTACCCTGAACCTGTGGATACAAAGGATTTGACTGTGGTAGGAGTAGCGAGAAGTCAGTGTAGCGTTTTCGGGGCGAAATTTTGTAGAAGATATACAATTTCCTTGTTTATTGCGCCCCCTAATGGCGAAATCTTCCGAAATTTTTATCGAACGACATTAAGGTTAGCACCAACATGTGTGTAGAATTAGGACTCGATCCGATGTCTACTTTTGGATTTTTTTGTATTTTTGATTTTCCACGTCTAATTTAGCTAATAAACAAATATTCAAAACTCTACCGTTTCGTCGTCGAAGGTCGGATCAAAAAACTGTTGATGATTCCTTTGCGTGTGCGTCTGAAGATGTCGTGTGCAAAGTTTGGTGTTGATTGGTCAAGAAATGTGGGAGGAGTAGGGAAAAAACAGTTTTGCGGTTTTCGCGATTTAGCGAAAAATATTCATGGACGCAAATGGGCGTGGCCTATGCCAAAAGATGCAGCAGACTCCAGTGAATAAGTGGGTACAAGTTTTTGGACTCTGGGAGGTTCGGTGTGGGAGTTATAGCCCCAAACGCATTTTCCCTTGGTATAGCGCCACCTAGGGACCGGCGTGTCTGGATTTGGTTATCTGAGTAGCGGTGCCGGACCTGGATCTAGTCATGCAATTGGCGTGTGTGCACCGTTTACGGTTTGGGCTGTAGTCCCACTTCTATGGCGGGAAGAATAACTAGAACTGCAAGCAGTTATGCAGGGGTCCAAGAAGTGTGCATTTCGCCGGCACAACGCGACAAGAAATGTGCGTTTCGCCGGCACAAAGCGAAGCTTGTGTTCCAAACGCTACCCTGAACCTGTGGATACAAAGGATTTGACTGTGGTAGGAGTAGCGAGAAGTCAGTGAAGCGTTTTCGCGGCAAAATTTTGTAGAAGATATACAATTTCCTCGTTTATTGCGCCCCCTAATGGCGAAATGTTTCGAAATTTTTATCCAACGTCATTTAGGTTAGCACCAACATGTGTGTATAATTTGGACTCGATCCGATGTCTAATTTTGAATTTTTTTGGATTTTTAATTTTCCACGTCTAATTTAGCTAATATACCAATATTCCAAGCGCTACCGTTTCGTTGTCGAAGGTCGGATCAAAAAAGTGTTCGAATTTTATTTTTTGTGTGCGTCTGACGATGTCGTGTGCAAAGTTTGGTGTTGATTGGTCAAGAAATGTGGGAGGAGTAGCGAAAAAACAGTTTTGCGGTTTTCGCGATTTAGCAAAAAATATTCATGGACGCAAATGGGCGTGGCCTAGGCCAAAAGATGCAGCAGACTCCAGTGCATCTGTGTGTACAAGTTTTTGGACTCTGGGAGGTTCGGTGTGGGAGTTATAGCCCCAAACGTGTTTCTCCTTGGTATAGCGCCACCTAGTGGCCGGCATGTCTGGATTTGGTTATCTGAGTAGCGGTGCCGGACCTGGTTCTAGTCATGTAATTGGCGCGTGTGCACCATTTACGGTTTGGGCTGTGGACCCACTTTCAAGGCGGGAAGTATAATAAAAAGAAAAATCCTTACAAAAACAATAGGGATCCAACCTGTTGGCTTGGACCCCTAATAATAATAATAATAAAAAAAATCCTTACAAAAACAATAGGGATCCAACCTGTTGGCTTGGACCCCTAACTAGAACTGCAAGCAGTTATGCAGGGGTCCAAGAAGTGTGCATTTCGCCGGCACAACGCGACAAGAAATGTGCATTTCGCCGGCACAACGCGAAGCATGTGTTGAAAACGCTACCCTGAACCTGTGGATACAAAAGGATTTGACTGTGGTAGGAGTAGCGAGAAGTCAGTGTAGCGTTTTCGCGGCGAAATTTTGTAGAAGATATACAATTTCCTCGTTTATTGCGCCCCCTAATGGCGGAATTTTCCGAAATTTTTATCGAACGTCATTAAGGTTAGCACCAACATGTGTGTAGAATTTGGACTCGATCCGATGTCTAATTTTGGATTTTTTTGTATTTTTAATTTTCCACGTCTAATTTAGCTAATATACCAATATTCAAAATGCTATCGTTTCGTCGTCGAAGGTCGGATCAAAAAACTGTATATGATTCCTTTGCGTGTGCGTCTGAAGATGTCGTGTGCAAAGTTTTGTGTCGATTGGTCAAGAAATGTGGGAGGAGTAGCGAAAAAACAGTTTTGCGGTTTTCGCGATTTTGCGAAAAAAAATTATGGACGCAAATGGGCGTGGCCTATGCCAAAAGATGCAGCAGACTCCAGTGAATCTGTGTGTACGAGGTTTTGAATGTGGGAGGTTCGGTGTGGGAGTTATAGCCCCAAACGCATCTTTCCTTGGTATAGCGCCACCTAGTGGCCGGCGTGTCTGGATTTTGTCGTCTGCTTAGAACTCAGGGCCCTGGATCTAGTCATGCAATTGGCGTGTCGGCACCATTTACGGTTTGGGCTGTGGACCCACTTCTAGGGGGGAATAATAATAACTAGAACTGCAAGCAGTTATGCAGGGGTCCAAGAAGTGTGCATTTCGCCGGCACAACGCGACAATAAATGTGAATTCCGCCGGCACAACGCGAACCAAGTATTCAAAACGCTACCGTGAACAACCTGTGGATATAAAGGTTTTGACTGTGAGAGGTTCAGTGTGGGAGTTTCGGCCCCAAACGCATTTTCCGCTACCGTTTAGTCGTCGACGGTTGGATCAAAATAGTTTTTACTGATTTGCAACGCAAAACATATATTCAAAACGCTACCGTTTCGTCAACGATGGTCGGATCAAAATAGTTTTGCTGATTTCTTGTAGTGTGCGTCTGAAGATGTCGTGTGCAAAGTTTGGTGTCAATTGGGCAAGAAATGTGGGAGGAGTAGCGAAAAGGCAGTTTAGCTGTTTTTGCGATTTTGCATAAAGAAAATACTGACGCAAATGGGCCTGGCCTATGCCAAAAGATGCAGCTGACTCCAGTGAATCTGTGCGTATAACGTTTTTGACTGTGGGAGTTTCGGTGTGGGAGTTATAGCCTAAAACGCGTTTTCAGAACATTCCATTGGCCAAATAGGAGATATATTATTTCGTCGTTTTTTGGCGCCGCCCTGCTGGCGAAATTTTCCAAAGACAATTTTCCTTTGCCAAATAACTCCCGCCTACATTATTAATTCTTGGCCATATTTTTTATATAGACTCGGGTTTGCCCCTTGATGGTTCCCTTATAGTTTGAAGAACATTCCTTTGGCCAATTAGAAGATATACAATTTCCTCGTTTATTGCGCCCCCCAATGACGAAATATTCCGAATTCTTTATTGAACGCCAATAAAGGTAGCACCGACATGTTTCTAAAATTTGGACTTGATCCAACGTCTACTTTTGGTATTCTTTCAATTTTTGCGTTTCGACGTAAAACGTAGCCAATAAACAAATATTCAAAACGCTACCGTTTCGTCGTCGAAGGTCGGATAAAAAAACTGTTGATGATTCCTTTGCGTGTGCGTCTGAAGATGTCGTGTGCAAAGTTTGGTGTTGATTGGTCAAGAAATGTGGGAGGAGTAGGGAAAAAACTGTTTTGCGGTTTTCGCGAATTAGCGAAAAATATTCATAGACGCAAATGGGCGTGGCCTAGCCCAAAAGATGCAGCAGACTCCAGTGCATCTGTGTGTACAAGTTTTTGGACTCTGGGAGGTTCGGTGTGGGAGTTATAGCCCCAAACGCGTATTCCTTGGTATAGCGCCACCTAGTGGCCGGCATGTCTGGATTTGGTCCTCTGCGTAGTCCGAAGAGATCTGGATCTAGTCATGCAATTGGCGTGTCGGCACCATTTACGGTTTGGGCTGTGGACCCACTTTTAGGGGGGTAAGTATAATAAAAACTAGAACTGCAAGCAGTTATGCAGGGGTCCAAGAAGTGTGCATTTCGCCGGCACAACGCGAAGCATGTGTTCAAAAATTGAGAAACAGCGTGTGCCAAAAGATGCAGCTGACTCCAGTGAATCTGTGGATATAAAGGTTTTGACTGTGGGAGCTTCGGTGTGGGAGTTATAGCCCAAAACGCGTTTTCAGAACATTCCATTGCCCAGTTAGGAGATATATTATTTCGTCGTTTATTTGCGACCCCTTGTGGCGAAATTTTCCAAAGACAATTTTCCTTTGCCAAATAACTCCCGCCCACATTAATAATTCTTGGCCATATTTTTTATATAGACTCAGGTTTGCCCCTTGATGGTTTCCTTTGAGTTTGAAGAACATTCCTTTGGCCAATAAGAAGATATACAATTTCCTCGTTTATTGCGCCCCCTAATGGCGAAATATTCCGAAAATTTTATTGAACGACATTAAGGTTAGCACCAACATGTATGTAAAATTTGGACTCGTTCCGATGTCTACTTTTGGATTTTTCTGGATTTTTGATTTTCCACGTCTAATTTAGCTAATATACCAATATTCAAAACGCTACCGTTTCGTCGTCGACGGTCGGATCAAAAAACTGTCCGATAATTTCTTTGCGTGTGCGTCAGAAGATGTCGTGTGCAAAGTTTGGTGTTGATTGGTCAAAAAATGTGGGAGGAGTAGGGAAAAAACAGTTTTGCGGTTTTCGCGATTTTGCGAAAAATATTCATAGACGCAAATGGGCGTGGCCTATGCCAAAAGATGCAGCAGACTCCAGTGCATCTGTGTGTACAAGGTTTTGAATGTGGGAGGTTCGGTGTGGGAGTTATAGCCCCAAACGCGTATTCCTTGGTATAGCGCCACCTAGTGACCGGCGTGTCTGGATTTTGTCGTCTGCTTAGTCCGAACAGATCTGGATCTAGTCATGCAATTCGCGTGTCGGCACCATTTACGGTTTGGGCTGTGGTCCCACTTTTAGGGGGGTAAGAATAATAGGAACTAGAACTGCAAGCAGTTATGCAGGGGTCCAAGAAGTGTGCATTTCGCCGGCACAACGCGACAAGAAATGTGCATTTCGCCGGCACAACGCGAAGCATGTGTTCAAAACGCTACCCTGTACCTGTGGATACAAAGGATTTGACTGTGGTACGAGTAGCGAGAAGTCAGTGTAGCGTTTTCGCGGCGAAATTTTGTAGAAGATATACAATTTCCTTGTTTATTGCGCCCCCTAATGGCGAAATTTTCCGATATTTTTATCGAACGTCATTAAGGTTAGCACCAACATGTCTGTAAAATTTGGGCTCGATCCGATGTATAATTCTGGATTTCTTCGGATTTTTGACTTTTCACGTCTAATTTAGCTAATAAACAAATATTCAAAACGCTACCGTTTCGTCGTCGAAGGTCGGATCAAAAAAGTGTCTAGGATTTCTTTGCGTGTGCGTCTGAAGATGTCGTGTGCAAAGTTTGGTGTTGATCGGGCGAGAAATGTGGGAGGAGTAGCGATAAAACAGTTTTGCGGTTTTCGCGATTTAGCGAAAAATATTCATAGACGCAAATGGGCGTGGCCTAGGCCAAAAGATGCAGCAGACTCCAGTGCATCTGTGTGTACAAGTTTTTGGACTCTGGGAGGTTCGGTGTGGAAGTTATAGCCCCAAACGCGTATTCCTTGGTATAGCGCCACCTAGGGACCGGCGTGTCTGGATTTTGTTATCTGAGTAGCGGTGCCGATTCTGGATCTAGTCATGCAATTGGCGCGTGTGCACCATTTACGGTTTGGGCTGTGGTACCACTTCTAAGGCGTACGAAATAATAATAATCCTTACAAAAACAATAGGGATCCAACCTGTTGGCTTGGACCCCTAAAAATCCTTACAAAAACAATAGGGATCCAACCTGTTGGCTTGGACCCCTAACAAGAAATGTGCGTTTCGCCGGCACAAAGCGAAGCATGTGTTCAAAACGCTACCCTGAACCTGTGGATACAAAGGATTTGACTGTGGTAGGAGTAGCGAGAAGTCAGTGAAGCGTTTTCGCGGCGAAATTTTGTAGAAGATATACAATTTCCTCGTTTATTGCGCCCCCTAATGGCGAAATTTTCCGAATTTTTTATCGAACGACATTAAGGTTAGCACCAACATGTGTGTCAAATTTGGACTCGATCCGATGTCTAATTTTGGATTTCTTTGGATTTTTGATATTCCACGTCTAATTTAGCTAATAAACCAATATTCAAAACGCTACCGTTTCGTCGTCGAAGGTCTGATCAAAAAAGTGTTCCATGCATTCTTTGCGTGTGCGTCGGAAGATGTCGTATGCAAAGTTTGGTGTCGATTGGTCAAGAAATGTGGGAGGAGTAGGGAAAAAACAGTTTTGCGGTTTTCGCGATTTAGCGAAAAATATTCATAGACGCAAATGGGCGTGGCCTAGGCCAAAAGATGCAGCAGACTCCAGTGCATCTGTGTGTATAAAGTTTTGAATGTGGGAGGTTCGGTGTGGGAGTTATAGCCCCAAACGCGTATTCCTTGGTATAGCGCCACCTAGTGGCCGGCAGGTCTGGATTTTGTCGTCTGCTTAGTCCGAACAGATCTGGATCTAGTCATGCAATTCGCGTGTCGGCACCATTTACGGTTTGGGCTGTGGTATCACTTTTAGGGGGGCAAGTATAGGAATAATAATCCTTACAAAAACAATAGGGATCCAACCTGTTGGCTTGGACCCCTAACAAGAAATGTGCGTTTCGCCGGCACAAAGCGAAGCATGTGTTCAAAACGCTACCCTGAACCTGTGGATACAAAGGATTTGACTGTGGTAGGAGTAGCGAGAAGTCAGTGAAGCGTTTTCGCGGCGAAATTTTGTAGAAGATATACAATTTCCTCGTTTATTGCGCCCCCTAATGGCGAAATTTTCCGAATTTTTTATCGAACGACATTAAGGTTAGCACCAACATGTGTGTCAAATTTGGACTCGATCCGATGTCTAATTTTGGATTTCTTTGGATTTTTGATATTCCACGTCTAATTTAGCTAATAAACCAATATTCAAAACGCTACCGTTTCGTCGTCGAAGGTCTGATCAAAAAAGTGTTCCATGCATTCTTTGCGTGTGCGTCGGAAGATGTCGTATGCAAAGTTTGGTGTCGATTGGTCAAGAAATGTGGGAGGAGTAGGGAAAAAACAGTTTTGCGGTTTTCGCGATTTAGCGAAAAATATTCATAGACGCAAATGGGCGTGGCCTAGGCCAAAAGATGCAGCAGACTCCAGTGCATCTGTGTGTATAAAGTTTTGAATGTGGGAGGTTCGGTGTGGGAGTTATAGCCCCAAACGCGTATTCCTTGGTATAGCGCCACCTAGTGGCCGGCAGGTCTGGATTTTGTCGTCTGCTTAGTCCGAACAGATCTGGATCTAGTCATGCAATTCGCGTGTCGGCACCATTTACGGTTTGGGCTGTGGTATCACTTTTAGGGGGGCAAGTATAGGAATAATAATCCTTACAAAAACAATAGGGATCCAACCTGTTGGCTTGGACCCCTAACTAGAACTGCAAGCAGTTATGCAGGGGTCCAAGAAGTGTGCATTTCGCCGGCACAACGCGACAAGAAATGTGCATTTCGCCGGCACAACGCGAAGCAGGTATTCAAAACGCTACCGTGAACAACCTGTGGATATAAAGGTTTTGACTGTGAGAGGTTCAGTGTGGGAGTTTCGGCCCCAAACGCATTTTCCGCTACCGTTTAGTCGTCGACGGTTGGATCAAAATAGTTTTTACTGATTTGCAACGCAAAACATATATTCAAAACGCTACCGTTTCGTCAACGATGGTCGGATCAAAATAGTTTTGCTGATTTCTTGTAGTGTGCGTCTGAAGATGTCGTGTGCAAAGTTTGGTGTCAATTGGGCAAGAAATGTGGGAGGAGTAGCGAAAAGGCAGTTTAGCTGTTTTTGCGATTTTGCATAAAGAAAATACTGACGCAAATGGGCCTGGCCTATGCCAAAAGATGCAGCTGACTCCAGTGAATCTGTGCGTATAACGTTTTTGACTGTGGGAGCTTTGGTGTGGGAGTTGTAGCCTAAAACGCGTTTTCAGAACATTCCATTGGCCAAATAGGAGATATATTATTTCGTCGTTTTTTGGCGCCGCCCTGTTGGCGAAATTTTCCAAAGACAATTTTCCTTTGCCAAATAACTCCCGCCTACATTATTAATTCTTGGCCATATTTTTTATATAGACTCGGGTTTGCCCCTTGATGGTTCCCTTATAGTTTGAAGAACATTCCTTTGGCCAATTAGAAGATATACAATTTCCTCGTTTATTGCGCCCCCTAATGGCGAAATATTCCGAATTCTTTATTGAACGCCAATAAGGGTAGCACCGACATGAGTCTAAAATTTGGACTTGATCCGACGTCTACTTTTGGTATTCTTTGAATTTTTGCGTTTCGACGTAAAACGTAGCCAATAAACAAATATTCAAAACGCTACCGTTTCGTCGTCGAAGGTCGGATAAAAAAGCTGTTGATGATTCCTTTGCGTGTGCGTCTGAAGATGTCGGGTGCAAAGTTTGGTGTTGATTGGTCAAGAAATGTGGGAGGAGTAGGGAAAAAACTGTTTTGCGGTTTTCGCGAATTAGCGAAAAATATTCATAGACGCAAATGGGCGTGGCCTAGCCCAAAAGATGCAGCAGACTCCAGTGCATCTGTGTGTACAAGTTTTTGGACTCTGGGAGGTTCGGTGTGGGAGTTATAGCCCCAAACGCGTATTCCTTGGTATAGCGCCACCTAGTGGCCGGCGTGTCTGGATTTTGTCGTCTGCTTAGAACTCAGGGCCCTGGATCTAGTCATGCAATTGGCGTGTCGGCACCTTTTACGGTTTGGGCTGTGGACCCACTTCTAGGGGGGAATAATAATAATAACTAGAACTGCAAGCAGTTATGCAGGGGTCCAAGAAGTGTGCATTTCGCCGGCACAACGCGACAAGAAATGTGCGTTTCGCCGGCACAACGCAAAGCATGTGTTTAAAACGCTACCCTGAACCTGTGGATACAAAGTATTTGACTGTGGTAGGAGTAGCGAGAAGTCAGTGTAGCGTTTTCGCGGCGAAATTTTGTAGAAGATATACAATTTCCTCGTTTATTGCGCCCCCTAATGGCGATATTTTCCGAAATTTTTATCGAACGACATTAAGGTTAGCACCAACATGTGTGTACAATTTGGACTCGATCCGATGTCTAATTTTGGATTTCTTTGGATTTTTGATATTCCACGTCTAATTTAGCTCATAAACCAATATTCAAAACGATACAGTTTCGTCGTCGAAGGTCGGATCAAAAAACTGTATATGATTTCTTTGCGTGTGCGTCTGAAGATGCCGTGTGCAAAGTTTGGTGTCGATTGGGCGAGAAATGTGGGAGGAGTAGCGAAAAAATAGTTTAGCGGTTTTCGCGATTTTGCGAAAAATATTCATAGACGCAAATGGGCGTGGCCTAGGCCAAAAGATGCAGCAGACTCCAGTGCATCTGTGTGTACAAGTTTTTGGACTGTGGGAGGTTCGGTGTGGGAGTTATAGCCCCAAACGCGTATTCCTTGGTATAGCGCCACCTAGGGACCGGCGTGTCTGGATTTTGTTATCTGAGTAGCGGTGCCGATTCTGGATCTAGTCATGTAATTGGCGCGTGTGCACCATTTACGGTTTGGGCTGCAGTTCCACTTTCACCGCGGGAAGAATAAGAAGAATCGCTACAAAAACAATAGGGATCCAACCTGTTGGCTTGGACCCCTAACTAGAACTGCAAGCAGTTATGCAGGGGTCCAAGAAGTGTGCATTTCGCCGGCACAACGCGAAGCATGTGTTGGAATTTGAGAAACGGCGTATGCCAAAAGATGCAACTGACTCCAGTGAATCTGTGCATATAACGTTTTTGACTGTGGGAGCTTCGGTGTGGGAGTTAAAGCCCAAAACGTGTTTTCAGAACATTCCATTGGCCAAATAGGAGATATATTATTTCGTCGTTTTTTGGCGCCGCCCTGTTGGCGAAATTTTCCAAAGACAATTTTCCTTTGCCAAATAACTCCCGCCTACATTATTAATTCTTGGCCATATTTTTTATATAGACTCGGGTTTGCCCCTTGATGGTTCCCTTATAGTTTGAAGAACATTCCTTTGGCCAATTAGAAAATATACAATTTCCTCGTTTATTGCGCCCCCTAATGGCGAAATATTCCGATTTTTTTAATGAACGCCATTAAGGGTAGCACCGACATGTGTCTAAAATTTGGACTTGATCCGATGTCTAATTTTGGTATTCTTTGAATTTTTGCGTTTCGACGTAAAACATAGCCAATAAATAAATATTCAAAACGCTACCGTTTCGTCGTCGAAGGTCGGATCAAAAAGCTGTTGATGATTCCTTTGCGTGTGCGTCTGAAGATGCTGTGTGCAAAGTTTGGTGTTGATTGGTCGAGAATTGTGGGAGGAGTAGCGAAAAAACATTTTTGCGGTTTTCGCGATTTAGCGAAAAATATTCATAGACGCAAATGGGCGTGGCCTAGGCCAAAAGATGCAGCAGACTCCAGTGAATATGTGGGTACAAGTTTTTGACTGTGGGAGGTTCGGTGTGGGAGTTATAGCCCCAAACGCGTATTCCTTGGTATAGCGCCACCTAGTGACCGGCGCGTCTGGATTTTGTCGTCTGCTTAGTCCGAACAGATCTGGATCTAGTCATGCAATTCGCGTGTCGGCACCATTTACGGTTTGGGCTGTGGTCCCACTTTTAGGGGGGTAAGAATAAAAATCCTTACAAAAACAATAGGGATCCAACCTGTTGGCTTGGACCCCTAATAATCCTTACAAAAACAATAGGGATCCAACCTGTTGGCTTGGACCCCTAATAAAAATAACTAGAACTGCAAGCAGTTATGCAGGGGTCCAAGAAGTGTGCATTTCGCCGGCACAACGAGAAGCATGTGTTCAAAAATTGAGAAACAGCGTGTGCCAAAAGATGCAGCTGACTCCAGTGAATCTGTGGATATAAAGGTTTTGACTGTGGGAGCTTCGGTGTGGGAGTTATAGCCCAAAACGCATTTTCAGAACATTCCATTGGCCAGTTAGGAGATGTATTATTTCGTCGTTTATTTGCGCCCCCTTGTGGCGAAATTTTCCAAAGACAATTTTCCTTTGCCAAATAACTCCCGCCCACATTAATAATTCTTGGCCATATTTTTTATATAGACTCGGGTTTGCCCCTTGATGGTTCCCTTATAGTTTGAAGAACATTCCTTTGGCCAATTAGAAGATATACAATTTCCTCGTTTATTGCGCCCCCTTATGGCGAAATATTCCGATTATTTTACTGAACGCCAGTAGGGGTAGCATCGACATGTGTCAAAAATTTGGACTTGATCCGATGTTTAATTTTGGTATTCTTTAATTTTTGCGCGTTTCGACGTAAAACGTAGCTAATAAACAAATATTCAAAACGCTACCGTTTCGTCGTCAAAGGGCAAATCAAAAAAGTGTTCAAAAATTTCTTTGCGTGTCTGTCTGAAGATGTCGTGTGCAAAGTTTGGTGTTGATTGGTCAAGAAATGTGGGAGGAGTAGCGAAAAAACAGTTTTACGGTTTTCGCGATTTTGCGAAAAAAAATTACAGACGCAAATGGGCGTGGCCTATGCCAAAAGATGCAGCAGACTCCAGTGGATATGTGGGTACAAGTTTTTGACTGTGGGAGGTTCGGTGTGGGAGTTATAGCCCCAAACGCGTTTTCCCTTGGTATAGCGCCACCTAGTGTTCGGCGTGTCTGGATTTTGTCGTCTGCGTAGTCCGAAGAGATCTGGATCTAGTCATGCAATTCGCGTGTCGGCACCATTTACGGTTTGGGCTGTGGTCCCACTTTTAGGGAGGTAAGAATAATAATAATAATCCTTACAAAAACAATAGGGATCCAACCTGTTGGCTTGGACCCCTAATAATAATCCTTACAAAAACAATAGGGATCCAACCTGTTGGCTTGGACCCCTAATAATAGGAAAAATCCTTACAAAAACAATAGGGATCCAACCTGTTGGCTTGGACCCCTAATAATAAAAATAATAATAAAAATCCTTACAAAAACAATAGGGATCCAACCTGTTGGCTTGGACCCCTAATAACTAGAACTGCAAGCAGTTATGCAGGGGTCCAAGAAGTGTGCATTTCGCCGGCACAACGCGACAAGAAATGTGCATTTCGCCGGCACATCGCGAAGCATGTGTTGAAAACGCTACCCTGAACCTGTGGATACAAAGGATTTGACTGTGGTAGGAGTAGCGAGAAGTCAGTGTAGCGTTTTCGCGGCGAAATTTTGTAGAAGATATACAATTTCCTCGTTTATTGCGCCCCCTACTGGCGGAATTTTCCGAAATTTTTATCGAACGTCCTTAAGGTTAGCACCAACATGTGTGTAGAATTTGGGCTCGATCTGATGTCTAATTTTGGATTTTTTTGTATTTTTGATTTTCCACGTCTAATTTAGCTAATATACCAATATTCAAAATGCTATCGTTTCGTCGTCGAAGGTCGGATCAAAAAACTGTATATGAATCCTTTGCGTGTGCGTCTGAAGATGTCGTGTGCAAAGTTTTGTGTCGATTGGTCAAGAAATGTGGGAGGAGTAGCGAAAAAACAGTTTTGCGGTTTTCGCGATTTTGCGAAAAAAATTTATAGACGCAAATGGGCGTGGCCTATGCCAAAAGATGCAGCAGACTCCAGTGCATCTGTGTGTACAAGGTTTTGAATGTGGGAGGTTCGGTGTGGGAGTTATAGCCCCAAACGCGTATTCCTTGGTATAGCGCCACCTAGTGACCGGCGCGTCTGGATTTTGTCGTCTGCTTAGTCCGAACAGATCTGGATCTAGTCATGTGATTCGCGTGTCGGCACCATTTACGGTTTGGGCTGTGGTCCCACTTTTAGGGGGGTAAGAATAACTAGAACTGCAAGCAGTTATGCAGGGGTCCAAGAAGTGTGCATTTCGCCGGCACAACGCGACAAGAAATGTGCATTTCGCCGGCACAACGCGAAGCATGTGTTCAAAACGCTACCCTGTACCTGTGGATACAAAGGATTTGACTGTGGTACGAGTAGCGAGAAGTCAGTGTAGCGTTTTCGCGGCGAAATTTTGTAGAAGATATACAATTTCCTTGTTTATTGCGCCCCCTAATGGCGAAATTTTCCGATATTTTTATCGAACGTCATTAAGGTTAGCACCAACATGTCTGTAAAATTTGGGCTCGATCCGATGTATAATTCTGGATTTCTTCGGATTTTAGACTTTTCACGTCTAATTTAGCTAATAAACAAATATTCAAAACGCTACCGTTTCGTCGTCGAAGGTCGGATCAAAAAAGTTTCTAGGATTTCTTTGCGTGTGCGTCTGAAGATGTCGTGTGCAAAGTTTGGTGTTGATCGGGCGAGAAATGTGGGAGGAGTAGCGAAAAAACTGTCTTGCGGTTTTCGCGATTTAGCGAAAAATATTCATTGACGCAAATGGGCGTGGCCTAGGCCAAAAGATGCAGCAGACTCCAGTGCATCTGTGTGTACAAGTTTTTGGACTCTGGGAGGTTCGGTGTGGAAGTTATAGCCCCAAACGCGTATTCCTTGGTATAGCGCCACCTAGGGACCGGCGTGTCTGGATTTTGTTATCTGAGTAGCGGTGCCGATTCTGGATCTAGTCATGCAATTGGCGCGTGTGCACCATTTACGGTTTGGGCTGTGGTACCACTTCTAAGGCGTACGAAATAATAATAATAATAATAATAATCCTTACAAAAACAATAGGGATCCAACCTGTTGGCTTGGACCCCTAAAAAGAAAAATCCTTACAAAAACAATAGGGATCCAACCTGTTGGCTTGGACCCCTAATGAGAATTGGAATGGTTTCCACGTTTCTTCCTCATCCCCGCCGTCATGGGATTTGCGCTGTGTTGATGCTGCCATCTGCTCCCAACATTCCATCCCAATGACCTCTGGGAGAGAAACACTGTCCTTGAAGGACTGTAACTAGCACCATGCTGCTGCCTGAATTGTGTCCTTCAGGACAACATCATCTTCCTTGAAGAAGAAAGAAAAAATATTTGTGTCTGTACTTGACACCCTACTGATGAGTTTTCAGGGATAAAAAAACACTATTCAACTAGTCATCAGACTATTTCATCTGGCTATACATACAACCTCCAGCATTACAAAAATGAGCCTGGCCTATGCCAAAAGATGCAACTGACTCCAGTGAATCTGTGGATATAAAGGTTTTGACTGTGGGAGGTTCGTTGTGGGAGTTATAGCCCAAAACGCGTTCTCAGAACATTCCATTGGCCAAATAGGAGATGGACAATGTCGTCGTTTTTTGGCGCCGCCCTGTTGGCGAAATTTTCCAAAGACAATTTTCCTTTGCCGAATAACTCCCGCCCACATTAATAATTCTTGGCCATATTTTTTATATAGACTCGGGTTTGCCCTTTGATGGTTCCCTTATAGTTTGAAGAACATTCCTCTGGCCAATTAGAAGATATACAATTTCCTCGTTTATTGCGCCCTCTAATGGCGAAATTGTCCGAAATTTTTATCGAACGTCATTAAGGTTAGCACCAACATGTGTGTAGAATTTGGACTCGATCCGATTTCTAATTTTGGATTTTTTTGTATTTTGGATTTTCCACGTCTAATTTAGCTAATATACCAATATTCAAAATGCTACCGTTTCGTCGTCGAAGGTCGGATCAAAAAACTGTATACGATTCCTTTGCGTGTGCGTCTGAAGATGTCGTGTGCAAAGTTTGGTGTCGATTGGTCACGAAATGTGGGAGGAGTAGGGAAAAAACAGTTTTGCGGTTTTCGCGATTTAGCGAAAAATATTCATAGACGCAAATGGGCGTGGCCTATGCCAAAAGATGCAGCAGACTCCAGTGCATCTGTGTGTACAAGGTTTTGAATGTGGGAGGTTCGGTGTGGGAGTTATAGCCCCAAACGCGTATTCCTTGGTATAGCGCCACCTAGTGACCGGCGCGTCTGGATTTTGTCGTCTGCTTAGTCCGAACAGATCTGGATCTAGTCATGTGATTCGCGTGTCGGCACCATTTACGGTTTGGGCTGTGGTCCCACTTTTAGGGGGGTAAGAAGAACTAGAACTGCAAGCAGTTATGCAGGGGTCCAAGAAGTGTGCATTTCGCCGGCACAACGCGACAAGAAATGTGCGTTTCGCCGGCACAACGCGAAGCATGTGTTTAAAACGCTACCCTGAACCTGTGGATACAAAGTATTTGACTGTGGTAGGAGTAGCGAGAAGTCAGTGTGGCGTTTTCGCGGCGAAATTTTGTAGAAGATATACAATTTCCTCGTTTATTGCGCCCCCTAATGGCGAAATTTTCCGAAATTTTTATCGAACGACATTAAGGTTAGCACCAACATGTGTGTAGAATTTGGACTCGATCCGATGTCTAATTTTGGATTTTTCTGGATTTTTGATTTTCCACGTCTAATTTAGCTAATATACCAATATTCAAAATGCTATCGTTTCGTCGTCGAAGGTCGGATCAAAAAACTGTATATGATTCCTTTGCGTGTGCGTCTGAAGATGTCGTGTGCAAAGTTTTGTGTCGATTGGTCAAGAAATGTGGGAGGAGTAGCGAAAAAACAGTTTTGCGGTTTTCGCGATTTTGCGAAAAAAAATTATAGACGCAAATGGGCGTGGCCTAGGCCAAAAGATGCAGCAGACTCCAGTGCATCTGTCTGTACAAGTTTTTGGACGCTAGGAGGTTCGGTGTGGGAGTTATAGTCCCAAAGGTGTTTCTCCTTGGTATAGCGCCACCTAGTGGCCGGCATGTCTGGATTTGGTTATCTGAGTAGCGGTGCCGGTACTGGTTCTAGTCATGCAATTGGCGCGTGTGCACCTTTTACGGTTTGGGCTGTAGTCCAACAAGTACGGGGGGAAGAATAATAATAGGAAAAATCCTTACAAAAACAATAGGGATCCAACCTGTTGGCTTGGACCCCTAACTAGAACTGCAAGCAGTTATGCAGGGGTCCAAGAAGTGTGCATTTCGCCGGCACAATGCGACAAGAAATGTGCATTTCGCCGGCACAACGTGAAGCATGTGTTCAAAACGCTACCCTGAACCTGTGGATACAAAGGATTTGATTGGTAGGAGTAGCGAGAAGTCAGTGTAGCGTTTTCGCGGCGAAATTTTGTAGAAGATATAACATTTTCTCGTTTATTGCGCCCCCTAACGGCGAAATTGTCCGAAATTTTTAGCGAACGTCAATAAGGTTAGCACCAACATGTGTGTAGAATTTGGACTCGATCAGATGTCTAATTTTGGATTTTTTTGGATTTTTGATTTTCCACATCTAATTTAGCTAATATACCAATATTCAAAACGCTACCGTTTCGTCGTCGAAGGTCGGATCAAAAAACTGTTGATGATTCCTTTGCGTGTGCGTCTGAAGATGTCGTGTGCAAAGTTTGGTGTTGATTGGTCAAGAAATGTGGGAGGAGTAGGGAAAAAAACAGTTTTGCGGTTTTCGTGATTTAGCGAAAAATATTCATAGACGCAAATGGGCGTGGCCTAGGCCAAAAGATGCAGCAGACTCCAGTGCATCTGTGTGTACGAGGTTTTGAATGTGGGAGGTTCGGTGTGGGAGTTATAGCCCCAAACGCATTTTCCCTTGGTATAGCGCCACCTAGTGGCCGGCGTGTCTGGATTTTGTTATCTGAGTAGCGGTGCCGGACCTGGATCTAGTCATGCAATTGGCGTGTCGGCACCATTTACGGTTTGGGCTGTGGACCCACTTTTAGCGCGGGAAGTATAATAACTAGAACTGCAAGCAGTTATGCAGGGGTCCAAGAAGTGTGCATTTCGCCGGCACAACGCGAAGCATGGGTTCAAAAATTGAGAAACAGCGTGTGCCAAAAGATGCAGCTGACTCCAGTGAATCTGTGGATAGAAAGGTTTTGACTGTGGGAGCTTCGGTGTGGGAGTTATAGCCCAAAACGCGTTTTCAGAACATTCCATTGGCCAGTTAGGAGATATATTATTTCGTCGTTTATTTGCGACCCCTTGTGGCGAAATTTTCCAAAGACAATTTTCCTTTGCCAAATAACTCCCGCCCACATTAATAATTCTTGGCCATATTTTTTATATAGACTCGGGTTTGCCCCTTGATGGTTTCCTTTGAGTTTGAAGAACATTCCTTTGGCCAATAAGAAGATATACAATTTCCTCGTTTATTGCGCCCCCTAATGGCGAAATATTCCGAAAATTTTATTGAACGACATTAAGGTTAGCACCAACATGTCTGTAAAATTTGGACTCGTTCCGATGTCTACTTTTGGATTTTTCTGGATTTTTGATTTTCCACGTCTAATTTAGCTAATATACCAATATTCAAAACGCTACCGTTTCGTCGTCGACGGTCGGATCAAAAAACTGTCCGATAATTTCTTTGCGTGTGCGTCTGAAGATGTCGTGTGCAAAGTTTGGTGTTGATTGGTCAAAAAATGTGGGAGGAGTAGGGAAAAAACTGTTTTGCGGTTTTCGCGATTTTGCGAAAAATATTCATAGACGCAAATGGGCGTGGCCTATGGCAAAAGATGCAGCAGACTCCAGTGAATATGTGGGTACAAGTTTTTGACTGTGGGAGGTTCGGTGTGGGAGTTATAGCCCCAAACGCGTCTTTCCTTGGTATAGCGCCACCTAGTGGCCGGCGTGTCTGGATTTGGTCGTCTGCTTAGAACTCAGGGCCCTGGATCTAGTCATGCAATTGGCGTGTCGGCACCATTTACGGTTTGGGCTGTGGACCCACTTCTAGGGGGGAATAATAATAATAATAATAATAACTAGAACTGCAAGCAGTTATGCAGGGGTCCAAGAAGTGTGCATTTCGCCGGCACAACGCGACAAGAAATGTGCATTTCGCCGGCACAACGCGAAGCAAGTATTCAAAACGCTACCGTGAACAACCTGTGGATATAAAGGTTTTGACTGTGAGAGGTTCAGTGTGGGAGTTTCGGCCCCAAACGCATTTTCCGCTACCGTTTAGTCGTCGACGGTTGGATCAAAATAGTTTTTACTGATTTGCAACGCAAAACATATATTCAAAACGCTACCGTTTCGTCAACGATGGTCGGATCAAAATAGTTTTGCTGATTTCTTGTAGTGTGCGTCTGAAGATGTCGTGTGCAAAGTTTGGTGTCAATTGGGCAAGAAATGTGGGAGGAGTAGCGAAAAGGCAGTTTAGCTGTTTTTGCGATTTTGCATAAAGAAAATACTGACGCAAATGGGCCTGGCCTATGCCAAAAGATGCAGCTGACTCCAGTGAATCTGTGCGTCTAACGTTTTTGACTGTGGGAGCTTTGGTGTGGGAGTTGTAGCCTAAAACGCGTTTTCAGAACATTCCATTGGCCAAATAGGAGATATATTATTTCGTCGTTTTTTGGCGCCGCCCTGTTGGCGAAATTTTCCAAAGACAATTTTCCTTTGCCAAATAACTCCCGCCTACATTATTAATTCTTGGCCATATTTTTTATATAGACTCGGGTTTGCCCCTTGATGGTTCCCTTATAGTTTGAAGAACATTCCTTTGGCCAATTAGAAGATATACAATTTCCTCGTTTATTGCGCCCCCTAATGGCGAAATATTCCGAATTCTTTATTGAACGCCATTAAGGGTAGCACCGACATGAGTCTAAAATTTGGACTTGATCCGACGTCTACTTTTGGTATTCTTTGAATTTTTGCGTTTCGACGTAAAACGTAGCCAATAAACAAATATTCAAAACGCTACCGTTTCGTCGTCGAAGGTCGGATAAAAAAGCTGTTGATGATTCCTTTGCGTGTGCGTCTGAAGATGTCGGGTGCAAAGTTTGGTGTTGATTGGTCAAGAAATGTGGGAGGAGTAGGGAAAAAACTGTTTTGCGGTTTTCGCGAATTAGCGAAAAATATTCATAGACGCAAATGGGCGTGGCCTAGCCCAAAAGATGCAGCAGACTCCAGTGCATCTGTGTGTACAAGTTTTTGGACTCTGGGAGGTTCGGTGTGGGAGTTATAGCCCCAAACGCGTATTCCTTGGTATAGCGCCACCTAGTGGCCGGCGTGTCTGGATTTTGTCGTCTGCTTAGAACTCAGGGCCCTGGATCTAGTCATGCAATTGGCGTGTCGGCACCTTTTACGGTTTGGGCTGTGGACCCACTTCTAGGGGGGAATAATAATAACTAGAACTGCAAGCAGTTATGCAGGGGTCCAAGAAGTGTGCATTTCGCCGGCACAACGCGACAAGAAATGTGCATTTCGCCGGCACAACGCGAACCAAGTATTCAAAACGCTACCGTGAACAACCTGTGGATATAAAGGTTTTGACTGTGAGAGGTTCAGTGTGGGAGTTTCGGCCCCAAACGCATTTTCCGCTACCGTTTAGTCGTCGACGGTTGGATCAAAATAGTTTTTACTGATTTGCAACGCAAAACATATATTCAAAACGCTACCGTTTCGTCAACGATGGTCGGATCAAAATAGTTTTGCTGATTTCTTGTAGTGTGCGTCTGAAGATGTCGTGTGCAAAGTTTGGTGTCAATTGGGCAAGAAATGTGGGAGGAGTAGTGAAAAGGCAGTTTAGCTGTTTTTGCGATTTTGCATAAAGAAAATACTGACGCAAATGGGCCTGGCCTATGCCAAAAGATGCAGCTGACTCCAGTGAATCTTTGCGTATAACGTTTTTGACTGTGGGAGCTTCGGTGTGGGAGTTATAGCCTAAAACGCGTTTTCAGAACATTCCATTGGCCAAATAGGAGATATATTATTTCATCGTTTTTTGGCGCCGCCCTGTTGGCGAAATTTTCCAAAGACAATTTTCCTTTGCCAAATAACTCCCGCCTACATTATTAATTCTTGGCCATATTTTTTATATAGACTCGGGTTTGCCCCTTGATGGTTCCCTTATAGTTTGAAGAACATTCCTTTGGCCAATTAGAAGATATACAATTTCCTCGTTTATTGCGCCCCCTAATGGCGAAATATTCCGAATTCTTTAGTGAACGCCACTAAGGGTAGCACCGACATGTGTCTAAAATTTGGACTTGATCCGACGTCTACTTTTGGTATTCTTTGAATTTTTGCGTTTCGACGTAAAACGTAGCCAATAAACAAATATTCAAAACGCTACCGTTTCGTCGTCGAAGGTCGGATAAAAAAACTGTTGATGATTCCTTTGCGTGTCCGTCTGAAGATGTCGGGTGCAAAGTTTGGTGTTGATTGGTCAAGAAATGTGGGAGGAGTAGGGAAAAAACTGTTTTGCGGTTTTCGCGAATTAGCGAAAAATATTCATAGACGCAAATGGGCGTGGCCTAGCCCAAAAGATGCAGCAGACTCCAGTGCATCTGTGGGTATAACGTTTTTGACTGTGGGAGGTTCGGTGTGGGAGTTATAGCCCCAAACGCGTATTCCTTGGTATAGCGCCACCTAGTGGCCGGCATGTCTGGATTTTGTCGTCTGCGTAGTCGCCACGGATCTTGATCTAGTCATGCATTTGGCATGTCTGCACCATTTACGGTTTGGGCTGTGGGCACACTTCTAGGGGGGGAATAATAACTAGAACTGCAAGCAGTTATGCAGGGGTCCAAGAAGTGTGCATTTCGCCGGCACAACGCGACAAGAAATGTGCATTTCGCCGGCACAACGCGAAGCATGTGTTGAAAACGCTACCCTGAACCTGTGGATACAAAAGGATTTGACTGTGGTAGGAGTAGCGAGAAGTCAGTGTAGCGTTTTCGCGGCGAAATTTTGTAGAAGATATACAATTTCCTCGTTTATTGCGCTCCCTAATGGCGAAATTTTCCGATATTTTTATCGAACGTCATTAAGGTTAGCACCAACATGTGTGTAGAATTTGGACTCGATCCGATGTCTAATTTTGGATTTTTTTGGATTTTTAATTTTCCACGTCTAATTTAGCTAATAAACAAATATTCAAAACTCTACCGTTTCGTCGTCGAAGGTCGGATCAAAAAACTGTCTATGATTTCTTTGCGTGTGCGTCTGAAGATGCCATGTGCAAAGTTTGGTGGTGATCGGGCGAGAAATGTGGGAGGAGTAGCGAAAAAACAGTTTTGCGGTTTTCGCGATTTAGCGAAAAATATTCATAGACGCAAATGGGCGTGGCCTAGGCCAAAAGATGCAGCAGACTCCAGTGAATATGTGGGTACAAGTTTTTGACTGTGGGAGGTTCGTTGTGGGAGTTATAGCCCCAAACGCATTTTCCCTTGGTATAGCGCCACCTAGTGGCCGGCGTGTCTGGATTTTGTCGTCTTCATAGTCTTCACTGACCTGGATCTAGTCATGCAATTGGCGTGTGTGCAACATTTACGGTATGGGCTGTATTCCCACTTTCTTGGTAGGAAGTATAATAATAATAATAAGAAAAATCCCTACAAAAACAATAGGGATCCAACCTGTTGGCTTGGACCCCTAATAACTAGAACTGCAAGCAGTTATGCAGGGGTCCAAGAAGTGTGCATTTCGCCGGCACAACGCGACAATAAATGTGCATTTCGCCGGCACAACGCGAACCAAGTATTCAAAACGCTACCGTGAACAACCTGTGGATATAAAGGTTTTGACTGTGAGAGGTTCAGTGTGGGAGTTTCGGCCCCAAACGCATTTTCCGCTACCGTTTAGTCGTCGACGGTTGGATCAAAATAGTTTTTACTGATTTGCAACGCAAAACATATATTCAAAACGCTACCGTTTCGTCAACGATGGTCGGATCAAAATAGTTTTGCTGATTTCTTGTAGTGTGCGTCTGAAGATGTCGTGTGCAAAGTTTGGTGTCAATTGGGCAAGAAATGTGGGAGGAGTAGCGAAAAGGCAGTTTAGCTGTTTTTGCGATTTTGCATAAAGAAAATACTGACGCAAATGGGCCTGGCCTATGCCAAAAGATGCAGCTGACTCCAGTGAATATTTGCGTATAACGTTTTTGACTGTGGGAGCTTCGGTGTGGGAGTTATAGCCTAAAACGCGTTTTCAGAACATTCCATTGGCCAAATAGGAGATATATTATTTCGTCGTTTTTTGGCGCCGCCCTGTTGGCGAAATTTTCCAAAGACAATTTTCCTTTGCCAAATAACTCCCGCCTACATTATTAATTCTTGGCCATATTTTTTATATAGACTCGGGTTTGCCCCTTGATGGTTCCCTTATAGTTTGAAGAACATTCCTTTGGCCAATTAGAAGATATACAATTTCCTCGTTTATTGCGCCCCCTAATGGCGAAATATTCCGAATTCTTTATTGAACGCCACTAAGGGTAGCACCGACATGTGTCTAAAATTTGGACTTGATCCGACGTCTACTTTTGGTATTCTTTGAATTTTTGCGTTTCGACGTAAAACGTAGCCAATAAACAAATATTCAAAACGCTACCGTTTCGTCGTCGAAGGTCGGATAAAAAAACTGTTGATGATTCCTTTGCGTGTGCGTCTGACGATGTCGGGTGCAAAGTTTGGTGTTGATTGGTCAAGAAATGTGGGAGGAGTAGGGAAAAAACTGTTTTGCGGTTTTCGCGATTTAGCGAAAAATATTCATAGACGCAAATGGGCGTGGCCTAGCCCAAAAGATGCAGCAGACTCCAGTGCATCTGTGGGTATAACGTTTTTGACTGTGGGAGGTTCGGTGTGGGAGTTATAGCCCCAAACGCGTATTCCTTGGTATAGCGCCACCTAGTGGCCGGCATGTCTGGATTTTGTCGTCTGCGTAGTCGCCACGGATCTTGATCTAGTCATGCATTTGGCATGTCTGCACCATTTACGGTTTGTGCTGTGGGCCCACTTCTAGGGGGGGAATAATAATAATAATAATAATAATAATCCTTACAAAAACAATAGGGATCCAACCTGTTGGCTTGGACCCCTAATAATAAACAAGAAGTGTGCATTTCGCCGGCACAACGCGACAAGAAATGTGCATTTCGCCGGCAGAACGCGAAGCATGTGTTGAAAACGCTACCCTGAACCTGTGGATACAAAGGATTTGACTGTGGTAGGAGTAGCGAGAAGTCAGTGTAGCGTTTTCGCGGCGAAATTTTGTAGAAGATATACAATTTCCTCGTTTATTGCGCCCCCTAATGGCGGAATTTTCCGAAATTTTTATCGAACGTCTTTAAGGTTAGCACCAACATGTGTGTAGAATTTGGACTCGATTCGATGTCTAATTTTGGATTTTTTTGGATTTTTAATTTTCCACGTCTAATTTAGCTAATAAACCAATATTTAAAACTCTACCGTTTCGTCGTCGAAGGTCGGATCAAAAAACTGTCTAAGATTTCTATGCGTGTGCGTCTGAAGATGTCGTGTGCAAAGTTTGGTGTCGATTGGTCAAGAAATGTGGGAGGAGTAGGGAAAAAACAGTTTTGCGGTTTTTGCGATTTAGCGAAAAATATTCATAGACGCAAATGGGCGTGGCCTAGGCCAAAAGATGCAGCAGACTCCAGTGCATCTGTGTGTACAAGTTTTTCGACTGTGGGAGGTTCGGTGTGGGAGTTATAGCCCCAAACGCGTATTCCTTGGTATAGCGCCACCTAGTGGCCGGCGTGTCTGGATTTTGTCGTCTGCATAGTCTTCACTGACCTGGATCTAGTCATGCAATTGGCGTGTGTGCAACATTTACGGTATGGGCTGTATTCCCACTTTCTTGGTAGGAAGTATAATAATAATAATAATAATAATAATAAGAAAAATCCCTACAAAAACAATAGGGATCCAACCTGTTGGCTTGGACCCCTAATAATCCTTACAAAAACAATAGGGATCCAACCTGTTGGCTTGGACCCCTAATAATAACTAGAACTGCAAGCAGTTATGCAGGGGTCCAAGAAGTGTGCATTTCGCCGGCACAACGCGAAGCATGTGTTCAAAACGCTACCCTGAACCTGTGGATACAAAGGATTTGACTGTGGTATGAGTAGCGAGAAGTCAGTGTAGCGTTTTCGCGGCGAAATTTTGTAGAAGATATACAATATCCTCGTTTATTGCGCCCCCATTGGTGAAATTTTCCGAAATTTTTATCGAACGTCATTAAGGTTAGCACCAACATGTGTGTAGAGTTTGGACTCGATCCGATGTCTAATTTTGGATTTCTTTGGATTTTTAATTTTCCACGTCTAATTTTGCTAATAAACAAATATTCAAAACTCTACCGTTTCGTCGTCGAAGGTCGGATCAAAAAACTGTCTATGATTTCTTTGCGTGTGCGTCTGAAGATGCCATGTGCAAAGTTTGGTGGTGATCGGGCGAGAAATGTGGGAGGAGTAGCGAAAAAACAGTTTTGCGGTTTTCGCGATTTAGCGAAAAATATTCATAGACGCAAATGGGCGTGGCCTAGGCCAAAAGATGCAGCAGACTCCAGTGCATCTGTCTGTACAAGTTTTTGGACGCTGGGAGGTTCGGTGTGGGAGTTATAGTCCCAAACGTGTTTCTCCTTGGTATAGCGCCACCTAGTGGCCGGCATGTCTGGATTTGGTTATCTGAGTAGCGGTGCCGGTACTGGTTCTAGTCATGCAATTGGCGCGTGTGCACCTTTTACGGTTTGGGCTGTAGTCCAACAAGTACGGGGGGAAGAATAATAATAGGAAAAATCCTTACAAAAACAATAGGGATCCAACCTGTTGGCTTGGACCCCTAATAAAAAAAATCCTTACAAAAACAATAGGGATCCAACCTGTTGGCTTGGACCCCTAACTAGAACTGCAAGCAGTTATGCAGGGGTCCAAGAAGTGTGCATTTCGCCGGCACAACGCGAAGCATGTGTTCAAAACGCTACCCTGAACCTGTGGATACAAAGGATTTGACTGTGGTAGGAGTAGCGAGAAGTCAGTGTAGCATTATCGCGGCGAAATTTTGTAGAAGATATACAATTTCCTCGTTTATTGCGCCCCCTAACGGCGAAATTGTCCGAAATTTTTATCGAACGTCATTAAGGTTAGCACCAACATGTGTGTAGAATTTGGACTCGATCCGATGTCTAATTTTGGATTTTCTTTGGATTTTTGATTTTCCACGTCTAATTTAGCTAATATACCAATATTCAAAATGCTATCGTTTCGTCGTCGAAGGTCGGATCAAAAAACTGTATATGATTCCTTTGCGTGTGCGTCTGAAGATGTCGTGTGCAAAGTTTTGTGTCGATTGGTCAAGAAATGTGGGAGGAGTAGCGAAAAAACAGTTTTGCGGTTTTCGCGATTTTGCGAAAAAAAATTATTGACGCAAATGGGCGTGGCCTATGCCAAAAGATGCAGCAGACTCCAGTGAATCTGTGTGTACGAGGTTTTGAATGTGGGAGGTTCGGTGTGGGAGTTATAGCCCCAAACGCGTCTTTCCTTGGTATAGCGCCACCTAGTGGCCGGCGTGTCTGGATTTTGTCGTCTGCTTAGAACTCAGGGCCCTGGATCTAGTCATGCAATTGGCGTGTCGGCACCATTTACGGTTTGGGCTGTGGACCCACTTCTAGGGGGGAATAATAATAATAAAAAAAATCCTTACAAAAACAATAGGGATCCAACCTGTTGGCTTGGACCCCTAATAATAATAATAATCCTTACAAAAACAATAGGGATCCAACCTGTTGGCTTGGACCCCTAAAAACAATAGGGATCCAACCTGTTGGCTTGGACCCCTAACTAGAACTGCAAGCAGTTATGCAGGGGTCCAAGAAGTGTGCATTTCGCCGGCACAACGCGACAAGAAATGTGCATTTCGCCGGCACAACGCGAACCAAGAATTCAAAACGCTACCGTGAACAACCTGTGGATATAAAGGTTTTGACTGTGAGAGGTTCAGTGTGGGAGTTTCGGCCCCAAACGCATTTTCCGCTACCGTTTAGTCGTCGACGGTTGGATCAAAATAGTTTTTACTGATTTGCAACGCAAAACATATATTCAAAACGCTACCGTTTCGTCAACGATGGTCGGATCAAAATAGTTTTGCTGATTTCTTGTAGTGTGCGTCGGAAGATGTCGTGTGCAAAGTTTGGTGTCAATTGGGCAAGAAATGTGGGAGGAGTAGCGAAAAGGCAGTTTAGCTGTTTTTGCGATTTTGCATAAAGAAAATACTGACGCAAATGGGCCTGGCCTATGCCAAAAGATGCAGCTGACTCCAGTGAATCTGTGCGTATAACGTTTTCGACTGTGGGAGCTTTGGTGTGGGAGTTATAGCCTAAAACGCGTTTTCAGAACATTCCATTGGCCAAATAGGAGATATATTATTTCGTCGTTTTTTGGCGCCGCCCTGTTGGCGAAATTTTCCAAAGACAATTTTCCTTTGCCAAATAACTCCCGCCCACATTAATAATTCTTGGCCATATTTTTTATATAGACTCGGGTTTGCCCCTTGATGGTTCCCTTATAGTTTGAAGAACATTCCTTTGGCCAATTAGAAAATATACAATTTCCTCGTTTATTGCGCCCCCTAATGGCGAAATATTCCGAATTCTTTACTGAACGCCATTAAGGGTAGCACCGACATGTGTCTAAAATCTGGACTTGATCCGACGTCTACTTTTGGTATTCTTTGAATTTTTGCGTTTCGACGTAAAACGTAGCCAATAAACAAATATTCAAAACGCTCCCGTTTCGTCGTCGAAGGTCGGATAAAAAAACTGTTGATGATTCCTTTGCGTGTGCGTCGGAAGATGTAGTGTGCAGAGTTTGGTGTCGATTGGTCAAGAAATGTGGGAGGAGTAGGGAAAAAACAGTTTTGCGGTTTTCGCGATTTAGTGAAAAATATTCATAGACGCAAATGGGCGTGGCCTAGGCCAAAAGATGCAGCAGACTCCAGTGCATCTGTGTGTATAAAGTTTTGAAGGTGGGAGGTTCGGTGTGGGAGTTATAGCCCCAAACGCGTATTCCTTGGTATAGCGCCACCTAGTGGCCGGCATGTCTGGATTTTGTCGTCTGCCGTCACCTCACGGACCTGGATCTAGTCATGCAATTGGCGTGTCGGCACCATTTACGGTTTGGGCTGTGGGCACACTTTTAGTGCTGGAATAATAATAGGAATAATCCTTACAAAAACAATAGGGATCCAACCTGTTGGCTTGGACCCCTAATAATAGGAATAATAATCCTTACAAAAACAATAGGGATCCAACCTGTTGGCTTGGACCCCTAACTAGAACTGCAAGCAGTTATGCAGGGGTCCAAGAAGTGTGCATTTCGCCGGCACAACGCGACAAGAAATGTGCATTTCGCCGGCACAACGCGAAGCATGTGTTCAAAACGCTACCCTGTACCTGTGGATACAAAGGATTTGACTGTGGTACGAGTAGCGAGAAGTCAGTGTAGCGTTTTCGCGGCGAAATTTTGTAGAAGATATACAATTTCCTTGTTTATTGCGCCCCCTAATGGCGAAATTTTCCGATATTTTTGTCGAACGTCATTAAGGTTAGCACCAACATGTCTGTAAAATTTGGGCTCGATCCGATGTATAATTCTGGATTTCTTCGGATTTTTGACTTTTCACGTCTAATTTAGCTAATAAACAAATATTCAAAACGCTACCGTTTCGTCGTCGAAGGTCGGATCAAAAAAGTGTCTAGGATTTCTTTGCGTGTGCGTCTGATGATGTCGTGTGCAAAGTTTGGTGTTGATCGGGCGAGAAATGTGGGAGGAGTAGCGAAAAAAACAGTTTTGCGGTTTTCGCGATTTAGCGAAAAATATTCATTGACGCAAATGGGCGTGGCCTAGGCCCAAAGATGCAGCAGACTCCAGTGCATCTGTGTGTACAAGTTTTTGGACTCTGGGAGGTTCGGTGTGGAAGTTATAGCCCCAAACGCGTATTCCTTGGTATAGCGCCACCTAGGGACCGGCGTGTCTGGATTTTGTTATCTGAGTAGCGGTGCCGATTCTGGATCTAGTCATGCAATTGGCGCGTGTGCACCATTTACGGTTTGGGCTGTGGTACCACTTCTAAGGCGTACGAAATAATAATAATAATAATAACTAGAACTGCAAGCAGTTATGCAGGGGTCCAAGAAGTGTGCATTTCGCCGGCACAACGCGAAGCATGTGTTCGAAATTGAGGAACGGCGTATGCCAAAAGATGCAGCTGACTCCAGTGAATCTGTGGATATAACGTTTTTGACTGTGGGAGCTTCGGTGTGGGAGTTATAGCCTAAAACGCGTTTTCAGAACATTCCATTGGCCAGTTAGGAGATATATTATTTCGTCGTTTATTTGCGCCCCCTTGTGGCGAAATTTTCCAAAGACAATTTTCCTTTGCCAAATAACTCCCGCCCACATTAATAATTCTTGGCCATATTTTTTATATAGACTCGGGTTTGCCCCTTGATGGTTCCCTTATAGTTTGAAGAACATTCTTTTGGCCAATTAGAAGATATACAATTTCCTCGTTTATTGCGCCCCCTAATGGCGAAATATTCCGAATTCTTTAGTGAACGCCAGTAAGGGTAGCTCCGACATGTGTCTAAAATTTGGACTCGATCCGATGTCTATTTTTGATTTTTTGGGATTTTTGATTTTCCACGTCTAATTTAGCTAATAAACCAATATTCCAAACGCTACCGTTTCGTCGTCGAAAGTCGGATCAAAAAACTGTTGATGATTCCTTTGCGTGTGCGTCTGAAGATGCCGTGTGCAAAGTTTTGTGTCAATTGGTCAAGAAATGTGGGAGGAGTAGCGAAAATACAGTTTTGCGGTTTTCGCAATTTTGCGAAAAAAAATTATGGACGCAAATGGGCGTGGCCTATGCCAAAAGATGCAGCAGACTCCAGTGCATCTGTGTGTACAAGGTTTTGAATGTGGGAGGTTCGGTGTGGGAGTTATAGCCCCAAACGCGTATTCCTTGGTATAGCGCCACCTAGTGACCGGCGCGTCTGGATTTTGTCGTCTGCTTAGTCCGAACAGATCTGGATCTAGTCATGCAATTCGCGTGTCGGCACCATTTACGGTTTGGGCTGTGGTCCCACTTTTAGGGGGGTAAGAATAATAGGAACTAGAACTGCAAGCAGTTATGCAGGGGTCCAAGAAGTGTGCATTTCGCCGGCACAACGCGAACCAAGTATTCAAAACGCTACCGTGAACAACCTGTGGATATAAAGGTTTTGACTGTGAGAGGTTCAGTGTGGGAGTTTCGGCCCCAAACGCATTTTCCGCTACCGTTTAGTCGTCGACGGTTGGATCAAAATAGTTTTTACTGATTTGCAACGCAAAACATATATTCAAAACGCTACCGTTTCGTCAACGATGGTCGGATCAAAATAGTTTTGCTGATTTCTTGTAGTGTGCGTCTGAAGATGTCGTGTGCAAAGTTTGGTGTCAATTGGGCAAGAAATGTGGGAGGAGTAGCGAAAAGGCAGTTTAGCTGTTTTTGCGATTTTGCATAAAGAAAATACCGACGCAAATGGGCCTGGCCTATGCCAAAAGATGCAGCTGACTCCAGTGAATCTTTGCGTATAACGTTTTTGACTGTGGGAGCTTCGGTGTGGGAGTTATAGCCTAAAACGCGTTTTCAGAACATTCCATTGGCCAAATAGGAGATATATTATTTCATCGTTTTTTGGCGCCGCCCTGTTGGCGAAATTTTCCAAAGACAATTTTCCTTTGCCAAATAACTCCCGCCTACATCATTAATTCATGGCCATATTTTTTATATAGACTCGGGTTTGCCCCTTGATGGTTCCCTTATAGTTTGAAGAACATTCCTTTGGCCAATTAGAAGATATACAATTTCCTCGTTTATTGCGCCCCCTAATGGCGAAATATTCCGAATTCTTTATTGAACGCCACTAAGGGTAGCACCGACATGTGTCTAAAATTTGGACTTGATCCGACGTCTACTTTTGGTATTCTTTGAATTTTTGCGTTTCGACGTAAAACGTAGCCAATAAACAAATATTCAAAACGCTACCGTTTCGTCGTCGAAGGTCGGATAAAAAAACTGTTGATGATTCCTTTGCGTGTGCGTCTGAAGATGTCGGGTGCAAAGTTTGGTGTTGATTGGTCAAGAAATGTGGGAGGAGTAGGGAAAAAACTGTTTTGCGGTTTTCGCGAATTAGCGAAAAATATTCATAGACGCAAATGGGCGTGGCCTAGCCCAAAAGATGCAGCAGACTCCAGTGCATCTGTGGGTATATAGTTTTTGACTGTGGGAGGTTCGGTGTGGGAGTTATAGCCCCAAACGCGTATTCCTTGGTATAGCGCCACCTAGTGGCCGGCATGTCTGGATTTTGTCGTCTGCGTACACATCACAGACCTGGATCTAGTCATGCAATTGGCGTGTCCGCACCATTTACGGTTTGGGGTGTGGGCCCACTTTTAGGGAAGGAAGTATAACTAGAACTGCAAGCAGTTATGCAGGGGTCCAAGAAGTGTGCATTTCGCCGGCACAACGCGACAAGAAATGTGCATTTCGCCGGCACATCGCGAAGCATGTGTTGAAAACGCTACCCTGAACCTGTGGATACAAAGGATTTGACTGTGGTAGGAGTAGCGAGAAGTCAGTGTAGCGTTTTTTGCGGCGAAATTTTGTAGAAGATATACAATTTCCTCGTTTATTGCGCCCCCTAATGGCGGAATTTTCCGAAATTTTTATCGAACGTCATTAAGGTTAGCACCAACATGTGTGTAGAATTTGGACTCGATCCGATGTCTAATTTTGGATTTTTTTGTATTTTTGATTTTCCACGTCTAATTTAGCTAATATACCAATATTCAAAATGCTATCGTTTCGTCGTCGAAGGTCGGATCAAAAAACTGTATATGATTCCTTTGCGTGTGCGTCTGAAGATGTCGTGTGCAAAGTTTTGTGTCGATTGGTCAAGAAATGTGGGAGGAGTAGCGAAAAAACAGTTTTGCGGTTTTCGCGATTTTGCGAAAAAAAATTATAGACGCAAATGGGCGTGGCCTATGCCAAAAGATGCAGCAGACTCCAGTGAATCTGTGTGTACGAGGTTTTGAATGTGGGAGGTTCGGTGTGGGAGTTATAGCCCCAAACGCATTTTCCCTTGGTATAGCGCCACCTAGTGGCCGGCGTGTCTGGATTTTGTTATCTGAGTAGCGGTGCCGGACCTGGATCTAGTCATGCAATTGGCGCGTGTGCACCATTTACGGTTTGGGCTGTAGTCCAACAAGTACGGGGGGAAGAATAACTAGAACTGCAAGCAGTTATGCAGGGGTCCAAGAAGTGTGCATTTCGCCGGCACAACGCGACAAGAAATGTGCATTTCGCCGGCACAACGCGAAGCAAGTATTCAAAACGCTACCGTGAACAACCTGTGGATATAAAGGTTTTGACTGTGAGAGGTTCAGTGTGGGAGTTTCGGCCCCAAACGCATTTTCCGCTACCGTTTAGTCGTCGACGGTTGGATCAAAATTGTTTTTACTGATTTGCAACGCAAAACATATATTCAAAACGCTACCGTTTCGTCAACGATGGTCGGATCAAAATAGTTTTGCTGATTTCTTGTAGTGTGCGTCTGAAGATGTCGTGTGCAAAGTTTGGTGTCAATTGGGCAAGAAATGTGGGAGGAGTAGCGAAAAGGCAGTTTAGCTGTTTTTGCGATTTTGCATAAAGAAAATACTGACGCAAATGGGCCTGGCCTATGCCAAAAGATGCAGCTGACTCCAGTGAATCTGTGCGTGTAACGTTTTTGACTGTGGGAGCTTTGGTGTGGGAGTTATAGCCTAAAACGCGTTTTCAGAACATTCCATTGGCCAAATAGGAGATATATTATTTCGTCGTTTTTTGGCGCCGCCCTGTTGGCGAAATTTTCCAAAGACAATTTTCCTTTGCCAAATAACTCCCGCCTATATTATTAATTCTTGGCCATATTTTTTATATAGACTCGGGTTTGCCCCTTGATGGTTCCCTTATAGTTTGAAGAACATTCCTTTGGCCAATTAGAAGATATACAATTTCCTCGTTTATTGCGCCCCCTAATGGCGAAATATTCCGAATTCTTTATTGAACGCCATTAAGGGTAGCACCGACATGTGTCTAAAATTTGGACTTGATCCGACGTCTACTTTTGGTATTCTTTGAATTTTTGCGTTTTGACGTAAAACGTAGCCAATAAACAAATATTCAAAACGCTACCGTTTCGTCGTCGAAGGTCGGATCAAAAAACTGTCTATGATTTCTTTGCGTGTGCGTCTGAAGATGCCATGTGCAAAGTTTGGTGGTGATCGGGCGAGAAATGTGGGAGGAGTAGCGAAAAAACAGTTTTGCGGTTTTCGCGATTTAGCGAAAAATATTCATAGACGCAAATGGGCGTGGCCTAGGCCAAAAGATGCAGCAGACTCCAGTGAATATGTGGGTACAAGTTTTTGACTGTGGGAGGTTCGTTGTGGGAGTTATAGCCCCAAACGCATTTTCCCTTGGTATAGCGCCACCTAGTGGCCGGCGTGTCTGGATTTTGTAGTCTGCATAGTCTTCACTGACCTGGATCTAGTCATGCAATTGGCGTGTGTGCAACATTTACGGTATGGGCTGTATTCCCACTTTCTTGGTAGGAAGTATAATAATAATAATAAGAAAAATCCCTACAAAAACAATAGGGATCCAACCGGTTGGCTTGGACCCCTAATAATAGGAAAAATCCTTACAAAAACAATAGGGATCCAACCTGTTGGCTTGGACCCCTAACTAGAACTGCAAGCAGTTATGCAGGGGTCCAAGAAGTGTGCATTTCGCCGGCACAACGCGACAAGAAATGTGCGTTTCGCCGGCACAACGCGAAGCATGTGTTCAAAACGCTACCCTGAACCTGTGGATACAAAGGATTTGACTGTGGTAGGAGTAGCGAGAAGTCAGTTCGCGGCAATTTTTTTTAGAAGATATACAATTTCCTCGTTTATGACGCCCCCTAATGGCGAAATTTTCCGAAATTTTTATCGAACGACAGTAAGGTTAGCACCAACATGTCTGTAAAATTTGGACTCGTTCCGATGCCTACTTTTGGATTTTTCTGGATTTTTGATTTTCCACGTCTAATTTAGCTAATAAACAAATATTCAAAACGCTACCGTTTCGTCGTCGAAGGTCGGATCAAAAAAGTATATATGATTTCTTTGCGTGTGCGTCTGCAGATGTCGTGTGCAAAGTTTGGTGTCGATTGATCAAGAAATGTGGGAGGATTAGGGAAAAAACTGTTTTGTGGTTTTCGCGATTTAGCGAAAAATATTCATGGACGCAAATGGGCGTGGCCTAGGCCAAAAGATGCAGCAGACTCCAGTGCATCTGTGTGTACAAGTTTTTGGACTCTGGGAGGTTCGGTGTGGGAGTTATAGTCCCAAACGTGTTTCTCCTTGGTATAGCGCCACCTAGTGGCCGGCATGTCTGGATTTGGTTATCTGAGTAGCGGTGCCGGTACTGGTTCTAGTCATGCAATTGGCGCGTGTGCACCATTTACGGTTTGGGCTGTAGTCCAACAAGTACGGGGGGAAGAATAATAATAGGAAAAATCCTTACAAAAACAATAGGGATCCAACCTGTTGGCTTGGACCCCTAATAATAAAAATCCTTACAAAAACAATAGGGATCCAACCTGTTGGCTTGGACCCCTAAAAAAATCCTTACAAAAACAATAGGGATCCAACCTGTTGGCTTGGACCCCTAATAACTAGAACTGCAAGCAGTTATGCAGGGGTCCAAGAAGTGTGCATTTCGCCGGCACAACGCGACAAGAAATGTGCATTTCGCCGGCACAACGCGTAGCAAGTATTCAAAACGCTACCGTGAACAACATGTGGATATAAAGGTTTTGACTGTGGGAGCTTCGGTGTGGGAGTTATAGCCTAAAACGCGTTTTCAGAACATTCCATTGGCCAAATAGGAGATAGACAATGTCGTCGTTTTTTGGAGCCGCCCTGTTGGCGAAATTTTCCAAAGACAATTTTCCTTTGCCAAATAACTCCCGCCCACATTAATAATTATAAGCCATATTTTCTGTATAGACTCGGGTTTGCCCCTTGATGGTTTCACTTGAGTTTGAAGAACATTCCTTTGGCCAATTAGAAGATATACAATTTCCTCGTTTATTGCGCCCCCTAAAGGCGAAATTGTCCGAATTTTTTATCGTACGTCATTAAGGTTAGCACCAACATATGTCTAGAATTTGGACTCGATCCGATGTCTAATTTTGGATTTTTTTGGATTTTAAATGTTCCACGTCTAATTTAGCTAATAAACAAATATTGAAAACTCTACCGTTTCGTTGTCGAAGGTCGGATCAAATAACTGTTGATGATTTCTTTGCGTGTGGGTCTGAAAATGTCGTGTGCAAAGTTTGGTGTCGATTGGTCAAAAAATGTGGGAGGAGTAGGGAAAAAACAGTTTTGCGGTTTTCGCGATTTAGCGAAAAATATTCATAGACGCAAATGGGCGTGGCCTAGGCCAAAAGATGCAGCAGACTCCAGTGCATCTGTGGGTACAAGTTTT
This sequence comes from Gadus chalcogrammus, assembly GCF_026213295.1. Taxonomy (NCBI): domain Eukaryota; kingdom Metazoa; phylum Chordata; class Actinopteri; order Gadiformes; family Gadidae; genus Gadus; species Gadus chalcogrammus. Next base: position 2,345,849 of record NC_079412.1, on the reverse strand, counting down.
TGGACTCTGTGAGGTTCGGTGTGGGAGTTATAGCCCCAAACGCGTATTCCTTGGTATAGCGCCACCTAGTGACCGGCGTGTCCGGATTTTGTCGTCTGCGTACACAACACAGACATGGATCTAGTCATGCAATTGGCGTGTCCGCACCATTTACGGTTTGGGGTGTGGGCCCACTTTTAGGGAAGGAAGTATAACTAGAACTGCAAGCAGTTATGCAGGGGTCCAAGAAGTGTGCATTTCGCCGGCACAACGCGACAAGAAATGTGCATTTCGCCGGAAAAACGGGAAGCATGTGTTCAAAACGCTACCCTGAACCTGTGGAGTAGCGAGAAGTCAGTGTAGCGTTTTCGCGGCGAAATTTTTGTAGAAGATATACAATTTCCTCGTTTATTGCGCCCCCTAATGGCGAAATTTTCCGAAATTTCTATCGAAGGTCATTAAGGTTAGCACCAACATGTGTCTAAAATTTGGACTCGATGCGATGTCTAATTTTGGAATTTTTTGTTTTTTTAATTTTCCACGTCTAATTTAGCTAATAAAAGAATATTCAAAACTCTACCGTTTCGTCGTCGAAGGTCGGATCAAAAAACTGTATATGATTTCTTTGCGTGTGCGTCTGAAGATGCCGTGTGCAAAGTTTAGTGTTGATTGGTCAAGAAATGAACGAGGAGTAGCGAAAAAACAGTTTTGCGGTTTTCGCGATTTTGCGAAAAATATTCATAGACGCAAATGGGCGTGGCCTAGGCCAAAAGATGCAGCAGACTCCAGTGCATCTGTGTGTACAAGTTTTTGGACTCTGGGAGGTTCGGTGTGGGAGTTATAGCCCCAAACGCGTCTTTCCTTGGTATAGCGCCACCTAGTGGCCGGCGTGTCTGGATTTTGTCGTCTGCCTAGAACTCAGGGACCTGGATCTAGTCATGCAATTGGCGTGTCGGCACCATTTACGGTTTGGGCTGTGGACCCACTTCTAGGGGGGAATAATAATAACTAGAACTGCAAGCAGTTATGCAGGGGTCCAAGAAGTGTGCATTTCGCCGGCACAACGCGAAGCATGTGTTCAAAAATTGAGAAACAGCGTATGCCAAAAGATGCAGCTGACTCCAGTGAATCTGTGGATATAAAGGTTTTGACTGTGGGAGCTTCGGTGTGGGAGTTATAGCCCAAAACGCGTTTTCAGAACATTCCATTGCCCAGTTAGGAGATATATTATTTCGTCGTTTATTTGCGACCCCTTGTGGCGAAATTTTCCAAAGACAATTTTCCTTTGCCAAATAACTCCCGCCCACATTAATAATTCTTGGCCATATTTTTTATATAGACTCAGGTTTGCCCCTTGATGGTTTCCTTTGAGTTTGAAGAACATTCCTTTGGCCAATAAGAAGATATACAATTTCCTCGTTTATTGCGCCCCCTAATGGCGAAATATTCCAAAAATTTTATTGAACGACATTAAGGTTAGCACCAACATGTCTGTAAAATTTGGACTCGTTCCGATGTCTACTTTTGGATTTTTCTGGATTTTTGATTTTCCACGTCTAATTTAGCTAATATACCAATATTCAAAACGCTACCGTTTCGTCGTCGACGGTCGGATCAAAAAACTGTCCGATAATTTCTTTGCGTGTGCGTCTGAAGATGTCGTGTGCAAAGTTTGGTGTTGATTGGTCAAAAAATGTGGGAGGAGTAGGGAAAAAACTGTTTTGCGGTTTTTGCGATTTTGCGAAAAATATTCATAGACGCAAATGGGCGTGGCCTATGCCAAAAGATGCAGCAGACTCCAGTGAATATGTGGGTACAAGTTTTTGACTGTGGGAGGTTCGGTGTGGGAGTTATAGCCCCAAACGCGTATTCCTTGGTATAGCGCCACCTAGTGACCGGCGTGTCTGGATTTTGTCGTCTGCTTAGTCCGAACAGATCTGGATCTAGTCATGCAATTCGCGTGTCGGCACCATTTACGGTTTGGGCTGTGGTATCACTTTTAGGGGGGCAAGTATAGGAATAATAATCCTTACAAAAACAATAGGGATCCAACCTGTTGGCTTGGACCCCTAATAACTAGAACTGCAAGCAGTTATGCAGGGGTCCAAGAAGTGTGCATTTCGCCGGCACAACGCGACAAGAAATGTGCATTTCGCCGGAAAAACGGGAAGCATGTGTTCAAAACGCTACCCTGAACCTGTGGAGTAGCGAGAAGTCAGTGTAGCGTTTTCGCGGCGAAATTTTTGTAGAAGATATACAATTTCCTCGTTTATTGCGCCCCCTAATGGCGAAATTTTCCGAAATTTCTATCGAAGGTCATTAAGGTTAGCACCAACATGTGTCTAAAATTTGGACTCGATGCGATGTCTAATTTTGGAATTTTTGTTTTTTTAATTTTCCACGTCTAATTTAGCTAATAAAAGAATATTCAAAACTCTACCGTTTCGTCGTCGAAGGTCGGATCAAAAAACTGTATATGATTTCTTTGCGTGTGCGTCTGAAGATGCCGTGTGCAAAGTTTAGTGTTGATTGGTCAAGAAATGAACGAGGAGTAGCGAAAAAACAGTTTTGCGGTTTTCGCGATTTTGCGAAAAATATTCATAGACGCAAATGGGCGTGGCCTAGGCCAAAAGATGCAGCAGACTCCAGTGCATCTGTGTGTACAAGTTTTTGGACTCTGGGAGGTTCGGTGTGGGAGTTATAGCCCCAAACGCGTCTTTCCTTGGTATAGCGCCACCTAGTGGCCGGCGTGTCTGGATTTTGTCGTCTGCCTAGAACTCAGGGACCTGGATCTAGTCATGCAATTGGCGTGTCGGCACCATTTACGGTTTGGGCTGTGGACCCACTTCTAGGGGGGAATAATAATAATAACTAGAACTGCAAGCAGTTATGCAGGGGTCCAAGAAGTGTGCGTTTCGCCGGCACAACGCGACAAGAAATGTGCGTTTCGCCGGCACAAAGCGAAGCATGTGTTCAAAACGCTACCCTGAACCTGTGGATACAAAGTATTTGACTGTGGTAGGAGTAGCGAGAAGTCAGTGTAGTGTTTTCACGACGAAATTTTGTAGAAGATATACAATTTCCTCGTTTATTGCGCCCCCTAACAGGGAAATTGTCCGAAATTTTTATCGAACGTCATTAAGGTTAGCACCAACATGTGTGTAGAATTTGGACTCGATCCGATGTCTAATTTTGGATTTTTTTCGATTTTTAATTTTCCACGTCTAATTTAGCTAATAAACAAATATTCAAAACTCTACCGTTTCGTCGTCGAAGGTCGGATCAAAAAACTGTCTATGATTTCTTTGCGTGTGAGTCTGAAGATGCCGTGTGCAAAGTTTGGTGTTGATTGGTCAAGAAATGTGGGAGGAGTAGCGAAAATACAGTTTTGCGGTTTTCGCGATTTAGCGAAAAATATTTATAGACGCAAATGGGCGTGGCCTAGGCCAAAAGATGCAGCAGACTCCAGTGCATCTGTGTGTACAAGTTTTTGGACTCTGGGAGTTTCGGTGTGGGAGTTATAGCCCCAAACGCGTATTCCTTGGTATAGCGCCACCTAGGGACCGGCGTGTCTGGATTTTGTTATCTGAGTAGCGGTGCCGATTCTGGATCTAGTCATGTAATTTGCGCGTGTGCACCATTTACGGTTTGGGCTGTGGTACCACTTCTAAGGCGTACGAAATAATAATAATAATCCTTACAAAAACAATAGGGATCCAACCTGTTGGCTTGGACCCCTAATAAAAAAAATCCTTACAAAAACAATAGGGATCCAACCTGTTGGCTTGGACCCCTAATAATAAACTAGAACTGCAAGCAGTTATGCAGGGGTCCAAGAAGTGTGCATTTCGCCGGCACAACGCGACAAGAAATGTGCATTTCGCCGGTACAACGCGAAGCATGTGTTCAAAACGCTACCCTGAACCTGTGGATACAAAGGATTTGACTGTGGTAGGAGTAGCGAGAAGTCAGTGTAGCGTTATCGCGGCGAAATTTTGTAGAAGATATACAATTTCCTCGTTTATTGCGCCCCCTAACGGCGAAATTGTCCGAAATTTTTTTCGAACGTCATTAAGGTTAGCACCAACATGTGTGTAGAATTTGGACTCGATCCGATGTCTAATTTTGGATTTTCTTTGGATTTTTGATTTTCCACGTCTAATTTAGCTAATATACCAATATTCAAAATGCTATCGTTTCGTCGTCGAAGGTCGGATCAAAAAACTGTATATGATTCCTTTGCGTGTGCGTCTGAAGATGTAGTGTGCAAAGTTTTGTGTCGATTGGTCAAGAAATGTGGGAGGAGTAGCGAAAAAACAGTTTTGCGGTTTTCGCGATTTTGCGAAAAAAAATTATAGACGCAAATGGGCGTGGCCTATGCCAAAAGATGCAGCAGACTCCAGTGAATCTGTGTGTACGAGGTTTTGAATGTGGGAGGTTCGGTGTGGGAGTTATAGCCCCAAACGCGTCTTTCCTTGGTATAGCGCCACCTAGTGGCCGGCGTGTCTGGATTTTGTCGTCTGCTTAGAACTCAGGGCCCTGGATCTAGTCATGCAATTGGCGTGTCGGCACCATTTACGGTTTGGGCTGTGGACCCACTTCTAGGGGGGAATAATAATAACGAACTGCAAGCAGTTATGCAGGGGTCCAAGAAGTGTGCATTTCGCCGGCACAACGCGAAGCATGTGTTCAAAAATTGAGAAACAGCGTATGCCAAAAGATGCAGCTGACTCCAGTGAATCTGTGGATATAAAGGTTTTGACTGTGGGAGCTTCGGTGTGGGAGTTATAGCCCAAAACGCGTTTTCAGAACATTCCATTGGCCAGTTAGGAGATATATTATTTCGTCGTTTATTTGCGACCCCTTGTGGCGAAATTTTCCAAGGACAATTTTCCTTTGCCAAATAACTCCCGCCCACATTAATAATTCTTGGCCATATTTTTTATATAGACTCGGGTTTGCCCGTTGATGGTTCCCTTATAGTTTGAAGAACATTCCTTGGGCCAATTAGAAGATATACAATTTCCTCGTTTATTGCGCCCCCTAATGGCGAAATATTCCGAAAATTTTATTGAACGACATTAAGGTTAGCACCAACATGTATGTAAAATTTGGACTCGTTCCGATGTCTACTTTTGGATCTTTCTGGATTTTTGATTTTCCACGTCTAATTTAGCTAATATACCAATATTCAAAACGCTACCGTTTCGTCGTCGACGGTCGGATCAAAAAACTGTCCGATAATTTCTTTGCGTGTGCGTCTGAAGATGTCGTGTGCAAAGGTTGGTGTTGATTGGTCAAAAAATGTGGGAGGAGTAGGGAAAAAACTGTTTTGCGGTTTTCGCGATTTTGCGAAAAATATTCATAGACGCAAATGGGCGTGGCCTATGCCAAAAGATGCAACAGACTCCAGTGAATATGTGTGTACAAGTTTTTGGACTCTGGGAGGTTCGGTGTGGGAGTTATAGCCCTAAACGCGTATTCCTTGGTATAGCGCCACCTAGTGGCCGGCGTGTCTGGATTTTGTCGTCTGCCTAGAACTCAGGGACCTGGATCTATTCATGCAATTGGCATGTCGGCACCATTTACGGTTTGGGCTGTGGGCCCACTTCTAGGGGGGAATAATAATAATAAGAAAAATCCTTACAAAAACAATAGGGATCCAACCTGTTGGCTTGGACCCCTAATAACTAGAACTGCAAGCAGTTATGCAGGGGTCCAAGAAGTGTGCATTTCGCCGGCACAACGCGACAAGAAATGTGCATTTCGCCGGCAAAACGCGAAGCATGTGTTCAAAACGCTACCCTGAACCTGTGGATACAAAGGATTTGACTGTGGTAGGAGTAGCGAGAAGTCAGTGTAGCGTTTTCGCGGCGAAATTTTGTAGAAGATAAACAATTTCCTCGTTTATTGCGCCCCCTAATGGCGAAATATTCCGATTTTTTTATTCAACGCCATTAAGGGTAGCACCGACATGTGTCTAAAATTTGGACTTGATCCGATTTCTAATTCTTGTTTTTTTTGGATTTTTGATTTTCCACGTCTAATTTAGCTAATTAACATATATTCAAAACGCTACCGTTTCGTCGTCGAAGGTCGGATCAAAAAACTGTCCGACGATTCCTTTGCGTGTGCGTCTGAAGATGTCGTGTGCAAAGTTTGGTGTCGATTGGTCAAGAAATGTGGGAGGAGTAGCGAAAAAATAGTTTAGTGGTTTTCGCGATTTAGCGAAAAATATTCATAGACGCAAATGGGCGTGGCCTAGGCCAAAAGATGCAGCAGACTCCAGTGCATCTGTGTGTACAAGTTTTTGGACTCTGGGAGGTTCGGTGTGGGAGTTATAGCCCCAAACGCGTATTCCTTGGTATAGCGCCACCTAGTGACCGGCGTGTCCGGATTTTGTCGTCTGCATAGTCTTCACTGACCTGGATCTAGTCATGCAATTGGCGTGTCGGCACCATTTACGGTTTGGGCTGTGGTACCACTTTCTTGGTAGGAAGTATAATAAAAAGAATAATAATCCTTACAAAAACAATAGGGATCCAACCTGTTGGCTTGGACCCCTAATAAAAAAAATCCTTACAAAAACAATAGGGATCCAACCTGTTGGCTTGGACCCCTAATAAAAAAAATCCTTACAAAAACAATAGGGATCCAACCTGTTGGCTTGGACCCCTAATAACTAGAACTGCAAGCAGTTATGCAGGGGTCCAAGAAGTGTGCATTTCGCCGGCACAACGCGACAAGAAATGTGCATTTCGCCGGAAAACGCGAAGCATGTGTTCAAAACGCTACCCTGAACCTGTGGAGTAGCGAGAAGTCAGTGTAGCGTTTTCGCGGCGAAATTTTTGTAGAAGATATACAATTTCCTCGTTTATTGCGCCCCCTAATGGCGAAATTTTCCGAAATTTTTATCGAAGGTCAATAAGGTTAGCACCAACATGTGTCTAAAATTTGGACTCGATCCGATGTCTAATTTTGGAATTTTTTGGTTTTTTAATTTTCCACGTCTAATTTAGCTAATAAAAGAATATTCAAAACTCTACCGTTTCGTCGTCGAAGGTCGGATCAAAAAACTGTATATGATTTCTTTGCGTGTGCGTCTGAAGATGCCGTGTGCAAAGTTTGGTGTTGATTGGTCAAGAAATGTGCGAGGAGTAGCGAAAAAACAGTTTTGCGGTTTTCGCGATTTAGCGAAAAATATTCATAGACGCAAATGGGCGTGGCCTATACCAAAAGATGCAGCAGACTCCAGTGAATCTGTGTGTACAAGGTTTTGAATGTGGGAGGTTCGGTGTGGGAGTTATAGCCCCAAACGTGTCTTTCCTTGGTATAGCGCCACCTAGTGGCCGGCGTGTCTGGGTTTGGTCGTCTGCGTAGTCCGAAGAGATCTGGATCTAGTCATGTAATTGGCGTGTGTGCACCATTTACGGTTTGGGCTGTGGTACCACTTTTAGGGGGGTAAGTATAATAATAATAATAATAAGAAAAATCCTTACAAAAACAATAGGGATCCAACCTGTTGGCTTGGACCCCTAACTAGAACTGCAAGCAGTTATGCAGGGGTCCAAGAAGTGTGCATTTCGCCGGCACAACGCGACAAGAAATGTGCATTTCGCCGGCACAACGCGAAGCATGTGTTCAAAACGCTACCCTGTACCTGTGGATACAAAGGATTTGACTGTGGTACGAGTAGCGAGAAGTCAGTGTAGCGTTTTCGCGGCGAAATTTTGTAGAAGATATACAATTTCCTTGTTTATTGCGCCCCCTAATGGCGAAATTTTCCGATATTTTTATCGAACGTCATTAAGGTTAGCACCAACATGTCTGTAAAATTTGGGCTCGATCCGATGTATAATTCTGGATTTCTTCGGATTTTTGACTTTTCACGTCTAATTTAGCTAATAAACAAATATTCAAAACGCTACCGTTTCGTCGGCGAAGGTCGGATCAAAAAAGTGTCTAGGATTTCTTTGCGTGTGCGTCTGAAGATGTCGTCTGCAAAGTTTGGTGTTGATCGGGCGAGAAATGTGGGAGGAGTAGCGAAAAAACAGTTTTGCGGTTTTCGCGATTTAGCGAAAAATATTCATGGACGCAAATGGGCGTGGCCTAGGCCAAAAGATGCAGCAGACTCCAGTGCATCTGTGTGTACAAGTTTTTGGACTCTGGGAGGTTCGGTGTGGAAGTTATAGCCCCAAACGCGTATTCCTTGGTATAGCGCCACCTAGGGACCGGCGTGTCTGGATTTTGTAATCTGAGTAGCGGTGCCGATTCTGGATCTAGTCATGCAATTGGCGCGTGTGCACCATTTACGGTTTGGGCTGTGGTACCACTTCTAAGGCGTACGAAATAATAATAATAATAACTAGAACTGCAAGCAGTTATGCAGGGGTCCAAGAAGTGTGCATTTCGCCGGCACAACGCGACAAGAAATGTGCATTTCGCCGGAAAAACGGGAAGCATGTGTTCAAAACGCTACCCTGAACCTGTGGAGTAGCGAGAAGTCAGTGTAGCGTTTTCGCGGCGAAATTTTTGTAGAAGATATACAATTTCCTCGTTTATTGCGCCCCCTAATGGCGAAATTTTCCGAAATTTCTATCGAAGGTCATTAAGGTTAGCACCAACATGTGTCTAAAATTTGGACTCGATGCGATGTCTAATTTTGGAATTTTTTGTTTTTTTAATTTTCCACGTCTAATTTAGCTAATAAAAGAATATTCAAAACTCTACCGTTTCGTCGTCGAAGGTCGGATCAAAAAACTGTATATGATTTCTTTGCGTGTGCGTCTGAAGATGCCGTGTGCAAAGTTTAGTGTTGATTGGTCAAGAAATGAACGAGGAGTAGCGAAAAAACAGTTTTGCGGTTTTCGCGATTTTGCGAAAAATATTCATAGACGCAAATGGGCGTGGCCTAGGCCAAAAGATGCAGCAGACTCCAGTGCATCTGTGTGTACAAGTTTTTGGACTCTGGGAGGTTCGGTGTGGGAGTTATAGCCCCAAACGCGTCTTTCCTTGGTATAGCGCCACCTAGTGGCCGGCGTGTCTGGATTTTGTCGTCTGCCTAGAACTCAGGGACCTGGATCTAGTCATGCAATTGGCGTGTCGGCACCATTTACGGTTTGGGCTGTGGACCCACTTCTAGGGGGGAATAATAATAATAACTAGAACTGCAAGCAGTTATGCAGGGGTCCAAGAAGTGTGCATTTCGCCGGCACAACGCGACAAGAAATGTGCATTTCGCCGGAAAAAACGCGAAGCATGTGTTCAAAACGCTACCCTGAACCTGTGGAGTAGCGAGAAGTCAGTGTAGCGTTTTCGCGGCGAAATTTTTGTAGAAGATATACAATTTCCTCGTTTATTGCGCCCCCTAATGGCGAAATTTTCCGAAATTTTTATCGAAGGTCATTAAGGTTAGCACCAACATGTGTCTAAAATTTGGACTCGATCCGATGTCTAATTTTGGAATTTTTTGTTTTTTTAATTTTCCACGTCTAATTTAGCTAATAAAAGAATATTCAAAACTCTACCGTTTCGTCGTCGAAGGTCGGATCAAAAAACTGTATATGATTTCTTTGCGTGTGCGTCTGAAGATGCCGTGTGCAAAGTTTGGTGTTGATTGGTCAAGAAATGTGCGAGGAGTAGCGAAAAAACAGTTTTGCGGTTTTCGCGATTTAGCGAAAAATATTCATAGACGCAAATGGGCGTGGCCTAGGCCAAAAGATGCAGCAGACTCCAGTGCATCTGTGTGTACAAGTTTTTGGACTGTGGGAGGTTCGGTGTGGGAGTTATAGCCCCAAACGCGTATTCCTTGGTATAGCGCCACCTAGTGGCCGGCATGTCTGGATTTGGTCGTCTGCTTAGAACTCAGGGCCCTGGATCTAGTCATGCAATTGGCGTGTCGGCACCATTTACGGTTTGGGCTGTGGACCCACTTCTAGGGGGGAATAATAATAATAACTAGAACTGCAAGCAGTTATGCAGGGGTCCAAGAAGTGTGCATTTCGCCGGCACAACGCGACAAGAAATGTGCATTTCGCCGGCACAACGCGAAGCAAGTATTCAAAACGCTACCGTGAACAACCTGTGGATATAAAGGTTTTGACTGTGAGAGGTTCAGTGTGGGAGTTTCGGCCCCAAACGCATTTTCCGCTACCGTTTAGTCGTCGACGGTTGGATCAAAATAGTTTTTACTGATTTGCAACGCAAAACATATATTCAAAACGCTACCGTTTCGTCAACGATGGTCGGATCAAAATAGTTTTGCTGATTTCTTGTAGTGTGCGTCTGAAGATGTCGTGTGCAAAGTTTGGTGTCAATTGGGCAAGAAATGTGGGAGAAGTAGCGAAAAGGCAGTTTAGCTGTTTTTGCGATTTTGCATAAAGAAAATACTGACGCAAATGGGCCTGGCCTATGCCAAAAGATGCAGCTGACTCCAGTGAATCTGTGCGTGTAACGTTTTTGACTGTGGGAGCTTTGGTGTGGGAGTTATAGCCTAAAACGCGTTTTCAGAACATTCCATTGGCCAAATAGGAGATATATTATTTCGTCGTTTTTTGGCGCCGCCCTGTTGGCGAAATTTTCCAAAGACAATTTTCCTTTGCCAAATAACTCCCGCCTATATTATTAATTCTTGGCCATATTTTTTATATAGACTCGGGTTTGCCCCTTGATGGTTCCCTTATAGTTTGAAGAACATTCCTTTGGCCAATTAGAAGATATACAATTTCCTCGTTTATTGCGCCCCCTAATGGCGAAATATTCCGAATTCTTTATTGAACGCCATTAAGGGTAGCACCGACATGTGTCTAAAATTTGGACTTGATCCGACGTCTACTTTTGGTATTCTTTGAATTTTTGCGTTTTGACGTAAAACGTAGCCAATAAACAAATATTCAAAACGCTACCGTTTCGTCGTCGAAGGTCGGATCAAAAAACTGTTGATGATTCCTTTGCGTGTGCGTCTGAAGATGTCGTGTGCAAAGTTTGGTGTTGATTGGTCAAGAAATGTGGGAGGAGTAGGGAAAAAACTGTTTTGCGGTTTTCGCGATTTAGCGAAAAATATTCATAGACGCAAATGGGCGTGGCCTAGCCCAAAAGATGCAGCAGACTCCTGTGCATCTGTGGGTATAACGTTTTTGACTGTGGGAGGTTCGGTGTGGGAGTTATAGCCCCAAACGCGTATTCCTTGGTATAGCGCCACCTAGTGGCCGGCATGTCTGGATTTTGTCGTCTGCGTACACATCACAGACCTGGATCTAGTCATGCAATTGGCGTGTCCGCACCATTTACGGTTTGGGGTGTGGGCCCACTTTTAGGGAAGGAAGTATAAACTAGAACTGCAAGCAGTTATGCAGGGGTCCAAGAAGTGTGCATTTCGCCGGCACAACGCGAAGCATGTGTTGGAATTTGAGAAACGGCGTATGCCAAAAGATGCAACTGACTCCAGTGAATCTGTGCATGTAACGTTTTTGACTGTGGGAGCTTCGGTGTGGGAGTTATAGCCCAAAACGTGTTTTCAGAACATTCCATTGGCCAGTTAGGAGATATATTATTTCGTCGTTTATTTGCGCCCCCTTGTGGCGATATTTTCCAAAGACAATCTTCCTTTGCCAAAAACTCCCGCCCACATTAATAATTCTTGGCCATATTTTTTATATAGACTCGGGTTTGCCCCTTGATGGTTCCCTTACAGTTTGAAGAACATTCCTTGGGCCAATTAGAAGATATACAATTTCCTCGTTTATTGCGCCCCCTAATGGCGAAATCTTCCGATTTTTTTATTGAACGCCATTAAGGGTAGCTCCGACATGTGTCTAAAATTTGGACTCGATCCGATGTCTATTTTTGATTTTTTGGGATTTTTGATTTTCCACGTCTAATTTAGCTAATAAACCAATATTCCAAACGCTACCGTTTCGTCGTCGAAGGTCGGATCAAAAAACTGTTGATGATTCCTTTGCGTGTGCGTCTGAAGATGTCGTGTGCAAAGTTTGGTGTTGATTGGTCAAGAAATGTGGGAGGAGTAGCGAAAAAACAGTTTAGCAGTTTTCGCGATTTAGCGAAAAATATTCATAGACGCAAATGGGCGTGGCCTAGGCCAAAAGATGCAGCAGACTCCAGTGAATATGTGGGTACAAGTTTTTGGACTCTGTGAGGTTCGGTGTGGGAGTTATAGCCCCAAACGCGTATTCCTTGGTATAGCGCCACCTAGTGACCGGCGTGTCCGGATTTTGTCGTCTGCATACACATCACAGACATGGATCTAGTCATGCAATTGGCGTGTCCGCACCATTTACGGTTTGGGGTGTGGGCCCACTTTTAGGGAAGGAAGTATAATAATAATAATAATAAAAATCCTTACAAAAACAATAGGGATCCAACCTGTTGGCTTGGACCCCTAATAAAAAAAATCCTTACAAAAACAATAGGGATCCAACCTGTTGGCTTGGACCCCTAATAAAAAAAATCCTTACAAAAACAATAGGGATCCAACCTGTTGGCTTGGACCCCTAATAATAATAATAATCCTTACAAAAACAATAGGGATCCAACCTGTTGGCTTGGACCCCTAATAAAAATCCTTACAAAAACAATAGGGATCCAACCTGTTGGCTTGGACCCCTAATAAAAATCCTTACAAAAACAATAGGGATCCAACCTGTTGGCTTGGACCCCTAATAATCCTTACAAAAACAATAGGGATCCAACCTGTTGGCTTGGACCCCTAATAATAATCCTTACAAAAACAATAGGGATCCAACCTGTTGGCTTGGACCCCTAACTAGAACTGCAAGCAGTTATGCAGGGGTCCAAGAAGTGTGCATTTCGCCGGCACAACGCGACAAGAAATGTGCGTTTCGCCGGCACAACGCAAAGCATGTGTTTAAAACGCTACCCTGAACCTGTGGATACAAAGTATTTGACTGTGGTAGGAGTAGCGAGAAGTCAGTGTGGCGTTTGCGCGGCGAAATTTTGTAGAAGATATACAATTTCCTCGTTTATTGCGCCCCCTAATGGCGAAATTTTCCGAAATGTTTATCGAACGACATAAAGGTTAGCACCAACATGTGTGTACAATTTGGACTCGATCCGATGTCTAATTTTGGATTTTTTTTGATTTTTGATTTTCCACGTCTAATTTAGCTAATAAACAAATATTCAAAACGCTACCGTTTCGTCGTCGAAGGTCGGATCAAAAAAGTATATATGATTTCTTTGCGTGTGCGTCTGAAAATGTCGTGTGCAAAGTTTGGTGTCGATTGGTCAAGAAATGTGGGAGGAGTAGGGAAAAAACAGTTTTGCGGTTTTCGCGATTTAGCGAAAAATATTCATGGACGCAAATGGGCTTGGCCTAGGCCAAAAGATGCAGCAGACTCCAGTGCATCTGTGTGTACAAGTTTTTGGACTCTGGGAGGTTCAATGTGGGAGTTATAGCCCCAAAGGTGTTTCTCCTTGGTATAGCGCCACCTAGTGGCCGGCATGTCTGGATTTGGTTATCTGAGTAGCGGTGCCGGTACTGGTTCTAGTCATGTAATTAGCGCGTGTGCACCATTTACGGTTTGGGCTGTGGTCCCACAAGTACGGGGGGAAGAATAACAAGAAGTGTGCATTTCGCCGGCACAACGCGACAAGAAATGTGCGTTTCGCCGGCACATCGCGAAGCATGTGTTCAAAATGCTACCCTGAACCTGTGGATACAAAGGATTTGACTGTGGTAGGAGTAGCGAGAAGTCAGTGTAGCGTTTTTGCGGCGAAATTTTGTAGAAGATATACAATTTCCTCGTTTATTGCGCCCCCTAATGGCGGAATTTTCCGAAATTTTTATCGAACGTCATTAAGGTTAGCACCAACATGTGTGTAGAATTTGGACTCGATCCGATGTCTAATTTTGGATTTTTTTGTATTTTTGATTTTCCACGTCTAATTTAGCTAATATACCAATATTCAAAATGCTATCGTTTCGTCGTCGAAGGTCGGATCAAAAAACTGTATATGATTCCTTTGCGTGTGCGTCTGAAGATGTCGTGTGCAAAGTTTTGTGTCGATTGGTCAAGAAATGTGGGAGGAGTAGCGAAAAAACAGTTTTGCGGTTTTCGCGATTTTGCGAAAAAAAATTATGGACGCAAATGGGCGTGGCCTATGCCAAAAGATGCAGCAGACTCCAGTGAATCTGTGTGTACGAGGTTTTGAATGTGGGAGGTTCGGTGTGGGAGTTATAGCCCCAAACGCATTTTCCCTTGGTATAGCGCCACCTAGTGGCCGGCGTGTCTGGATTTTGTTATCTGAGTAGCGGTGCCGGACCTGGATCTAGTCATGCAATTGGCGTGTCGGCACCATTTACGGTTTGGGCTGTGGACCCACTTTTAGCGCGGGAAGTATAATAACTAGAACTGCAAGCAGTTATGCAGGGGTCCAAGAAGTGTGCATTTCGCCGGCACAACGCGACAAGAAATGTGCATTTCGCCGGCACAACGCGAAGCATGTGTTCAAAACGCTACCCTGTACCTGTGGATACAAAGGATTTGACTGTGGTACGAGTAGCGAGAAGTCAGTGTAGCGTTTTCGCGGCGAAATTTTGTAGAAGATATACAATTTCCTTGTTTATTGCGCCCCCTAATGGCGAAATTTTCCGATATTTTTATCGAACGTCATTAAGGTTAGCACCAACATGTCTGTAAAATTTGGGCTCGATCCGATGTATAATTCTGGATTTCTTCGGATTTTTGACTTTTCACGTCTAATTTAGCTAATAAACAAATATTCAAAACGCTACCGTTTCGTCGTCGAAGGTCGGATCAAAAAAGTGTCTAGGATTTCTTTGCGTGTGCGTCTGAAGATGTCGTGTGCAAAGTTTGGTGTTGATCGGGCGAGAAATGTGGGAGGAGTAGCGATAAAACAGTTTTGCGGTTTTCGCGATTTAGCGAAAAATATTCATAGACGCAAATGGGCGTGGCCTAGGCCAAAAGATGCAGCAGACTCCAGTGCATCTGTGTGTACAAGTTTTTGGACTCTGGGAGGTTCGGTGTGGAAGTTATAGCCCCAAACGCGTATTCCTTGGTATAGCGCCACCTAGGGACCGGCGTGTCTGGATTTTGTTATCTGAGTAGCGGTGCCGATTCTGGATCTAGTCATGCAATTGGCGCGTGTGCACCATTTACGGTTTGGGCTGTGGTACCACTTCTAAGGCGTACGAAATAATAATAATCCTTACAAAAACAATAGGGATCCAACCTGTTGGCTTGGACCCCTAATTACAAAAACAATAGGGATCCAACCTGTTGGCTTGGACCCCTAATAATAGGAAAAATCCTTACAAAAACAATAGGGATCCAACCTGTTGGCTTGGACCCCTAATAATAAAAATCCTTACAAAAACAATAGGGATCCAACCTGTTGGCTTGGACCCCTAAAAAAATCCTTACAAAAACAATAGGGATCCAACCTGTTGGCTTGGACCCCTAATAACTAGAACTGCAAGCAGTTATGCAGGGGTCCAAGAAGTGTGCATTTCGCCGGCACAACGCGACAAGAAATGTGCATTTCGCCGGCACAACGCGTAGCAAGTATTCAAAACGCTACCGTGAACAACATGTGGATATAAAGGTTTTGACTGTGGGAGCTTCGGTGTGGGAGTTATAGCCTAAAACGCGTTTTCAGAACATTCCATTGGCCAAATAGGAGATAGACAATGTCGTCGTTTTTTGGAGCCGCCCTGTTGGCGAAATTTTCCAAAGACAATTTTCCTTTGCCAAATAACTCCCGCCCACATTAATAATTATAAGCCATATTTTCTGTATAGACTCGGGTTTGCCCCTTGATGGTTTCACTTGAGTTTGAAGAACATTCCTTTGGCCAATTAGAAGATATACAATTTCCTCGTTTATTGCGCCCCCTAAAGGCGAAATTGTCCGAATTTTTTATCGTACGTCATTAAGGTTAGCACCAACATATGTCTAGAATTTGGACTCGATCCGATGTCTAATTTTGGATTTTTTTGGATTTTAAATGTTCCACGTCTAATTTAGCTAATAAACAAATATTGAAAACTCTACCGTTTCGTTGTCGAAGGTCGGATCAAATAACTGTTGATGATTTCTTTGCGTGTGGGTCTGAAAATGTCGTGTGCAAAGTTTGGTGTCGATTGGTCAAAAAATGTGGGAGGAGTAGGGAAAAAACAGTTTTGCGGTTTTCGCGATTTAGCGAAAAATATTCATGGACGCAAATGGGCGTGGCCTAGGCCAAAAGATGCAGCAGACTCCAGTGCATCTGTGTGTACAAGTTTTTGGACTCTGGGAGGTTCGGTGTGGAAGTTATAGCCCCAAACGCGTATTCCTTGGTATAGCGCCACCTAGGGACCGGCGTGTCTGGATTTTGTAATCTGAGTAGCGGTGCCGATTCTGGATCTAGTCATGCAATTGGCGCGTGTGCACCATTTACGGTTTGGGCTGTGGTACCACTTCTAAGGCGTACGAAATAATAATAATAATAATAATAATAATAATCCTTACAAAAACAATAGGGATCCAACCTGTTGGCTTGGACCCCTAATAAAAATCCTTACAAAAACAATAGGGATCCAACCTGTTGGCTTGGACCCCTAATAAAAATCCTTACAAAAACAATAGGGATCCAACCTGTTGGCTTGGACCCCTAATAATCCTTACAAAAACAATAGGGATCCAACCTGTTGGCTTGGACCCCTAATAATAATCCTTACAAAAACAATAGGGATCCAACCTGTTGGCTTGGACCCCTAACTAGAACTGCAAGCAGTTATGCAGGGGTCCAAGAAGTGTGCATTTCGCCGGCACAACGCGACAAGAAATGTGCGTTTCGCCGGCACAACGCAAAGCATGTGTTTAAAACGCTACCCTGAACCTGTGGATACAAAGTATTTGACTGTGGTAGGAGTAGCGAGAAGTCAGTGTGGCGTTTGCGCGGCGAAATTTTGTAGAAGATATACAATTTCCTCGTTTATTGCGCCCCCTAATGGCGAAATTTTCCGAAATGTTTATCGAACGACATAAAGGTTAGCACCAACATGTGTGTACAATTTGGACTCGATCCGATGTCTAATTTTGGATTTTTTTTGATTTTTGATTTTCCACGTCTAATTTAGCTAATAAACAAATATTCAAAACGCTACCGTTTCGTCGTCGAAGGTCGGATCAAAAAAGTATATATGATTTCTTTGCGTGTGCGTCTGAAAATGTCGTGTGCAAAGTTTGGTGTCGATTGGTCAAGAAATGTGGGAGGAGTAGGGAAAAAACAGTTTTGCGGTTTTCGCGATTTAGCGAAAAATATTCATGGACGCAAATGGGCTTGGCCTAGGCCAAAAGATGCAGCAGACTCCAGTGCATCTGTGTGTACAAGTTTTTGGACTCTGGGAGGTTCAATGTGGGAGTTATAGCCCCAAAGGTGTTTCTCCTTGGTATAGCGCCACCTAGTGGCCGGCATGTCTGGATTTGGTTATCTGAGTAGCGGTGCCGGTACTGGTTCTAGTCATGTAATTAGCGCGTGTGCACCATTTACGGTTTGGGCTGTGGTCCCACAAGTACGGGGGGAAGAATAACAAGAAGTGTGCATTTCGCCGGCACAACGCGACAAGAAATGTGCGTTTCGCCGGCACATCGCGAAGCATGTGTTCAAAATGCTACCCTGAACCTGTGGATACAAAGGATTTGACTGTGGTAGGAGTAGCGAGAAGTCAGTGTAGCGTTTTTGCGGCGAAATTTTGTAGAAGATATACAATTTCCTCGTTTATTGCGCCCCCTAATGGCGGAATTTTCCGAAATTTTTATCGAACGTCATTAAGGTTAGCACCAACATGTGTGTAGAATTTGGACTCGATCCGATGTCTAATTTTGGATTTTTTTGTATTTTTGATTTTCCACGTCTAATTTAGCTAATATACCAATATTCAAAATGCTATCGTTTCGTCGTCGAAGGTCGGATCAAAAAACTGTATATGATTCCTTTGCGTGTGCGTCTGAAGATGTCGTGTGCAAAGTTTTGTGTCGATTGGTCAAGAAATGTGGGAGGAGTAGCGAAAAAACAGTTTTGCGGTTTTCGCGATTTTGCGAAAAAAAATTATGGACGCAAATGGGCGTGGCCTATGCCAAAAGATGCAGCAGACTCCAGTGAATCTGTGTGTACGAGGTTTTGAATGTGGGAGGTTCGGTGTGGGAGTTATAGCCCCAAACGCATTTTCCCTTGGTATAGCGCCACCTAGTGGCCGGCGTGTCTGGATTTTGTTATCTGAGTAGCGGTGCCGGACCTGGATCTAGTCATGCAATTGGCGTGTCGGCACCATTTACGGTTTGGGCTGTGGACCCACTTTTAGCGCGGGAAGTATAACTAGAACTGCAAGCAGTTATGCAGGGGTCCAAGAAGTGTGCATTTCGCCGGCACAACGCGACAAGAAATGTGCATTTCGCCGGAAAAACGCGAAGCATGTGTTCAAAACGCTACCCTGAACCTGTGGAGTAGCGAGAAGTCAGTGTAGCGTTTTCGCGGCGAAATTTTTGTAGGAGATATATTATTTCGTCGTTTATTTGCGCCCCCTTGTGGCGAAATTTTCCAAAGACAATTTTCCTTTGCCAAATAACTCCCGCCCACATTAATAATTCTTGGCCATATTTTTCATATAGACTCGGGTTTACCCCTTGATGGTTCCCTTATAGTTTGAAGAACATTCTTTTGGCCAATTAGAAGATATACAATTTCCTCGTTTATTGCGCCCCCTAATGGCGAAATATTCCGAATTCTTTATTGAACGCCATTAAGGCCAGCACCGACATGTGTCTAAAATTTGGACTTGATCTGAAGTCTAAATTTGGTATTTTTTTTATTTTTTGCTTTTCCACGTCTAATTTAGCTAATAAACAAATATTCAAAATGCTACCGTTTCGTTGTCGAAGGTCGGATCAAAAAAGTGTTGATGTTTTCTTTGCGTGTGCGTCTGAAGATGCCGTGTGCAAAGTTTGGTGTCAATTGGTCAAGAAATGTGGGAGAAGTAGGGAAAAAACAGTTTTGCGGTTTTCGCGATTTAGCGAAAAATATTCATAGACGCAAATGGGCGTGGCCTAGGCCAAAAGATGCAGCAGACTCCAGTGAATATGTGGGTACAAGTTTTTGGACTCTGGGAGGTTCGGTGTGGGAGTTATAGCCCCAAACGCGTATTCCTTGGTATAGCGCCACCTAGTGACCGGCGTGTCCGGATTTTGTCGTCTGCATACACATCACAGACTTGGATCTAGTCATGCAATTGGCATGTCCGCACCATTTACGGTTTGGGGTGTGGGCCCACTTTTAGGGAAGGAAGTATAATAATAATAAAAATCCTTACAAAAACAATAGGGATCCAACCTGTTGGCTTGGACCCCTAACTAGAACTGCAAGCAGTTATGCAGGGGTCCAAGAAGTGTGCATTTCGCCGGCACAACGCGACAAGAAATGTGCATTTCGCCGGCACAACGCGAAGCATGTGTTCAAAACGCTACCCTGAACCTGAAGGAGTAGCGAGAAGTCAGTGTAGCGTTTTTGCGGCGAAATTTTGTAGAAGATATACAATTTCCTCGTTTATTGCGCCCCCTAATGGCGGAATTTTCCGAAATTTTTATCGAACGTCATTAAGGTTAGCACCAACATGTGTTTAGAATTTGGACTTGATCCGATGTCTAATTTTGGATTTTTTTGGATTTTTAATTTTCCACGTCTAATTTAGCTAATAAACAAATATTCAAAACTCTACCGTTTCGTCGTCGAAGGTCGGATCAAAAAACTGTCTATGATTTCTTTGCGTGTGCGTCTGAAGATGCCATGTGCAAATTTTGGTGGTGATCGGGCGAGAAATGTGGGAGGAGTAGCGAAAAAACAGTTTTGCGGTTTTCGCGATTTAGCGAAAAATATTCATAGACGCAAATGGGCGTGGCCTAGGCCAAAAGATGCAGCAGACTCCAGTGAATATGTGGGTACAAGTTTTTGACTGTGGGAGGTTCGTTGTGGGAGTTATAGCCCCAAACGCATTTTCCCTTGGTATAGCGCCACCTAGTGGCCGGCGTGTCTGGATTTTGTCGTCTGCATAGTCTTCACTGACCTGGATCTAGTCATGCAATTGGCGTGTGTGCAACATTTACGGTATGGGCTGTATTCCCACTTTCTTGGTAGGAAGTATAATAATAACTAGAACTGCAAGCAGTTATGCAGGGGTCCAAGAAGTGTGCATTTCGCCGGCACAACGCGACAAGAAGCATTGAAGCATGTGTTCAAAACGCTACCCTGTACCTGTGGATACAAAGGATTTGACTGTGGTATGAGTAGCGAGAAGTCAGTGTAGCGTTTTCGCGGCGAAATTTTGTAGAAGATATACAATTTCCTTGTTTATTGCGCCCCCTAATGGCGAAATGTTCCGATATTTTTATCGAACGTCATTAAGGTTAGCACCAACATGTCTCTAAAATTTGGGCTCGATCCGATGTATAATTCTGGATTTCTTCGGATTTTTGACTTTTCACGTCTAATTTAGCTAATAAACCAATATTCAAAACGCTACCGTTTCGTCGTCGAAGGTCGGATCAAAAAAGTGTTGATGATTCCTTTGCGTGTGCGTCTGAAGATGTCGTGTGCAAAGTTTGGTGTTGATTGGTCAAGAAATGTGGGAGGAGTAGGGAAAAAACAGTTTTGCGGTTTTTGCGATTTAGCGAAAAATATTCATAGACGCAAATGGGCGTGGCCTAGGCCAAAAGATGCAGCAGAATCCAGTGCATCTGTGTGTACAAGTTTTTGGACTCTGGGAGGTTCGGTGTGGGAGTTATAGCCCCAAACGTGTTTCTCCTTGGTATAGCGCCACCTAGTGGCCGGCATGTCTGGATTTGGTTTTCTGAGTAGCGGTGCCGGTACTGGTTCTAGTCATGTAATTGGCGTGTGTGCACCATTTACGGTTTGGGCTGTGGTTCCACTTTCACGGGGAGGTAGTATAATAATAATAATAAAAAAAATCCTTACAAAAACAATAGGGATCCAACCTGTTGGCTTGGACCCCTAATAACTAGAACTGCAAGCAGTTATGCAGGGGTCCAAGAAGTGTGCATTTCGCCGGCACAACGCGACAAGAAATGTGCATTTCGCCGGAAAAACGCGAAGCATGTGTTCAAAACGCTACCCTGAACCTGTGGAGTAGCGAGAAGTCAGTGTAGCGTTTTCGCGGCGAAATTTTTGTAGAAGATATACAATTTCCTCGTTTATTGCGCCCCCTAATGGCAAAATTTTCCGAAATTTTTATCGAAGGTCATTAAGGTTAGCACCAACATGTGTCTAAAATTTGGACTCGATCCGATGTCTAATTTTGGATTTTTTTGTTTTTTTAATTTTCCACGTCTAATTTAGCTAATAAAAGAATATTCAAAACTCTACCGTTTCGTCGTCGAATGTCGGATCAAAAAACTGTATATGATTTCTTTGCGTGTGCGTCTGACGATGCCGTGTGCAAAGTTTTGTGTCGATTGGTCAAGAAATGTGGGAGGAGTAGCGAAAAAACAGTTTTGCGGTTTTCGCGATTTTGCGAAAAAAAATTATAGACGCAAATGGGCGTGGCCTATGTCAAAAGATGCAGCAGACTCCAGTGCATCTGTGTGTACAAGTTTTTGGACTCTGGGAGGTTCGGTGTGGGAGTTATAGCCCCAAACGCGTATTCCTTGGTATAGCGCCACCTAGTGGCCGGCATGTCTGGATTTTGTCGTCTGCGTAGTCCGAAGAGATCTGGATCTAGTCATGTAATTGGCGTGTGTGCAGCATTTACGGTTTGGGCTGTGGTACCACTTTTAGGGGGGTAAGTATAATAATAATAATAACTAGAACTGCAAGCAGTTATGCAGGGGTCCAAGAAGTGTGCATTTCGCCGGCACAACGCGACAAGAAATGTGCGTTTCGCCGGCACATCGCGAAGCATGTGTTCAAAACGCTACCCTGAACCTGTGGATACAAAGGATTTGACTGTGGTAGGAGTAGCGAGAAGTCAGTGTAGCGTTTTTGCGGCGAAATTTTGTAGAAGATATACAATTTCCTCGTTTATTGCGCCCCCTAATGGCGGAATTTCCGAAATTTTTATCGAACGTCATTAAGGTTAGCACCAACATGTGTGTAGAATTTGGACTCGATCCGATGTCTAATTTTGGATTTTTTTGTATTTTTGATTTTCCACGTCTAATTTAGCTAATATACCAATATTCAAAATGCTATAGTTTCGTCGTCGAAGGTCGGATCAAAAAACTGTATATGATTCCTTTGCGTGTGCTTCTGAAGATGTCGTGTGCAAAGTTTTGTGTCGATTGGTGAAGAAATGTGGGAGGAGTAGCGAAAAAACAGTTTTGCGGTTTTCGCGATTTTGCGAAAAAAAATTATAGACGCAAATGGGCGTGGCCTATGCCAAAAGATGCAGCAGACTCCAGTGAATCTGTGTGTACGAGGTTTTGAATGTGGGAGGTTCGGTGTGGGAGTTATAGCCCCAAACGCATTTTCCCTTGGTATAGCGCCACCTAGTGGCCGGCGTGTCTGGATTTTGTTATCTGAGTAGCGGTGCCGGACCTGGATCTAGTCATGCAATTGGCGTGTCGGCACCATTTACGGTTTGGGCTGTGGACCCACTTTTAGCGCGGGAAGTATAATAATAATAATCCTTACAAAAACAATAGGGATCCAACCTGTTGGCTTGGACCCCTAATAAGAAAAATCCCTACAAAAACAATAGGGATCCAACCTGTTGGCTTGGACCCCTAACTAGAACTGCAAGCAGTTATGCAGGGGTCCAAGAAGTGTGCATTTCGCCGGCACAACGCGACAAGAAATGTGCATTTCGCCGGCACAACGCGAAGCAAGTATTCAAAACGCTACCGTGAACAACCTGTGGATATAAAGGTTTTGACTGTGAGAGGTTCAGTGTGGGAGTTTCGGCCCCAAACGCATTTTCCGCTACCGTTTAGTCGTCGACGGTTGGATCAAAATAGTTTTTACTGATTTGCAACGCAAAACATATATTCAAAACGCTACCGTTTCGTCAACGATGGTCGGATCAAAATAGTTTTGCTGATTTCTTGTAGTGTGCGTCTGAAGATGTCGTGTGCAAAGTTTGGTGTCAATTGGGCAAGAAATGTGGGAGGAGTAGCGAAAAGGCAGTTTAGCTGTTTTTGCGATTTTGCATAAAGAAAATACTGACGCAAATGGGCCTGGCCTATGCCAAAAGATGCAGCTGACTCCAGTGAATCTGTGCGTATAACGTTTTTGACTGTGGGAGCTTCGGTGTGGGAGTTATAGCCTAAAACGCGTTTTCAGAACATTCCATTGGCCAAATAGGAGATATATTATTTCGTCGTTTTTTGGCGCCGCCCTGTTGGCGAAATTTTCCAAAGACAATTTTCCTTTGCCAAATAACTCCCGCCTACATTATTAATTCTTGGCCATATTTTTTATATAGACTCGGGTTTGCCCCTTGATGGTTCCCTTATAGTTTGAAGAACATTCCTTTGGCCAATTAGAAGATATACAATTTCCTCGTTTATTGCGCCCCCTAATGGCGAAATATTCCGAATTCTTTATTGAACGCCATTAAGGGTAGCACCGACATGAGTCTAAAATTTGGACTTGATCCGACGTCTACTTTTGGTATTCTTTGAATTTTTGCGTTTCGACGTAAAACGTAGCCAATAAACAAATATTCAAAACGCTACCGTTTCGTCGTCGAAGGTCGGATAAAAAAGCTGTTGATGATTCCTTTGCGTGTGCGTCTGAAGATGTCGGGTGCAAAGTTTGGTGTTGATTGGTCAAGAAATGTGGGAGGAGTAGGGAAAAAACTGTTTTGCGGTTTTCGCGAATTAGTGAAAAATATTCATAGACGCAAATGGGCGTGGCCTAGCCCAAAAGATGCAGCAGACTCCAGTGCATCTGTGTGTACAAGTTTTTGGACTCTGGGAGGTTCGGTGTGGGAGTTATAGCCCCAAACGCGTATTCCTTGGTATAGCGCCACCTAGTGGCCGGCGTGTCTGGATTTTGTCGTCTGCTTAGAACTCAGGGCCCTGGATCTAGTCATGCAATTGGCGTGTCGGCACCTTTTACGGTTTGGGCTGTGGACCCACTTCTAGGGGGGAATAATAATAATAACTAGAACTGCAAGCAGTTATGCAGGGGTCCAAGAAGTGTGCATTTCGCCGGCACAACGCGACAAGAAATGTGCATTTCGCCGGCACAACGCGAACCAAGTATTCAAAACGCTACCGTGAACAACCTGTGGATATAAAGGTTTTGACTGTGAGAGGTTCAGTGTGGGAGTTTTGGCCCCAAACGCATTTTCCGCTACCGTTTAGTCGTCGTTGGATCAAAATAGTTTTTACTGATTTGCAACGCAAAACATATATTCAAAACGCTACCGTTTCGTCAACGATGGTCGGATCAAAATAGTTTTGCTGATTTCTTGTAGTGTGCGTCTGAAGATGTCGTGTGCAAAGTTTGGTGTCAATTGGGCAAGAAATGTGGGAGGAGTAGCGAAAAGGCAGTTTAGCTGTTTTTGCGATTTTGCATAAAGAAAATACTGACGCAAATGGGCCTGGCCTATGCCAAAGGATGCAGCTGACTCCAGTGAATCTGTGCGTATAACGTTTTTGACTGTGGGAGCTTCGGTGTGGGAGTTATAGCCTAAAACGCGTTTTCAGAACATTCCATTGGCCAAATAGGAGATATATTGTTTCGTCGTTTTTTGGCGCCGCCCTGTTGGCGAAATTTTCCAAAGACAATTTTCCTTTGCCAAATAACTCCCGCCTACATTATTAATTCTTGGCCATATTTTTTATATAGACTCGTGTTTGCCCCTTGATGGTTCCCTTATAGTTTGAAGAACATTCCTTTGGCCAATTAGAAGATATACAATTTCCTCGTTTATTGCGCCCCCTAATGGCGAAATATTCCGAATTCTTTATTGAACGCCATTAAGGGTAGCACCGACATGTGTCTAAAATTTGGACTTGATCCGACGTCTACTTTTGGTATTCTTTGAATTTTTGCGTTTCGACGTAAAACGTAGCCAATAAACAAATATTCAAAACGCTACCGTTTCGTCGTCGAAGGTCGGATAAAAAAGCTGTTGATGATTCCTTTGCGTGTGCGTCTGAAGATGTCGTGTGCAAAGTTTGGTGTTGATTGGTCAAGAAATGTGGGAGGAGTAGGGAAAAAACTGTTTTGCGGTTTTCGCGATTTAGCGAAAAATATTCATAGACGCAAATGGGCGTGGCCTAGCCCAAAAGATGCAGCAGACTCCAGTGCATCTGTGGGTATAACGTTTTTGACTGTGGGAGGTTCGGTGTGGGAGTTATAGCCCCAAACGCGTATTCCTTGGTATAGCGCCACCTAGTGGCCGGCATGTCTGGATTTTGTCGTCTGCGTAGTCGCCACGGATCTTGATCTAGTCATGCATTTGGCATGTCTGCACCATTTACGGTTTGTGCTGTGGGCCCACTTCTAGGGGGGGAATAATAACAAGAAATGTGCATTTCGCCGGAAAAACG
The DNA here is from genome assembly GCF_026213295.1 of Gadus chalcogrammus. NCBI lineage: Eukaryota > Metazoa > Chordata > Actinopteri > Gadiformes > Gadidae > Gadus > Gadus chalcogrammus. Next base: position 2,320,320 of record NC_079412.1, on the reverse strand, counting down.
GGAAGCATGTGTTCAAAACGCTACCCTGAACCTGTGGAGTAGCGAGAAGTCAGTGTAGCGTTTTCGCGGCGAAATTTTTGTAGAAGATATACAATTTCCTCGTTTATTGCGCCCCCTAATGGCGAAATTTTCCGAAATTGTTATCGAAGGTCAGTAAGGTTAGCACCAACATGTGTCTAAAATTTGGACTCGATCCGATGTCTAATTTTGGAATTTTTTGTTTTTTTAATTTTCCACGTCTAATTTAGCTAATAAAATAATATTCAAAACTCTACCGTTTCGTCGTCGAAGGTCGGATCAAAAAACTGTATATGATTTCTTTGCGTGTTTGTCTGAAGATGCCGTGTGCAAAGTTTAGTGTTGATTGGTCAAGAAATGAACGAGGAGTAGCGAAAAAACAGTTTTGCGGTTTTCGCGATTTTGCGAAAAATATTCATAGACGCAAATGGGCGTGGCCTAGGCCAAAAGATGCAGCAGACTCCAGTGCATCTGTGTGTACAAGTTTTTGGACTCTGGGACGTTCGGTGTGGGAGTTATAGCCCCAAACGCGTCTTTCCTTGGTATAGCGCCACCTAGTGGCCGGCGTGTCTGGATTTTGTCGTCTGCCTAGAACTCAGGGACCTGGATCTAGTCATGCAATTGGCGTGTCGGCACCATTTACGGTTTGGGCTGTGGACCCACTTCTAGGGGGGAATAATAATAACTAGAACTGCAAGCAGTTATGCAGGGGTCCAAGAAGTGTGCATTTCGCCGGCACAACGCGACAAGAAATGTGCATTTCGCCGCCACAACGCGAAGCATGTGTTGAAAACGCTACCCTGAACCTGTGGATACAAAGGATTTGACTGTGGTAGGAGTAGCGAGAAGTCAGTGTGGCGTTTTCGCGGCGAAATTTTGTAGAAGATATACAATTTCCTCGTTTATTGCGCCCCCTAATGGCGGAATTTTCCGAAATTTTTATCGAACGTCATTAAGGTTAGCACCAACATGTGTGTAGAATTTGGACTCGATCCGATGTCTAATTTTGGATTTTTTTGGATTTTTAATTTTCCACGTCTAATTTAGCTAATAAACCAATATTCAAAACTCTACCGTTTCGTCGTCGAAGGTCGGATCAAAAAACTGTATATGATTTCTTTGCGTGTGCGTCTGAAGATGCCGTATGCAAAGTTTGGTGTTGATTGGTCAAGAAATGTGCGAGGAGTAGCGAAAAAACAGTTTTGCGGTTTTCGCGATTTAGCGAAAAATATTCATAGACGCAAATGGGCGTGGCCTATACCAAAAGATGCAACAGACTCCAGTGAATCTGTGTGTACAAGGTTTTGAATGTGGGAGGTTCGGTGTGGGAGTTATAGCCCCAAACGCGTCTTTCCTTGGTATAGCGCCACCTAGTGGCCGGCGGGTCTGGATTTGGTCGTCTGCTTAGAACTCAGGGCCCTGGATCTAGTCATGCAATTGGCGTGTCGGCACCATTTACGGTTTGGGCTGTGGACCCACTTCTAGGGGGGAATAACAATAATAATAATAATTATTGCGCCCCCTAATGGCGAAATTTTCCGAAATTTTTATCGAAGGTCATTAAGGTTAGCACCAACATGTGTCTAAAATTTGGACTCGATCCGATGTCTAATTTTGGAATTTTTTGTTTTTTTAATTTTCCACGTCTAATTTAGCTAATAAAAGAATATTCAAAACTCTACCGTTTCGTCGTCGAAGGTCGGATCAAAAAACTGTATATGATTTCTTTGCGTGTTTGTCTGAAGATGCCGTGTGCAAAGTTTAGTGTTGATTGGTCAAGAAATGAACGAGGAGTAGCGAAAAAACAGTTTTGCGGTTTTCGCGATTTTGCGAAAAATATTCATAGACGCAAATGGGCGTGGCCTAGGCCAAAAGATGCAGCAGACTCCAGTGCATCTGTGTGTACAAGTTTTTGGACTCTGGGACGTTCGGTGTGGGAGTTATAGCCCCAAACGCGTCTTTCCTTGGTATAGCGCCACCTAGTGGCCGGCGTGTCTGGATTTTGTCGTCTGCCTAGAACTCAGGGACCTGGATCTAGTCATGCAATTGGCGTGTCGGCACCATTTACGGTTTGGGCTGTGGACCCACTTCTAGGGGGGAATAATAATAATAATAAAAAAAATCCTTACAAAAACAATAGGGATCCAACCTGTTGGCTTGGACCCCTAATAACTAGAACTGCAAGCAGTTATGCAGGGGTCCAAGAAGTGTGCATTTCGCCGGCACAACGCGACAAGAAATGTGCATTTCGCCGGAAAAACGCGAAGCATGTGTTCAAAACGCTACCCTGAACCTGTGGAGTAGCGAGAAGTCAGTGTAGCGTTTTCGCGGCGAAATTTTTGTAGAAGATATACAATTTCCTCGTTTATTGCGCCCCCTAATGGCGAAATTTTCCGAAATTTTTATCGAAGGTCATTAAGGTTAGCACCAACATGTGTCTAAAATTTGGACTCGATCCGATGTCTAATTTTGGAATTTTTTGTTTTTTTAATTTTCCACGTCTAATTTAGCTAATAAAAGAATATTCAAAACTCTACCGTTTCGTCGTCGAAGGTCGGATCAAAAAACTGTATATGATTCCTTTGCGTGTGCGTCTGAAGATGCCGTGTGCAAAGTTTGGTGTTGATTGGTCAAGAAATGTGCGAGGAGTAGCGAAAAAACAGTTTTGCGGTTTTCGCGATTTAGCGAAAAATATTCATAGACGCAAATGGGCGTGGCCTAGGCCAAAAGATGCAGCAGACTCCAGTGCATCTGTGTGTACAAGTTTTTGGACTCTGGGAGGTTCGGTGTCGGAGTTATAGCCCCAAACGCGTATTCCCTGGTATAGCGCCACCTAGTGGCCGGCGTGTCTGGATTTTGTCGTCTGCGTAGTCCGAAGAGATCTGGATCTAGTCATGTAATTGGCGTGTGTGCACCATTTACGGTTTGGGCTGTGGTACCACTTTTAGGGGGGTAAGTATAATAATAACTAGAACTGCAAGCAGTTATGCAGGGGTCCAAGAAGTGTGCATTTCGCCGGCACAACGCGACAAGAAATGTGCGTTTCGCCGGCACAACGCGAAGCATGTGTTCAAAACGCTACCGTGAACCTGTGGATATAAAGGTTTTGACTGTGAGAGGTTCGGTGTGGGAGTTTCGGCCACAAACGCGTTTTTTTTAGCCCCCTAATAAAAAATACACAATGTCGTCGTTTTTGGCGGCCCCTTTTGGCGAAATTTTCCGAAGAGAATTCTCCTTGTGGCGAAAATTTCCGCATTTTTTATCGAACGTCATTAAGGTTAGCACCAACATGTGTGTAGAATTTTGACTCGATCCGATGTCTAATTTTGGATTTTTTTGGATTTCTGATTTTCCACGTCTAATTTAGCTAATAAACCAATATTCAAAACTCTACCGTTTCGTCGTCGAAGGTCGGATCAAAAAACTGTCTAAGATTTCTTTGCGTGTGCGTCTGAAGATGCCGTGTGCAAAGTTTGGTGTTGATTGGTCAAGAAATGTGGGAGGAGTAGCGAAAATACAGTTTTGCGGTTTTCGCGATTTAGCGAAAAATATTCATAGACGCAAATGGGCGTGGCCTAGGCCAAAAGATGCAGCAGACTCCAGTGCATCTGTGGGTACAAGTTTTTGACTGTGGGAGGTTCGGTGTGGGAGTTATAGCCCCAAACGCGTATTCCTTGGTATAGCGCCACCTAGTGGCCGGCATGTCTGGATTTTGTCGTCTGCATAGTCTTCACGTACCTGGATCTAGTCATGTAATTGGCGTGTGTGCACCATTTACGGTTTGGGCTGTAGTACCACTTTCTTGGTAGGAAGTATAATAATAATAATAAGAAAAATCCTTACAAAAACAATAGGGATCCAACCTGTTGGCTTGGACCCCTAACTAGAACTGCAAGCAGTTATGCAGGGGTCCAAGAAGTGTGCATTTCGCCGGCACAACGCGACAAGAAATGTGCATTTCGCCGGCACAACGCGAAGCATGTGTTCAAAACGCTACCCTGAACCTGAAGGAGTAGCGAGAAGTCAGTGTAGTGTTTTTGCGGCGAAATTTTGTAGAAGATATACAATTTCCTCGTTTATTGCGCCCCCTAATGGCGGAATTTTCCGAAATTTTTATCGAACGTCATTAAGGTTAGCACCAACATGTGTTTAGAATTTGGACTTGATCCGATGTCTAATTTTGGATTTTTTTGGATTTTTAATTTTCCACGTCTAATTTAGCTAATAAACAAATATTCAAAACTCTACCGTTTCGTCGTCGAAGGTCGGATCAAAAAACTGTCTATGATTTCTTTGCGTGTGCGTCTGAAGATGCCATGTGCAAATTTTGGTGGTGATCGGGCGAGAAATGTGGGAGGAGTAGCGAAAAAACAGTTTTGCGGTTTTCGCGATTTAGCGAAAAATATTCATAGACGCAAATGGGCGTGGCCTAGGCCAAAAGATGCAGCAGACTCCAGTGAATATGTGGGTACAAGTTTTTGACTGTGGGAGGTTCGTTGTGGGAGTTATAGCCCCAAACGCATTTTCCCTTGGTATAGCGCCACCTAGTGGCCGGCGTGTCTGGATTTTGTCGTCTGCATAGTCTTCACTGACCTGGATCTAGTCATGCAATTGGCGTGTGTGCAACATTTACGGTATGGGCTGTATTCCCACTTTCTTGGTAGGAAGTATAATAATAATAATAAGAAAAATCCCTACAAAAACAATAGGGATCCAACCTGTTGGCTTGGACCCCTAATAATAATAAGAAAAATCCCTACAAAAACAATAGGGATCCAACCTGTTGGCTTGGACCCCTAACTAGAACTGCAAGCAGTTATGCAGGGGTCCAAGAAGTGTGCATTTCGCCGGCACAACGCGACAAGAAATGTGCATTTCGCCGGCACGACGCAAAGCATGTGTTCAAAACCCTACCCTGAACCTGTGGATACAAAGGATTTGACTGTGGTAGGAGTAGCGAGGAGTCAGTGTGGCGTTTTCGCGGCGAAATTTTGTAGAAGATATACAATTTCCTCGTTTATTGCGCCCCCTAAAGGCGAAATTGTCCGACATTTTTATCGAACATCATTAAGGTTAGCACCAACATGTTTCTAGAATTTGGACTCGATCCGATGTCTAATTTTGGATTTTTTTGGATTTTTAATTTTCCACGTCTAATTTAGCTAATAAACAAATATTCAAAACTCTACCGTTTCGTTGTCGAAGGTCGGATCAAAAAACTGTTGATGAATTCTTTGCTTGTGCGTCTGACGATGTCGTGTGCAAAGTTTGGTGTTGATTGGTCAAGAAATGTGGGAGGAGTAGCGAAAAAACAGTTTTGCGGTTTTCGCGATTTAGCGAAAAATATTCATTGACGCAAATGGGCGTGGCCTAGGCCAAAAGATGCAGCAGACTCCAGTGCATCTGTGTGTACAAGTTTTTGGACTCTGGGAGGTTCGGTGTGGGAGTTATAGCCCCAAACGCGTATTCGTTGGTATAGCGCCACCTAGTGGCCGGCGTGTCTGGATTTTGTTATCTGAGTAGCGGTGCCGATTCTGGATCTAGCCATGCAATTGGCGCGTGTGCACCATTTACGGTTTGGGCTGTGGTACCACTTCTAAGGCGTACGAAATAATAATAATAATAATCCTTACAAAAACAATAGGGATCCAACCTGTTGGCTTGGACCCCTAATAAAAAAAATCCTTACAAAAACAATAGGGATCCAACCTGTTGGCTTGGACCCCTAACAAGAAATGTGCATTTCGCCGGCACAACGCGAAGCATGTGTTCAAAACGCTACCGTGAACCTGTGGATACGAAGGTTTTGACTGTGGGAGGTTCGGTGTGGGAGTTATATCCCCAAACGCGTTTTGAGAACATTCCTTTGAACAGTTAGGAGATGAACTATTCCCTCGTTTATGGCGGCACCTAATGGTGACATTTTGTAGAAGATATACAATTTCCTCGTTTATTGCGCCCCCTAATGGCGAAATTTCCCGAATCTTTTACTGAACGCCAATATGCGTAGCCCCGACATGTGTGTAAAAGTTGGACTAGATCCGATGTCTGATTTTTTATTTTTTTGGATTTTGGATTTTCCTCGTTTATTGCGCCCCCTAATGGCGAAATATTCCGAACGACATTAAGGTTAGCACCAACATGTCTGTAAAATTTGGACTCGTTCCGATGTCTAGTTTTGGATTTATCTGGATTTTTGATTTTCCACGTCTAATTTAGCTAATATACCAATATTCAAAACGCTACCGTTTCGTCGTCGACGGTCGGATCAAAAAACTGTCCGATAATTTCTTTCTTGCGGTTTTCGCAATTTTGCGAAAAAAAATTATAGACGCAAATGGGCGTGGCCTAGGCCAAAAGATGCAGCAGACTCCAGTGCATCTGTGTGTACAAGTTTTTGGACTCTGGGAGGTTCGGTGTGGGAGTTATAGCCCCAAACGCGTATTCCTTGGTATAGCGCCACCTAGTGGCCGGCATGTCTGGATTTGGTCGTCTGCGTAGTCCGAAGAGATCTGGATCTAGTCATGCAATTGGCGTGTCGGCACCATTTACGGTTTGGGCTGTGGGCCCACTTTTAGGGGGGTAAGTATAATAAAAACAAGAAATGCGCGTTTCGCCGGCACAACGCAAAGCATGTGTTTAAAACGCTACCCTGAACCTGTGGATACAAAGTATTTGACTGTGGTAGGATTAGCGAGAAGTCAGTGTTGCGTTTTCGCGGCGAAATTTTGTAGAAGATATACAATTTCCTCGTTTATTGCGCCCCCTAATGGCGAAATTTTCCGAATTTTTTTTTGAATGACATTAAGGTTAGCACCAAAATGTGTGTAAAATTTGGACTCGATCCGATGTCTAATTTTGGATTTCTTTGGATTTTTGATATTCCACGTCTAATTTAGCTAATAAACCAATATTCAAAACTCTACCGTTTCGTCGTCGAAGGTCGGATCAAAAAACTGTTGATGATTCCTTTGCGTGTGCGTCTGAAGATGTCGTTTGCATAGTTTGGTGTTGATTGGTCAAGAAATGTGGGAGGAGTAGCGAAAAAACAGTTTTGCGGTTTTCGCGATTTAGCGAAAAATATTCATAGACGCAAATGGGCGTGGCCTAGGCCAAAAGATGCAGCAGACTCCAGTGCATCTGTGTGTACAAGTTTTTGGACTCTGGGAGGTTCGGTGTGGGAGTTATAGCCCCAAACGCATTTTCCCTTGGTATAGCGCCACCTAGGGACCGGCGTGTCTGGATTTGGTTATCTGAGTAGCGGTGCCGGACCTGGATCTAGTCATGCAATTGGCGTGTGTGCACCGTTTACGGTTTGGGCTGTAGTCCCACTTCTATGGCGAATCCTTACAAAAACAATAGGGATCCAACCTGTTGGCTTGGACCCCTAACTAGAACTGCAAGCAGTTATGCAGGGGTCCAAGAAGTGTGCATTTCGCCGGCACAACGCGAAGCATGTGTTCAAAACGCTACCCTGAACCTGTGGATACAAAGGATTTGACTGTGGTAGGAGTAGCGAGAAGTCAGTGTGGCGTTTTCGCGGCGAAATTTTGTAGAAGATATACAATTTCCTCGTTTATTGCGCCCCCTAATGGCGGAATTTTCCGAAATTTTTATCGAACGTCATTAAGGTTAGCACCAACATGTGTGTAGAATTTGGACTCGATCCGATGTCTAATTTTGGATTTTTTTGGATTTTTAATTTTCCACGTCTAATTTAGCTAATAAACCAATATTCAAAACTCTACCGTTTCGTCGTCGAAGGTCGGATCAAAAAACTGTCTAAGATTTCTATGCGTGTGCGTCTGAAGATGTCGTGTGCAAAGTTTGGTGTCGATTGGTCAAGAAATGTGGGAGGAGTAGGGAAAAAACAGTTTTGCGGTTTTCGCGATTTAGCGAAAAATATTCATAGACGCAAATGGGCGTGGCCTAGGCCAAAAGATGCAGCAGACTCCAGTGCATCTGTGTGTACAAGGTTTTGGACTGTGGGAGGTTCGGTGTGGGAGTTATAGCCCCAAACGCGTATTCCTTGGTATAGCGCCACCTAGTGGCCGGCGTGTCTGGATTTTGTCGTCTGCATAGTCTTCACTGACCTGGATCTAGTCATGCAATTGGCGTGTGTGCAACATTTACGGTATGGGCTGTATTCCCACTTTCTTGGTAGGAAGTATAATAATAATAATAAAAATCCTTACAAAAACAATAGGGATCCAACCTGTTGGCTTGGACCCCTAATAATCCTTACAAAAACAATAGGGATCCAACCTGTTGGCTTGGACCCCTAAAAAGAAAAATCCTTACAAAAACAATAGGGATCCAACCTGTTGGCTTGGACCCCTAACTAGAACTGCAAGCAGTTATGCAGGGGTCCAAGAAGTGTGCATTTCGCCGGCACAACGCGACAAGAAAGGTGCGTTTCGCCGGCACAACGCGATTGTTTTTGTAAGGATTTTTCCTATTATTATTCTTCCCCCCGTACTTGTTGGACTACAGCCCAAACCATAAATGGTGCACACGCGCCAATTGCATGACTAGAACCAGTACCGGCACCGCTACTCAGATAACCAAATCCAGACATGCCGGCCCCTAGGTGGCGCTATACCAAGGAGAAACACGTTTGGGACTATAACTCCCACACCGAACCTCCCAGAGTCCAAAAACTTGTACACACAGATGCTTGTACACACTAGTTAGGGATCCAACCTGTTGGCTTGGACCCCTAATAATAAGAAAAATCCCTACAAAAACAATAGGGATCCAACCTGTTGGCTTGGACCCCTAACTAGAACTGCAAGCAGTTATGCAGGGGTCCAAGAAATGTGCATTTCGCCGGCACAACGCGAAGCATGTGTTCGAAATTGAGAAACGGCGTATGCCAAAAGATGCAGCTGGATATAAAGGTTTTGACTGTGGGAGGTTCGGTGCATCGGCGTCGGCAGACCCTTTTCACCGGGGCACGTGCCCCGTTGTGGATCTGCGGTGCCTGGGTATGCCTGGGGCACTGATTTTTTAATTCATTTATTAATTTATACCTTTAATTTTTTTTTATTTAAGTCTGACTCATCTGGCAATCTACAGAATGCATGCTTGCATTTTTTTTTCTTAAAATAGGCCCATAGACTACCACTTTCGTAAGAATTTAAGTCAGACATACGGACAGAGTAATTCGGAGCATGTTGCAGCCGGAGAGTTGCCTGTAACACAGAGCCAGGAGTTCGTCATATCTTAGGCTATCTTTAAGAAACACGGTACAACTAGTCCTCCTAGTAAAGACACAAAACATTGATTGTACAAAATTTGACACCCTGAAGAAATTTACTATTTGAATTACGTCAATAGAATGCATGGTGCCCCCCTCATTGGCCGGCCGCTGCAATGAAATGTACGTGACGAATGCACACACTGAGGAGAGAATCATTCTCCTTGATATCGACTTTTTGAACCTGTCCAGCACAGCGTCAGCGACCATTCACTCCGGCCGGCGTGAAGTGAAGTAAACAGTGAGCGTTACATTTTTATCCTCTGGAAGCATAGAATGTCTAACAAATGTGTATGTCTAACAAATGTGTATGCCAAAAAAAATTTTGCTCGCGCTCTTCGCGCGCTCGCATTGTAATTTGGTGCCAGATTGTGCCCCGGTATGGTAGTGGGTGGGCTGACGCCCCTGCCCCCAACACGGTCTCACTCATGTGCAGGCCCCCACCCTCGTGTTCTTCCAAGGCCCTCCCCCAGCTGACCTAATGATTCGCCCCCACACTGATTGACAAGAAGAACATTACAATACATGCACACAGAACAACTGGCATAACGGACAACGAAATACAATGCAACACATAACACACAAACTATTTAACTGTCCCAGGGTCGCTACAATATCGTAAATACGAATTCGTTCTCAGCCTATTTTTGCCATTTATTTACCGTGTTACTATGGCAGAATAAAGAATAAATGAATGCATTATCATTCATCTTGAACATGTGTTTTTACAGTATAGAGTGGTGGAGAGGGATGACGTATGTTGGCAAACCAGGAAGTGAGCGTCGCCCTCGGTTCCCTTGACAAAAAGCCAACGGGTTTTCCATTGGATTTTGGATCGTTGCAGAAAAATCCTCAACTCCTCAAAAACGGAAAATAAATAAATAAATAAAAATAACCGTGCTCCAAAGAACGAAGTGTAAACCAATGCATTCTGAATGGGAGTGTTTCTCCGATTTTTCCATGCTACACAACGAAATGTAAACCCATGCAAATAAAGACTTCATGGTCATAATAATTTAAATATCATTAATCTACTACTGAGTGTGTAGGGAGGTAGGCGATTCTATTTTTTTCAACAGGGCTGAATCCAGTCACTTGACCGTCATGGTTGCTATGGTGGTTGCTATCGACCGCCCCCTCTAATACTCGTGGCTCACGCGGAAAAGGAGCTGCCCACAATTGGGTTGTTTTTGTCGTAAACTAGGGTCCGATGGTTGAAAAATAGACAGATATTCCAAGGTATCCTTAAAAGGCAGCTTGGATGTGTTTATTTTCTGCTTTTTCTATAACTAATTTTTGAAAGCAAAACACCAAGCTCATTGATTTAACGAGGGAGGGTTATTTGAAACAATTTATTCAATAAATATTTGTGAGAGGTCATTCCTTCTCCTGATTTTACTTCCTATTTATGTCTAGGGTAAACCCCTACTGTCCACAAGCATCCCCCCCCTCCCCATATGGATTTGGAGAATTGTTGCCACGTCCCAGTGGTGGAGGTATCATATATATATGAAAGAGGGCATTCAATTATAGCCTACAATGATCAATTAGGAGGCCGAAGCCTTAAAGCAGGGATGCCAGGGTGAAATTGGTCAGGGGGCCAGATTTTTTTGAAGTGAGACCTCGGGGGGCCGGATTACACTATCGGACTGAAAAGGCCTGAAAAGGCCAAAGGCTGACTCAACACATGGATAGGTAGGCTATTTTAAATTATGCTTGAAGGCCTACCGATCGAAAATAAATTGCATTGGCCCCAAAATAGCCTCACAATGAGGCCTACAATTACATAGCCTAAAGCAGGAGACAGCTCCCGTCTAAAAACGTATCATTTTCCTATCCATGCAAGTAGCCTACATTTATAAATGATAAATAACACAAGTGTCAACTGTTAATAAATTGTATTTTATTTATTGAAGGCTTGCATAGGTGAACTAGGCGATCGCCTAGGGCGGCAAATGCGTTGGGGGCGGCAAAAGTGTTGGGGGCGCCCCCTGGTGGCGGCCTTAATAAATTAATCAATTTTAATGAAACAAGCGTGTTTTCTAAACACGTTTCGAAATGGAATGGAGAATAGGGGATGAAAATTTATTGAATCGTAACAGACCAGCAGCAGTAACAGACCAACTGACGGATTCCCCCAAAAAAAAAAAAAAAAAAAGTGTTTAAAAAAAAAAAAAAATTATAAAAATTAAAAAAATACATATATTCTCCCCTTATCACCCGCGAGCCGGATGTGACATACAGTCGGGCCGGATACGGCCCGCGGGCCGTCACCCTGGCATCCCTGCCTTAAAGGAAGTGATGCAATAGGTGACTGAGTCGACAACATTTAAGTAAGCTGTATATGTATAGGGTCTCTTATATATCAAAGAGGGTCTCAAAGGACGCATATGCTTCAACCTGTGGCTCCAGCACTACAGGAAATGACTCAGCAAGTGCTCCATCTCGTTGCAACTCACCCAGCGGCTCGCTTGCAAGATTTTGGCCTGAAGTTCTTCCCAGACCTACACCCTAGCCATCCAACATGCATATCTGAGAATCAGGCCTCTCTTTAATAATGACAAAAAGTTATGAGAGAAACACACATTAACTTTTTGTTATCTCATAAGCGGCGTGGTGCCGGCTCCTTTTGACCTTTTGACCCCCGACTTCAAAAACGTAGCCACAGGCCAGCTGTGTCTACACACCTTTAGCCACAAATGTACACCTCCATCCCACAAAAAATGGGGACTAGAAACTAACCTCTGTCTTATGTACATTTACTGTACTGTTGGAGGTCACGCCCCTTTGCCGACCTTTTCGAGATAGCTAGGGTTGCTAAAATGTTTACACACATTTCCCGGGGCCCCGTGAACGACATATCCGAGATTTGGAGTTCTAGCCCTTAGAGAAAAAAAGTTTTCCCAAATGGAGTGTCATTTGGACAAAGCCCCTCAGAAGTGTAGCCTGCAAGACCTAATGGTTCAGAATGTGGTGGAAAAACAGTTTTTCAGATAGGAAAACCTATCTCAAACGTAACTCGATAGGAAAACCGATACGAAAACCGCCCTGAAATTTTAATACCTTATTCTAGGGCCTAACTGGGACCTCCGCACCGAAACTTGGCCCGGTCGGACCCCGAGGGCAGGAAGGGGGGGGCCTGCCCTCGAGGTCTGACCGGGCCAAGTTTCGGGCAGGAAGGGCCCCCCCTTCCTGCCCTCGGGGTCCGACCGGGCCAAGTTTCGGTGCGGAGGTCCCAGTTAGGCCCTAGAATAAGGTATTAAAATTTCAGGGCGGTAGGACCTTCCTATCTGAAAAACTGTTTTTCCACAACATTCTGAACCATTAGGTCTTGCAGGCTACACTTCTGAGGGGCTTTGTCCAAATGACACAACTTTTTTTCTCTAAGGGCTAGAACTCCAAATCTCAGATATGTCATTCACGGGGCCCCGGGAAATGTGTGTAAACATTTTAGCATCCCTAGCTATTTCGAAAAGGTCGGCAAAGGGGCGTGACCTCCAACAGTACAGTAAATGTACATAAGACAGAGGTTAGTTTCTAGTCCCCATTTTTTGTGGGATGGAGGTGTACATTTGTGGCTAAAGGTGTGTAGACACAGCTGGCCTGTGGCCACGTTTTTGAAGTCGGGGGTCAAAAGGTCAAAAGGAGCCGGCACCACGCCGCTTATGAGATAACAAAAAGTTAATGTGTGTTTCTCTCATAACTTTTTGTCATTATTAAAGAGAGGCCTGATTCTCAGATATGCATGTTGGATGGCTAGGGTGTAGGTCTGGGAAGAACTTCAGGCCAAAATCTTGCAAGCGAGCCGCTGGGTGAGTTGCAACGAGATGGAGCACTTGCTGAGTCATTTCCTGTAGTGCTGGAGCCACAGGTTGAAGCGTATGCGTCCTTTGAGACCCTCTTTGATATATAAGAGACCCTATACATATACAGCTTACTTAAATGTTGTCGACTCAGTCACCTATTGCATCACTTCCTTTAAGGCTTCGGCCTCCTAATTGATCATTGTAGGCTATAATTGAATGCCCTCTTTCATATATATATGATACCTCCACCACTGGGACGTGGCAACAATTCTCCAAATCCATATGGGGAGGGGGGGGGATGCTTGTGGACAGTAGGGGTTTACCCTAGACATAAATAGGAAGTAAAATCAGGAGAAGGAATGACCGCTCACAAATATTTATTGAATAAATTGTTTCAAATAACCCTCCCTCGTTAAATCAATGAGCTTGGTGTTTTGCTTTCAAAAATTAGTTATAGAAAAAGTCTAAACTGCAGAAAATAAACACATCCAAGCTGCCTTTTAAGGATACCTTGGAATATCTGTCTATTTTTCAACCATCGGACCCTAGTTTACGACAAAAACAACCCAATTGTGGGCAGCTCCTTTTCCGCGTGAGCCACGAGTATTAGAGGGGGCGGTCGATAGCAACCACCATAGCAACCATGACGGTCAAGTGACTGGATTCAGCCCTGTTGAAAAAAATAGAATCGCCTACCTCCCTACACACTCAGTAGTAGATTAATGATATTTAAATTATTATGACCATGAAGTCTTTATTTGCATGGGTTTACATTTCGTTGTGTAGCATGGAAAAATCGGAGAAACACTCCCATTCAGAATGCATTGGTTTACACTTCGTTCTTTGGAGCACGGTTATTTTTATTTATTTATTTATTTTCCGTTTTTGAGGAGTTGAGGATTTTTCTGCAACGATCCAAAATCCAATGGAAAACCCGTTGGCTTTTTGTCAAGGGAACCGAGGGCGACGCTCACTTCCGGGTTTGCCAACATACGTCATCCCTCTCCACCACTCTATACTGTAAAAACACATGTTCAAGATGAATGATAATGCATTCATTTATTCTATATTCTGCCATAGTAACACGGTAAATAAATGGCAAAAATAGGCTGAGAACGAATTCGTATTTACGATATTGTAGCGACCCTGGGACAGTTAAATAGTTTGTGTGTTATGTGTTGCATTGTATTTCGTTGTCCGTTATGCCAGTTGTTCTGTGTGCATGTATTGTAATGTTCTTCTTGTCAATCAGTGTGGGGGCGAATCATTAGGTCAGCTGGGGGAGGGCCTTGGAAGAACACGAGGGTGGGGGCCTGCACATGAGTGAGACCGTGTTGGGGGCAGGGGCGTCAGCCCACCCACTACCATACCGGGGCACAATCTGGCACCAAATTACAATGCGAGCGCGCGAAGAGCGCAAGCAAAATTTTTTTTGCCATACACATTTGTTAGACATACACATTTGTTAGACATTCTATGCTTCCAGAGGATAAAAATGTAACGCTCACTGTTTACTTCACTTCACGCCGGCCGGAGTGAATGGTCGCTGACGCTGTGCTGGACAGGTTCAAAAAGTCGATATCAAGGAGAATGATTCTCTCCTCAGTGTGTGCATTCGTCACGTACATTTCATTGCAGCGGCCGGCCAATGAGGGGGGCACCATGCATTCTATTGACGTAATTCAAATAGTAAATTTCTTCAGGGTGTCAAATTTTGTACAATCAATGTTTTGTGTCTTTACTAGGAGGACTAGTTGTACCGTGTTTCTTAAAGATAGCCTAAGATATGACGAACTCCTGGCTCTGTGTTACAGGCAACTCTCCGGCTGCAACATGCTCCGAGTGGCCGCAAGTGGATTCTAATTACTCTGTCCGTATGTCGGACTTAAATTCTTACGAAAGTGGTAGTCTATAGGCCTATTTTAAGAAAAAAAAATGCAAGCATGCATTCTGTAGATTGCCAGATGAGTCAGACTTAAATAAAAAAAAATTAAAGGTATAAATAAATTCATTAATTAAAAAATCACTGCCCCAGGCATACCCAGGCACCGCAGATCCACAACGGGGCACGTGCCCCGGTGAAAAGGGTCTGCCGACGCCGATGGTTGGGGGTTGCCGGGGTAACCAGGGTTTGTTTTGGGTGGGATTTCTGCCGTTGGTTACGGGTTTCAGTGACCTGGTTTTGGTTCATTAAAAGTTCCTTCAATTACTAATGACTCGACATCGTTATGTCACCGGCGAGGTCATTACAATATGTTCAATAAAACGTAATCACGGACAAAATACGTTTTTTAGACAAACGTAATTGAGAATGCCGAATAGTTCTCTGGGAACGTAATTTTGATGAGAAAGGGTTGCTCTGTCAGTTGTCAAAAAAAGCGCACGGACGTGGCCTCTATAGCAACGACCTCAGCGTCAGAAACTGAAGCCACTCCGAGCGCGTCGATTTCTGACGAACGGTCAGTGACTTTTGCTTCAGTTTCTGACACAAAAGGGTACCCTTTCGCTGCTTTTTTCGACGCATGGGGTTTTCAGCAGCCATCGGGTCCCCCGTCAAAGGGTTATTGTAACTAGTTGAAAACCCCATGCGTCTAAAAAAGCAGCGCAAGGGTACCCTTTTGCGTCAGAAACTGAAGCAAAAGTCACTGACCGTTCGTCAGAAATCGACGCGCTCGGAATGAGAATGTGCATCAGCCCTTCCTCCTCCGCCTCTTCTATTCTTCTTTTTATTATCCTTCTTATTATTATCCTTCTTATTATTATCCTTCTTCTTCTTCTTATTATTATTATCCTTCTTATTATTATTATCCTTCTTCTTCTTCTTCTTCTTCTTCTTCTCCTCCTCCTCCTCCTCCTCCTCCTCCTCCTCCTCCTTCTTCTTCTTCTTCTTCTTCTTCTTCTTCTTCTTCTTCTTCTTCTTCTTCTTCTTCTTCTTCTTCTCCTCCTTCTTCTTCTTCTTCTCCTTCTCTTCCTCCTCTGTGATAGTGTGTGAACTGGTTGATATGAGTGTGTCTCAGGGCCAAATGGTGAGACTTGGCAGCTCTGTCAGTTGTGAAATAAAACGGACGGACGTGGTCTCTATAGCAACGACCTCAGCTACCCAACACTGATCAAAAAAACGATTGTTTCTCTCAATCAAAGCACCAAACAGGACAACTGATGCCCAGAGCCTTAACCCATACATGTTGTGTAATTAACAAGGACACGTTGGTGTAGTTGTGTTGAGGAATGTCACAGATGTCACTGTAAAATCTGCGTTATTGTGCAGCCATCGGCTCTTCCGTTAGCCAATGGGATGAATGCTTATAGCTTCATATATTGCCGTGGAGGGATTACATTGTAATGAGTGGAAAAACCCCTGCGTCGAAAAAAGAAGCACATGGTCCTCCGTTAGCCAATGGGATGAATGCTCATAGCGTCTCTATGTGCAGCCATCGGCTCTTCCGTTAGCCAATGGAATGAATGCTCATAGCTTCATATATTGCCGTGGAGGGATTACATTGCAATGAGTGGAAAACCCCCTGCGTCGAAAAAAGAAGCGCAAGGTCCTCCGTTAGCCAATGGGATATGAATGCTCATAGCGTCTCTATGTGCAGCCATCGGGTCCCCCGTCAAAGGGTTACATTGTAACTAGTTGAAAACCCCATGCGTCTAATAAAGCAGCGCAAGGGTACCCTTTTGCGTCAGAAACTGAAGCAAAAGTCACTGACCGTTCGTCAGAAATCGACGCGCTCGGAGTGACAATGTGTTGCCCACAACTGTCCACCTTTCCCCCGCAGTCCGACGGCCCTGATGGAGAGGGTGTAAATGTTGTTACTCCGGGAGTGAGCTAGGCGATGGAGAGGCTAACGAAAGTTTAGGCACACGGCGAGTGAACTGCTCCATAGGATAAATTGCCGGCGAACCGCTCTAGCCGAGCCTTCTCTCGGAGGGACGCTGAAGTGTGTTGCATAGCGACCGTCTTGCATTTTGAAGGCAGCCAGGAGGGACTACTTTTTTGTATTCTTTAATAAAACAGCTACTTTTACTTTTTTTTTTAAATGTAGTGTGTCTATGACTTTCGTTTTGCCATAATAGCAACCGTTGTATAAAAGCAATAGATCACTTCAGTCAGTGGTATGTGCTCATTATACCACTGTGAAGGGGGTCGCCGGTATAATGAGCACATACCACAGCCTGTCGTGATCCATTGCTTAAATCTACACTAAACACTGACAACAACTCAGCCACCGCCAGTCTAACAGCTAGTTTCTTTGACAACAACACAGCCAACGCCAGTCTAGTGGCAGCTAGTGTTGTGATAGCAGCTAGTTCTACGTTTTGGTAGGCTGGAAACAAATTGTCACGGTCAAAGTAACCAAGCCTAGGTAAACTGCGGTCATCGGAGACGTAACTCAATCAATAATGGTCTCTCTTCTCTATGGTTTCATGGTCATCATAATAACTAGCAAGCGCTAGACAACAGTTGACAGTCTTTATTGGCTTACCTCCTGCTTGCAGGCTATCGTCTTCTCCAGGTTCTCCAGTGTCCACTCCTCCATCTACTCCTTCAACTAACGTTTCGGCAAACGCCCCCAACACTTTCTCCTCCAGTGGCTCCAGCTGGATTGTCGTCTTCCCTCCTCCGGTTTTTTTCAACTCTCTTGCCCTCTCCGTTCCCTTCTTTTTTACAATAGATTTGATGTCCGCCCACTTTTTTTTTGAAGCATTGACATCACGAACGATTCCTGTATTCCTGTAAAGAAGCACAAGGTCCTCCGTTAGCCAATGGGATATGAATCCTCATAGCGTCTCTATGTGCAGCCATCGGGTCCCCCGTCAAAGGGTTACATTGTAACCAGTAGACTGTATCTGCCACTGCAGATACAGTCTGGGCAACTTTGGCCCACGCCCTCTTTTTGTTTTCCGACGTTATCATACTGTCTAGCTTGCCAAACAATAATCTTTTTCGGATGATGATCTCATCGACCATCACCTCCAACTCCTGTTTGGAGAAGTATTGGTAACCCTTCCTTTTACAGTCCCCTAATTACTAGGTATTTACCCGGTACATACATGGTAAATTATAGTGTATTACTGGGTAATTACCACTGGTAATAAGAAGGTAAATACAGAGGTAGTTACCCGGTAAATACATGGTAAATCATAGTGTATTACTGGGTAATTACCACTGGTAATAAGAAGGTAAATACAGAGGAATTATCCGGTAAATTATAGTGTATTACTGTGTAATTATCACTGGTATTAAGAAGGTAAATACAGAGGAATTACAGCTGATGTACCAAGTAAAACCTCCACTATTACCCATCAACTCAACTAAGTAGTGTGTAGTTGTAACTGTTTTAGGTTGGTAATAACTCCGATATTGTGTACTTCCTAGGAAATTAGGCAACCAATTCTTAGAAACACCTATTATCCAAGGTTTATGTTGGTAACAGCCCAAATTTAATGATGTACTATCTAGAAATTAGCATAGTACTTTCCAATAAAATACTTTTTCTTAGTTATTATTCGTAGCTACACCCATTTATGCGCGCCATGGCGGCGCGCATAGTCGCAGCGGCTCAGTGTTACCAAAAACAATGCAGTGAAATCAGTCAAATGAAACCAAATCAATCGTCAAATATTGTCTACAACAGAGAGGATTTATTTCACTTCGGTAGAACATGCCAAATTCCGATAACGAGTGCCTTTCAACACTCGCATGGGATTCCTCCGGGAATAGCAAGAACACCGGCGTCTCCATGGATAGATACACCGAGCGGCATACCCCGAAGACGGAAGAGGGAACGTAAACAGAAGCGGGGTTGCAGGTCTGGCGACTTGGCTAGGCTAAAAAGGGCTTTAAACAGACCACCACTGCCCAGTCTTTACGTCGCAAATGTCAGGTCTCTAGGAAATAAGATGGACGAGCTTCATCTAGATATATCGACGCGATCAACCATACGAGACAGCTCCATCATCGTTATCACGGAAAGCTGGCTACACTCGGGGATCTCAGATGCAGCAGTGGAGCTGGCAGGTCGCTCACTTCATCGCAGCGATAGAACAGAGGCTTCTGGTAAGAGCCGTGGAGGAGGACTATGTACATATGTAAATAAGGACTGGTGTACAAACTCCACTGTCATTGATCAGCATTGTTCACCTGATCTAGAGATGCTAGCAGTCAAATGCAGACCATTTTATTTACCACGCAAATTCTCCGTTACCGTGGTAACCGCTGTATACATCCCACCAGATGCCAACGTTAATGCAGCACTTGGCTATCTACTAGCAGCTATAAACAAATAGCAGACCACTTATCCAGAGGGCGTTTTTATCGTGGCTGGTGACTTTAACCATGTCAACCTCAAGACGGTGCTGCCTTGCTTTGATCAACACGTAAAGTGCGCAACTCGAGGAAAAAATATTCTGGACTGTGTGTATTCAAATGTTAAAAAGGGATACAGGGCCTCACCCCTCGCACACCTGGGCCAGTCTGATCACCTGTCACTATCCCTGATTCCCGCATATCGCCCCATCATTAAAAAACAAGAAGCTACCATTAAAACGTTTAGGAAGTATCCTGAAGATGCATCTCTACAGCTCCAGGACTGCTTTGAAAGAACAAACTGGACCTTGTTTTTTAATCAGGATGTAAAAGAGTATGCCTTCGCTGTCCTCTGTTACATCAGGACCTGCATTGAAAATATCAACACCATCACCCGCAGCAGGATTCCCCCTAACAGGAAACCCTGGATGACTGGGGAGGTACAGGCCCTTCTGAGGGAGCGCAACGCAGCTTTCAAATCAGGTGACAGAGCACAGTACAGCATAGCCAGGCACAACCTGAAAAAAGGCATCAAGCAGGCCAAAGCCATGTACAGGGAGAAGATTGAGGGCCACTTCACCAACAGAGACCCAACACAAGTGTGGCAAGGCATACAACAGATCACGAACTACAGGGGAAGCCGCAACCCACCGACAAACATCAATGCCTCCTTAGCAGAGGAGCTCAACCCCTTCTATGCCCGCTTCGAGACACCTGGGCTAGATAATGGAGCTGCTCCCCCACCTGCTGGCACAGACCACACAGCCATGGTAACAGCAGAGGAGGTAAGACTCATCCTCAGCTCTGTGAACACAAGGAAGGCAGAGGGACCAGATGGCATTCCAGGAAGAGTGCTCAAAGAATGTGCATACCAGCTTGCAGATGTCTTTACGGACATTTTTAATATGTCTTTAGCCAAAGCGGTCGTACCAACCTGTTTTAAAACAGCCACTATTATACCTGTGCCCAAGCAAAGTAACATCAGCACCTTAAATGACTATAGACCTGTGGCGCTCACTCCCATCATCGCCAAGTGCTTTGAGAGGCTGGTGGCGAAGCGCGTTAAGGCTTTCCTCCCTCGCTCCGTGGACCAGCATCAGTATGCTTACAGGGAAAACAGGTCCACTGAGGACGCTATCGTCACAGCCCTCCATTCAACGCTGACACACCTGGACAAGAAGGAGACATATGTAAGACTACTCTTTATAGATTACAGCTCGGCTTTTAATACCATCGTCCCCAACCGGCTGATCACCAAACTTCTTGATCTGGGCCTCAGCTACAGCCTGTGTATGTGGATTAAGGATTTCCTAACAGATCGCCCGCAGACAGTGAGACTGGGTCCTCACCAATCCTCGAGCCTGTCCCTCAGCACTGGAGCTCCACAAGGCTGTGTATTGAGTCCCCTGCTGTACTCCGTATACACATATGACTGCACCAACACCCATCC
The DNA here is from genome assembly GCF_026213295.1 of Gadus chalcogrammus. NCBI lineage: Eukaryota > Metazoa > Chordata > Actinopteri > Gadiformes > Gadidae > Gadus > Gadus chalcogrammus. The sequence continues at coordinate 2,299,477 of NC_079412.1, read as the reverse complement.
TTCAAATACTGTGATCAAATTTGCAGATGACACCACTGTGGTAGGACAAATCACCCATGAAAATGAAAGTGCCTACAGAGACGAAGTTGACAGACTGACAGAATGGTGTCAAAAAAACAACCTGACCCTGAATGTCAGAAAGACAAAAGAAATCATAGTCGACTTCAGGCGGCAAAAGGCGAACCCCCAACCCCTCATCATCAATGGTGAGGAAGTAGAGAGGACCTCCTGCTTTAAGTTCCTGGGGGTTATGCTCTCAGAGGACCTGAAATGGGTGATGAACACAACTGCCACAGTAAGGAAAGCACAACAGCGGCTCTACTTCTTGAGAATATTGAGGAAAAACAACCTGTCTCCCGAGCTGCTTAAGACTTTTTACCACTGCTGCATTGAAAGTGTGATCACTTACTGTATCACTGCATGGTACGTCAACTGCACAGAAAAGGACAGGAAATCCCTCAGTCGGGTCATAAGGTCTGCTGAGAGAATAGTTGGACTTCCACTGCCTCCCCTGGATGACATCTTTAGGACGCGCTGCCTCCGCCGAGCATGTGGCATTTTAAAGGATGAGACTCACCCCGCAAACCATCTCTTCACCCTGCTACCCTCTGGCAGGTGCTACCGGGCCACTACAGCACGCACCTCCAGACTGCAGAACAGTTTCATCCCCAGGGCCATCACAGAACTTAATAATCACACTACACTCCTACCCTCCACCCAGCACAACTGCACTTTTGTTAGTGGTTGCACAAACAAATTTCGTTGTGTATCCAATGCACAATGACAAATAAAGTCTATTCTATTCTATTCTATTCTATTTAGAAAGGGTTTATTCGATTTACCACTATGGAATTACTTACCTGGTAACAACCTCTGCAGGAACAGTTTCGCTCTAGTGTTATGGTACATCTTCTTAAATACTGGGTACAAAGCCGTTTGTTTCCATGGTATTACCAGGTTCTTACCATATAATTTATAATAGATACATTCCATTATCCATGCAGTGAAAACACAAACTTGTACCATGTACGTTCTGCGACGTTACCAAGTAAAACACACCAATTTACCCAGTAATTAAGCTGAAACTGTACTGTAAAAGGAAGCCTCGTTTGTTTACATGGTATTACCAGGTTCTTACCATATAATTTGTAATACATTATTCCCTTTTCCATGCAGTCAACATAAACTTGTACCATGTACGTTCTGCGACGTTACCAAGTAAAACACGACAATTTACCCAGTAATTAAGCTGAAACTGTACTGTAAAAGGAAGCCTCGTTTGTTTCCTTGATATTACCAGGTTCTTACCATATAATTTGTAATACATTATTCCCTTTTCCATGCAGTCAACACAAACTTGTACCATGTACGTTCTGCGACGTTACCAAGTAAAACACGACAATTTACCCAGTAATTAAGCTGAAACTGTACTGTAAAAGGAAGCCTCGTTTGTTTCCATGGTATTACCAGGTTCTTACCATATAATTTGTAATACATTATTCCCTTTTCCATGCAGTCAACACAAACTTGTACCATGTACGTTCTGCGACGTTACCAAGTAAAACACGACAATTTACCCAGTAATTAAGCTGAAACTGTACTGTAAAAGGAAGCCTCGTTTGTTTCCATGGTATTACCAGGTTCTTACCATATCATTTGTAATACATAATTCCCTTTTCCATGCAGTCAACACAAACTTGTACCATGTACGTTCTGCGACGTTACCAAGTAAAATACGACAATTTACCCAGTAAGTAAGCTGAAACTGTACTGTAAATGGAAGCCTTGTTTGTTTCCATGGTATTACCAGGTTCTTACCATATAATTTGTAATACATAATTCCCTTTTCCATGCAGTCAACACAAACTTGTACCATGTACGTTCTGCGACGTTACCAAGTAAAATACGACAATTTACCCAGTAAGTAAGCTGAAACTGTACTGTAAATGGAAGCCTTGTTTGTTTCCATGGTATTACCAGGCTCTTACCATATAAGTTGTAACTGGTTATTCCCTTTTCCATGCAATCAACACAAACCATATATGTTCTGCAACATTGTTCACCAGTAGTTAAGCACTTTAATTGTTGTTATAAAACCCCAAACCATGAAAGACATATTAAAATTAAACAAGATCAAAGGCTTATCTTTCAAACAATGCATATCTCACAAACAGGCACTGAACACTGAAGAAATCGGACAAAAAAAAGAGCCGTCCACATCAACTCAATTTAAATGTTACTGATGGTGTTTTCATAAAACACATGACAGTGTTATGGCAAGTGACCACAAGGAAGACTGCGTCAACCGCTACAATTTGAATAAGTGGTGAATGCCATGCAGCAATCTGCCTATGGGAGCATCTTTGTGGTCATTCGCAAACCAATGAGTCCACTCGATGAATGAGAGATGACTCTTTAGTGTCTTCTCTGTGAGGTATCCCTGCAGTCTCCACATCTGGGATTTGAAGGCTGACCAAGACCTGACCAGGTACCTCCAAATCTCCCCTTCAAGAATCAGAAGACAAGAAAATAAACATTAGGACTGTCAATTAATGAAGATTTCTAGAACATGTAGAACTCAAAGATTATTTTGTTTATCAGTTAAGAAAGGATGCTGGAACTCTGGCCATTGTGTTTGGTCATATTGAAAAGAGAAAAAGGCATAGCCATAAATACAGTTAATAGGACGGGAGGGGACAGGCAGTTAGCTCCGGTTAGCCCTTTAGCATCGAGCTAGCGGAGCTTCTGTCATTCAAATAACTCGGACATGTTCTTTAAAACCTATAACACCCAATTTATTAAAATATCCAGATTTAATCGGGCTCTCTCCCATAAGTACAGTTAATAGGATGGGAAGAGACAGGCTCTGTTAGCCCCGGTTAGCGCGATGCTAAAGAGCAGCTCTACCGGAGAATGCCACCTCAACAGGTGCAAGTTAGCCTCCGGTTTGATATTCGCCGGATATTCGGTTTACCACCCAATCGGATTCATCAACATAAATGCAATACATCACGGGCTTAGTATGTTGAGGATGGTTTAGGACACCGTATCGCGAAAAATCACAAACACATGTTGTCGCCATCGATGTCTGTGCAACAACGTAATTTACGTTCTCTGGCTGCTACCTGTTTTAGGGACCGTCAACAAGTTACACTCACCGACTGGTGGCAGAGACGTTACCATGGAATTGTCAACTAACAAATGACAGCTTTTGGCCACCCGTTTCTACTTAAAATTGTCTGTGATAGCTAACAATATGACAGCTTTTGGCCACCCGTTTCTACTTTCACCTTTGATACTGAGAAATTGTGAAAATACACGGATATATTAAATGCACAGCCTGTCCTCCTAGAAAATACGACCGCATAGGTCGTTTGTACTGCCCCAAATTACGACCCACTGGAGCGTATCTAAATGTAGCGCCTCTAGCTGTCATGCAAATAACGACATTCTGAAGTCTCGGGGCCGCTCGTGGACGCTCGTGGTTGCTCGGGACGCGCCTAGCTAACCCTTTATCAATAATGACCAGCTATAGATTTGCTTCCCGATGGATAACAAATTACCATCGGGAAGCATGGTTGCTTCCCGATAGAAATTTGTGACAAATGACATGTTATTTAGCATCTACACGTTGAGCTGAGTCCAATGACACCCAGCATGATACTCTAGCAAATAGTAACATGTAATTTACATGGTACACCTAGGTCTAGGACATGATCTCAGTGTAGCAAGAGGGCGAGCTTGATCTCATTGGACTCAGCTTAACGTGTAGATGCTAAATAACATGTCATTTGTCACAAATTTCTATCGGGAAGCAAATCAATAGCTGCTCATTATTGATTAAGGCCTCCAATTTCGACAGCTAATTACTACCATTAAACATGTTTGAATATGCTCATGTGTGGCACCGTTGCAATCGCCTGGAAGCGTAGATGTTTAAGGACACCTTGTTCGCCCTCTTACGCCACCGGGAAGATATTTACATGCTTCTGATTGACTCAATTTAATGCCTGTTCCTTGTCATAACTTTTTGTCATTATTAAAGAGAGGCCTGATTCTGGATGGCGGTTGGATGGCTACGGTGTAGGTCTGGGAAGAACTTCAGGCCAAAATCTTGCAAGCGAGCCGCTGGGTGCAGGTGCACCGAGATGGAGCACTTGCTGAGTCATTTCCTGTAGGGCTGGAGCCACAGGTTGAAGCGTATGCGTCCTTTGAGACCCCCTTTGATATATAAGAGACCTCAAAGTACAGCTTACTTAAATGTTAAATTGCATCACTTCCTTTAGGGCTTCGGCCTCCTAATTGATCATTGTAGTATAATTGAATGCCCTCTTTCATATATGATACCTCCACCACTGGGAGGTGGCAACAATTCTCCAAATCCATATGGGGAGGGGGGGGGTGATGCTTGTGGACAGTAGGGTTGTACACTAGACATAAATAGGAAGCAAACTCAGGAGAAGGAATGACCTCTCACAAATATATATTTAATAAATTGTTTCAAATAACCCAACCTCGTTAAATCATTGAGCTTGGTGTTTTGCTTTCAAAAATAGGTTATAGAAGAAGTCTAAACTGCAGAAAATAAAAACATCCAAGCTGCCTTTTAAGGATACCTTGGAATATCTGTCTATTTTTTAACCATCGGACCCTAGTTTACGACAAAAACAACACAATGGAGCATTTCTGCACCTCGGGCAACAGCGCAGGGTTGCCAGGTCCTGCCTGCAAAAAACGTCCTGCCCACATACCGTTCAAAATCCACCCAAAATGTCCTAGAAGCAGCCCAAGTTGTTGTTTTAGCAGCGAAATGCATTGTGTGTGTGTGTGTGTGTGTGTGTGTGTGTTTGTGTGTGTGCTAACACGCTATTTTATGTTGAAATGCGACGTAATCCAGTGTTCACGAAAACGTACACTGTCAACTTATGCTTTTGGCGACTGGGTTGGCTCTCAGATAAACGTGTTTCACGTCACAGGGTTTGGGAGGAAGGGGCGGGCCTTCTGAGAGGGGGTTCCGGGGGTTTCCTTCCGGGCGGGAGTTTTGGTTGTTGTAGTTTTTCCGGTGGAGCTGTGCCTGCCTGTCCGATTGTGGAATCCAATAAACCTGCTATCAAGCTTACTTCGCTCAATACCTCGCCTGTGGTTATTACAATATCATTAAAAGCTACATAAAGTAACGGTTTAATAACACAAAAGCAGGAAACACGTGAGCTGCTAGTTTAGTGAAAGCAGCGTCCAGGGCTCCAGACTAACTTTTTCCTTGGGTGCACTGGTGCGCCTACATTTTTAATTTGGGTGCACCAGCACGTATTTATGGTGCACCCAAGTTTTGAGTTGTTGGGGGGGGGGGGGTTGGACCGTGCCTGCCTTGCGCTGAGTTGTTGACGGACGGACGGACGGGGGGGGGTTGGACCGTGCCTGCCTTGCGCTGAGTTGTTGACGGGGGGGGGGGCAACCGGGCAGCTGCACCGGTTGCACCGTCGATATTTACGGCATTGATTAATAATATTTTGACCATTAAATAAATGCCTTAAATAAATGACGAATCTGTATCTCTCATAAAGAATATCGTCAGACAATGCCAAGGGATCGGTTCTGTCCCGAAAAACCCTCTGTCTCCGGAGAGACGCGTGTACGATAAGTGCGCCGAGGTCCATGGGAACACCCACAAATGGTGACGCCATTATCGGAGGAGGGGCTAGGAAGCTGCGCACGCCGATATAAGTAGCCGATCTCCGGGTAGACTCGCTGAAAAGCTGCTCCCGACCAGGTTTGGTTGCGAGCGTAAGTCACCAATGGTGATACAGCGACGATTAAAGAGATCGACTTTCATGGTACAGCTAACCCAGGCTTTCAGCTCAACATACCTCGCTAACCCTCTATTCGAGCTTCGCAGTACAGGCCCCTGGATTGGGCTTTGCGGGTTTGTTTACCGGCGTTGCTATTGTTACCGGTCTTGCGTGTTCCAACGGCTTATTAGGTATCTAATAAATCGCTGTCTAATCAATACTTCATTCACTGCCTCTCCTGTGGTCATTGCAATATTATGAATAGACTGCTCTGTAAAAAAATAAATAATAATAATTATACCAGATAAATTTTCAGTCGCACCGGTGCGCCCAAATGAAATATTTGGTCGCACTACCCCGAATTCTAGGCGCATGTGCGCCCAAATTAGGCGCACTCTGGAGCCCTGGCGTCCCTAGCAACCTGACGTTGTTGAAACATGCGAGCGAGACGATTAAATCTTCCTAATAACTATAAAACTAAAGATCAGACATAATCACTGACTGAAGATTATGCAATTAAAAAGTATATTTCTCGCTAGAAATGTTATTAGAAACACGTTTAACGGTGAATCGATCCTAAAATATTGCATTTCCCATTCAGATAATAAAGATTGATAAAGATCATACACATTCACTGACTGAAGATTATGCAAGGAAAATGTACATTTCTCGCTAGAAATGTCATTAGAAACACGTTTAATGGTGTATCTGTCCTAAAATATTGCATTTCCCATTCAGATAATAACGATTAATATGGCTACGTATTAATTTCACCAAATGCTAGGAGAACGTATCGCTGTTGGTGCTATTCCCCCATTCATTTAGAATGGAGAAGGACGCGTGTTCAGGGTGACGCTTTGGTCAGGCAAAGCGTGACCCTGAACACACCTTGCGATGTGGACAGACGTATCTATTTTACGCCTTGGCGTGATACCGGGTATGTAATGTAAGTATAATAAAGTGTATGGGCGTTGTCCTTATACCGGGTTGTATCCTTATATCCTTATAGCCTACTCATCAAATGAATAGATTTAGCAAAAAATGTGAGTTATTTTTTCCAACCATTGATTTGAGTTTTGATCTTAAATCATTTACACCTGAATAAAATGGCAAAAAACCTAAATGCACAGGGTCGTAATCCGTGGCAGTACAAACGAGCAAAAAAAAAAAATTCTTTTTAGAATTGCATGTCTTGATGTTTATTTTATCTAGCCGTCTATTCTCTTGTTTTTGGCTATGTGAATGAATGTCCGCGTCAATGCCTCGCAAGTCCAGTTTCGCGAGCGGACGTTGCCATGACATCTAGAAATCATACCGTATTAAATGGGTTGTAGTGAGTGTAACATAATTCACCTACAGTATTTTGTTATGTGTTGTTCTTTCAATTGTGTTAGGCATGTCGTTTACTGTCTTGGTGGTTCAGGGATCGCTGTCCCCTTAAGGATTACGAGCGTCTCATGACGTCAGAGCCCATGCAGGATTTGTTTACTTGCAGCACGTTTTGATTTCCTGTTTCTCTCTTACCAAATAAACGATTCACACAAATGTGTGCTCAAGGTGCGAAATTGTATCTCTCACTTATTGCAATTTCCACAGGGTTATCATTAATATTCATGTGTAGGGGTTGATTATAACTCGTGAATAATATTGTTTAGACCACGGTCTGGGGGAATACTCGTATTCTGATTGGCTGCAGTGCGTGCATTAACTCCTGATATAGCCCTACAGACACCTGAGCCCTGTACCACGAAGCTCGCTTAGAGGGTTAGCGAGGTATGTTGAGCTCCAAGCCTGGGTTAGTTGTACCACGAAAGTCGATCTCTTTTAGCGTCGCTGTATCACCATGGTGACTTATGCTCGCAACCAAACCTGGTCGGGAGCAGTTTTTCGGCTTAGTCTAGCCGGAGATCGGCTACTTAAATCGGCGTGCGCAGCTTCCTAGCCCCTCCTCTGACAATGGCGTCACCATTTGTGGGTGTTCCGGGGACCCTGGCGCACTTCTCGTACAGGCGTCTCTCCGGAGACAAGGGTTTTACGGGACAGAACCGATCCCTTGGCATTGTCTGACAATATTCAGATTTCAGACTTTATTGTCATTGTGCAAACAACGAAATTGGGGTTCTTCATGAGAGATACAGATTCTCATCAGAGGGTGTTCGTTATTTGATCGTCCTTTTGGACCTTATGTAGTTACTGTTGCGCATTGTGTCACAGTGACAGAGTGCTTGAGTGGAGGTAGCGCGTCAGTCTTCAATTTCTGCGCGGGGGGTTCGACTCCCAAGTGACGCGAGTTTATGTGAAGCTTAAAAAGTCCTAATTCTCATGCATATGGAATACTTATTCACTAAAGCTTATGGAATTATATTTTTGTGCTTATTTCGAACTTGACCCATATTTTCCAAGGCCGTGCTGGCACCACATCTATGGGGGTAAAATGCATGATGATAGACCGGCGAATTTGAACCCCGGTCGCTGGCGTTCGGGTCTTATACTAATCCACTACGCTACAGCCGCTACCTCTCAGCGGTCGAAAACATGCAATACATTTCTTAAATAGGGTGTATTTAAAGTGAATTCCCTAAATGATAGAATAAGGCAGGATGGACGTTGCTTATGCATTTTTAAATCATCATCATTCTATTTGGATTAATGGTGAACAATTCTGCATTTGGCATAGTTATTTTACAGACAATATGCAGAATCTTTTCACTTATACTCATAAAGACTGCTTGATCTATCGTAAATAGGGATGGGAATTTATAAGAATTTCACGATTCCGATTCCGATTCCGATTCTGCTTATCGATCCGATTCCTTATCGATTCTCTTATCGATTCTCATTGGGTGAGAAAATAAGTATAAATGTGTTTGTTTGCATTACATCTCTTTAATATCTGATCAGAAGTGCTTCTAGTATTAGGAAATTGTACATTTTCAAATCAATTGGTCTGGACGAAAAGATATATGTTTCGCTTTTTAAGCCCAAATGCCACCATTATGTGCCATACAACTAAAAACACAGACTGAAAACAGCCAAGTAAGAGCTTGTGCCTTTTGGAATTCTAACAGTGCTCATTTGCATTCATCTTGTAACAAAATTAAACTTTGATTAGACAGAGATTTATTAGATGGGCCTACCTAATAAACCGTTGGAACACACAAGACCGGAAACCATAGCAATGCCGGTAAACAAACCCCGAGAAGCCCAATCCCTATGAGAGCTCCCCACGCTACGGCCATCCGGAGGCGACAGAGCTGTTGGCCGTGATATTATATATACAATTATAATATAGTATATAATATATTATATACTATTATATATAGAGCTCCGGGAGTCGCAAACTGCAACAATCACTTTCTCCTCCATTCCGCGGTTCACCCGGACTGCACTGAGTTTGACGGCTGAACGCGGATTGGCTGTTACGTTACACATGTCACTCAGTTATCACGCTGTTGAACGCTGATTGGCTGTCATCACGACAAAAACTTGTCATCTTTTTTCTCCCGCGAAAAACTCGCCCTTATACGCGTCTCTACGTTCACTTTGTATGGGATCTTGTCGCCCCGTCGCGTTTGGTGTGAACGCACAATGCGATTCTTCCTCGGCGGCGACATGTTTGCTGCGTTCTGAACCAAATCAAAGCAACGTGTGTGTGACGTCACGACGCATTTGCCGCGACCGGAACCGATAAGCGGAATCGTTAAGCAGGCTTCCAAGGAATCGGTTGACTCGGAACCGGTTCTGAACAAGAACCGGTTCTCGATTCCCATCCCTAATCGTAAAGGAGAGAAAAATGACGCAAAAAATGCCCCTTTCACGTGAACGCGCACTGAACCTAAAGCGGAAAACCTGGTTCAACTAATTGAACATAAAGTGAGCTTCGTGGTACCATTTAACTCTGATTGCGAGTTGCGGCTCTGTCGAGCCAGGTTTTCCCAAGAAAGCCTGGGTATGTTCAGCGAGCTTCGTGGTATAGGGCTCTGCTAAGTAGTTCCAGTCAGTGTTTAGATTCTCTGCCCGAGCCCGAGCCCGACGCGGGCCGGGTCGGGCCGATATTTCCCACCACTATACTCGGGCCGGGCCTTTGATCGGGCGTTTTTATTTTTATTTTATCATTGGTTTATTGGCCTAATCTGAGGAGAAATCTATGCCATGAACAGAAATATTATAGGCCTTTATTACACGGGTCTTCTCAATGCCGTGGAGCGCTCCGTTTACTTGCATGGGTAGTAGTCCGGTGACTTGTCTACCCCAGCGTCTTCTGTTGCTAAGCGACGTCACCGTCTTTGCGGATAAATTATTTCTCTGCTGATCAACACTACGAATGGCCAAAAGACTTGTATCCCCACCCCCCCTTAAATAAATACTATGGCAGAATTATTATTGTTATTATTATTATTCTCATTCAACTTGAACATGTGTTTTTACAGTAGAGTGGTGGAGGGATGACGTATGTTGGCCAACCCGGAAGTGAGCGTCGCCCTGGATTCCCTCGACAAAAAGCCAATTGGTTTTGCCATTGGATTTTGGATTATTGCAGAAACATTTGCATCTTTGAAGCACCTCCTCAAAAACTGAAAATAAATAAATAAATAAAAATAACCGTGCTCCAAAGAACGAAATGTAAACCATGCATTCTGAATGGGAGTGTTTCTCTCCAATTTTTCCATGCTACACAGAAACGAAATGTAAACCCATGCAAATAAAGACTTCATGTTCATAATAATTTAAATATCATTAATCTCCTGAGTGTGTAGGGTGGTATTCTATTTTTTTTCAACGGGGCTGCATCCAGTCACTTGACCGTTGTGGTTGCTATGGTGGTTGCTATCGACCGCCCCCTCTAATCCTTACATGGCTCTAAAAACCACGCGGCAAAGGAGCTGCCGTCAATTGTGTTGTTTTTGTCGTAAACTAGGATGGTTATAAAATAGACAGATATTCCAAGGTATCCTTAAAAGGCAGCTTGGATGTTTTTATTTTCTGCAGTTTAGCTTCTACTATAACCTATTTTTGAAAGCAAAACACCAAGCTCATTGATTTAATGAGGCAGGGTTATTTGAAACAATTTATTAAATAAATGTTTGTGAGATGTCATTACTTCTCCTGAGTTTGCTTCCTATTTATGTTGAGTATACACCCCTACTGTCCACAAGCATCCCCCCCCCCCTCCCCATATGGATTTGGAGAATTGTTGCCACGTCCCAGTGGTGGAGGTATCATATGTATGACAGAGGGCATTCAATTATACTATAATGATCAATTAGGAGGCCGAATCCCTAAAGGAAGTGATGCAATAGGTGACTGAGACGACAACATTTAAGTAAGCTGTAACTTGAGGTCTCTCGGATATATCAAAGGGGGTCTCAAAGGACGCATACGCTCAACCTGTGGCTCCAGCCCTACAGAAAATGACTCAGCAAGTGCTCCATCTCGTTGCACCTGCACCCAGCAGCTCGCTTGCAAGATTTTGGCCTGAAATTCTTCCAAGACCTACACCCTAGCCATCCAACATGCATATCTGAGAATCAGGCCTCTCTTTAATAATGACAAAAAGTTAGAAAAAAAAGACATAAACTTTTTGTTATCTCATAAGCGGCGTGGTGCCGGCTCCTTTTGACCTTTTGACCCCAGACTTCAAAAACGTGGCCACAGGCCAGCTGTGTCTACACACCTTAAGCCACAAATGTACACCTCCATCCCACAAAAAAATGGGGACCAGAAACTAACCTCTGTCTTATGCTGCTATCCATTTGGATGTACGAAGTGGTAAAGTCGCAAATCTCCCAGCTTTCTTGCGGCATTTCACTGAGGCACGCCCCCTTTCGGTCGTAGTATCTCGTCGCTTTCAAAGTAGAGCGAGAATATCTGTACAACTAGCAAAGAAGATGGCTGCGCCCATAGTCAATGGGGATTGAGCTGTATTTTCTTTGTATTTGTACCACGTTGGGGGTTGTAATGTCGATTTTAAATCCTCTTACACACTTGCTTTCATTGCTGCCTTAATCCGGTTACCAATTTATGGTCTTGCTTTGCGTGAAATTCAATGTAAAGTTGTGTTTTCAAGCTGGTTTGCTAAAGAGGCTATGTTGCTAATGATGACTAGCCCGCTACTACCCCTCGTGGCTTGACAGAAACACGACAGCACTTGTTGAAATTAAAATTGGCGAAAATGGCAAAATATTATTGCAATGTAAAAGGCTTGCAATGTTAATTTTTCAGTAAAGGCTGGCAACCATTATACACTGGATTATTTATTTTTTCCAAAATAGTTTTCTTCTCAAACTCGTCGGACACAAATAGCAAACTGGAAGGCTGGAGCAAGGGAAATACGTCACGTTCTCGCTGAAGCTGGTCGTTCGTACCAGCCTACCATCCAAATGGATAGCAGCATAACTGTACTGTTGGAGGTCACGCCCCTTTTCCGGCCTTTTCGAGATAGCTAGGGATACTAAAATGTTTACACACATTTCCCGGGACCCCGAGAACGACATATCCGACCTGGTCTCACAGGAATCCGTGTAATGACTACGGACGCTTAACTCGAAATCCGTGGCCACATCACGGAAACACGCCGATTTCCGTGATGTGGCCACGGAATTCGCTCCAATGCAAGTTAATGACACTGATGTTCCGTGGCTCACACACGGATCCCCGTTTCAACGAGCGAGTCGACCACGGGATTAATTCAAAACCCGTGGTGGTCTCACTGAAACACTTAAATTGTCCTTGATGTGTCCACGGAAGTTGCTCCAATGCAAGTAAATGACACTGATATTCCGTGGCACACACACACCAGATTCCCGTTTCAATCTGTGTGTGTGCCAAAGTTGACCACGGCGGGGGCTTGACTCAAAATCCGTGCTGGTCTGACGGAATCACTTAAACACATTCTCACTCCGAACGCGTCGATTTTGACGAACGGTCAGTGACTTTGGCTTCAGTTTCTGACGCAAAAGGGTACCCTTGTGCTTCTTTTTTCGACGCATGGGATTTTCAACTCGTTACAATGTAACCCCTTCACGGGGGACCCGACGGCTGCTGCATAGAGACGCTATGAGCATTCATCCCATTGGCTAACGGTGGACCTTGGCGCTTCTTTTTTTCGACGCAGGGGGGTTTTCCACTCATTGCAATGTAATCCCTCCATGGCAATATATGAAGCTATGAGCATTCATCCCATTGGCTAACGGAAGAGCCGATGGCTGCACATAGAGACGCTATGAGCATTCATCCCATTGGCTACCGGAGGACCATGTGCTTCTTTTTTCAACGCAGGGGGTTTTCCACTCATTGCATGTAATCCCTCCACGGCAATATATGAAGCTATGAGCATTCATCCCATTGGCTAACGGAAAGACCCGGTGGCTGCACATTAACGGCGAAGTTACAGTGAAATCTGTGACATTCCTCAACACAACTACACCAACGAGTCCTTTTTAATACAAAACATGTATGGGTTAAGTTTATGGGCATCATTGTCCTGTTTTGTGTTTGATTGAGAGAACAATCGTTTTTTTGATCAGTGTTGGGTAGCTGAGGTCGTTGCTATAGAGGCCACGTCTGGTGCGCTTTTTTGACAACTGACAGAGCAACCCTTTCTCATCAAAATTACGTTCCCAGAGAACTATTCGGCATTCTCAATTACGTTTGTCTAAATAACGTATTTGGTCCGTGATTATGTTTTATTGAACATATTGTAATGACCTCGCCGGTGACATAACGATGTCGAGTCATTAGTAATTGAAGGAACTTTTAATGAACCAAAACCAGGTCACTGAAACCCGTAACCACGGCAAGAAATCCCACCCAAAACAAACCCCGGTTACCCCGGCAACCCCCAACACGGTCTCACTCACGTGCAGGCCCCCACCCTCGTGTTCTTCCAAGGCCCTCCCCCAGCTGACAAGAAGAACATTACAATACATGCACACAGAACAACTGGCATAACGGACAATGCAACACATAACACACAAACTATTTAACTGTCCCAGGGTCGCTACAATATCGTAAATACGAATTCGTTCTCAGCCTATTTTTGCCATTTATTTACCGTGTTACTATGGCAGAATAAAGAATAAATTCATGCATTATCATTCAACTTGAACATGTGTTTTTACAGTATAGAGTGGTGGAGAGGGATGACGTATGTTGGCAAACCCGGAAGTGAGCGTCGCCCTCGGTTCCCTTGACAAAAAGCCAACGGGTTTTCCATTGGATTTTGGATTATTGCAGAAAAAACCTCAACTCCTCAAAAACGGAAAATAAATAAATAAATAAAAATAACCGTGCTCCAAAGAACGAAGTGTAAACCAATGCATTCTGAATGGGAGTGTTTCTCCGATTTTTCCATGCTACACAACGAAATGTAAACCCATGCAAATAAAGACTTCATGGTCATAATAATTAAATATCATTAATCTACTACTGAGTGTGTAGGGAGGTATTCTATTTTTTTCAACGGGGCTGAATCCAGTCACTTGACCGTCCAACCCGGTATCACGCAATTGCGTGCTCCTGCGCACGAACATTAATCTATTGAAGCGTGTTCCCGAGCACGATAGTCCGACTTTTGCGTGTACACAAAACGAAATGTAAACCAATGCATTCTGAATGGGAGTGTTCTAAGACAATTAACGTGCTCCACAAAACGGTACGAGAGAGAGAGAAAGAGAGAGCGGGAGGGACAGAGAGAGAGAGAGAGAGAGAGAGAGAGAGGCTTCAGAAAGGGTGTGCGCAGATAGTACAGTGCACCTTAGTTATGTTTATGACAAAACCTATACATATAATTAGGCTGTGGAAATTGCAATAAGTTAAGAACACAACTTCGCACGTTGAGCACACAGCCGTTTGACTCGTTTATTTTGTAAAAAAGAAAACCGGAAAACAAAGCGTGCTGAAGGTAAACAAATCCAGCATGGTCTGTGACGTCATGAGACGCACGTAATCCTTAGGGACCGCGATCCCACCAAGAACGTAAATGACATGCAGTAAACAACAACACAATTGAAAGAACAACACATAACGAAATACTGTAGGTGAATTATGTTACGGTCACTACAAGGCTATAATTATATTATTTAGCGTGTAATGAGACAATCTATAGCCAAATTGTCGAAGATGCCCGAGAATCTTCGGGGATATCAGCATGGGAAATCGGCGAATCAGACCCATGAAGGGGGGGGGGGGACACGTTAGTTGAAGGGGGGGGGGAGACACGTTTGTTGAGGGGGGGGGAGACACGTTTGTAGGGGGGGGGCACGCTCGACAACGAGGGTTGGTTTTTATTGAACGCTCGACAACGAGAGTTGGTTTTATTGAACGAGACTTCAACACGGAACAGCTGCACGAAACGATGGTCACGTCACTCTCGGTGACGGTGTCGACAATAATGAACACACGAACAATGTTAATAGAACAACACACAACCACATAACATCCGAACCCATTAACCCCACTTAATCCTAACAGCAAACAAGTTAACAAAAGCCCCATTTGTCAACTGAGAACCCCAATTCCCAGAATCCCCCGCGGCTCCGGAACACGGCGTAGCTTATATTAATCTTTATTATCTGAATGGGAAATGCAATATTTTAGGACAGATACACCATTAAACGCGTTTCTAATGACATTTCTAGCGAAAAAATGTACATTTTCCTTACATAATCTTCAGTCAGTGAATGTGTATGATCTTTATTAATCTTTATTATCTGAATGGGAAATGCAATATTTTAGGACAGATACACCATTAAACGCGTTTCTAATGACTTTTCTAGCGAGAAATTTACATTTTCTTTACATAATCTTCAGTCAGTGAATGTGTATGATCTTTATTAATCTTTATTATCTGAATGGGAAATGCAATATTTTAGGACCGATTCACCGTTCAAACGTGTTTCTAATAACATTTCTAGCGAGAAATATACTTTTTACTTGCATAATCTTCAGTCAGTGATTGTGTCTGATCTTTAGTTTTATAGTTATTAGGATTTGATCGGCTCGCTCGCATGTTTCAACGACGTCAGGTTGCTTTCGCTAAACTAGCAGCTCACGTGCTTCCTGCGTTTGTGTTATTAAACTGTTACTTTATGTAACTTTTAATGATATCATCTTGTTAGAAACACGTATATCTGAGAGCCAACCCAGTCGCCAAAAGCATACGTTGACAGTGTACTTTTCGTGAACACTGGATTACGTCGCATTTCAACATAAAATAGCGTGTTATACACACACACACACGCACGCACACGCACAGACACACACACACAAGCACACACAAGCACACACACGCACGCACAGACACACAGACACAGACACACACACACACACACGCACACACGCACACGGTGCATTTCGCTGCTAAAACAACAACAAAAAAATATTCCCTCAAATATTATTACTTTCAAAACGTTGGCCAAAATGGCCAATAATATCATTTTTTATTTGGGATGCTTCTAGGACATTTTGGGTGGATTTTGAACGGTATGTGGGGGGCACGTTTTTTGCAGGACCTGGCAACCCTGCGCTGTTGCCCGAGATCTGGATCCACCCCAGCGTGGTGCCGTCTCCTTTTGACCTTTTGACCCCAGACTACTGGGGGAATAGCTGAATCAATTCATTAGTCAATCAGAAGCATGTAAATATCTTCCCGGTGGCGTAAGAGGACGAACAAGGTGTCCTTCAACATCTACGCTTCCAGGAGATTGCAACGGTGCCACACATGAGCATATCCGAACATGTTTAATGGTAGTAATTAGCTGTCAAAATTGGAGGCCTTAATCAATACTGAGCAGCTATTGATTTGCTTCCCGATAAAGATTTGTCACAAATGACATGTTATTTAGC
This sequence comes from Gadus chalcogrammus, assembly GCF_026213295.1. Taxonomy (NCBI): domain Eukaryota; kingdom Metazoa; phylum Chordata; class Actinopteri; order Gadiformes; family Gadidae; genus Gadus; species Gadus chalcogrammus. The sequence goes on along the minus strand of NC_079412.1, from coordinate 2,282,843 downwards.
ATCTACACGTTGAGCTGAGTCCAATGACACCAAGAACGACACTCTAGCTAATGGTAACATGTGTTTTACATGGTACACCTAGGTCTAGGACAGGTCTGGGCCCTTCCTGCCCGAGACTTGGCCCGGTCAGACCCCGAGGGCAGGCCCCCCCTTCCTGCCCTCGGGGTCCGACCGGGCCAAGTTTCGGTGCGGAGGTCCCAGTTAGGCCCTAGAATAAGGTATTAAAATTTCAGGGCGGTAGGACCTTCCTATCTCAAAAACTGTTTTTCCACCACATTCTGAACCATTAGGTCTTGCAGGCTACACTTCTGAGGGGCTTTGTCCAAATGACACTCCATTTGGGAAAACAAGGGCTAGAACTCCAAATCTCGGACATGTCGTACACGGGGCCCCGGGAAATGTGTGTAAACATTTTAGCATCCCTAGCTATCTCGAAAAGATCGGCAAAGGGGCGTGACCTCCAACAGTACAGTAAATGTACATAAGACAGAGGTTAGTTTCTAGTCCCCATTTTTGTGGGATGGAGGTGTACATTTGTGGCTAAAGGTGTGTAGACACAGCTGGCCTGTGGCAACGTTTTTGAAGTCGGGGGTCAAAAGGTCAAAAGGAGCCGGCACCACGATCTTATGAGATAACAAAAAGTTAATTTGGGTTTCTCTCATAACTTTTTGTCATTATTAAAGAGAGGCCTGATTCTCAGATATGCATGTTGGATGGCTAGGGTGTAGGTCTGGGAAGAACTTCAGGCCAAAATCTTGCAAGCGAGCCGCTGGGTGCAGGTGCAACGAGATGGAAAAAGATTTTGGAGTTGCAACGAGATGGAGCACTTGCTGAGTCATTTCCTGTAGTGCTGGAGCCACAGGTTGAAGCGTATGCGTCCTTTGAGACCCCCTTTGATATATAAGAGACCCTATACAGCTTACTTAAATGTTGTAGACTCAGTCACCTATTGCACCACTTCCTTTAGGGCTTCGGCCTCCTAATTGATCATTGTAGTAGGCTATAATTGAATGCCCTCTTTCATATATATATGATACCTCCACCACTGGGACGTGGTAACAATTCTCCAAATCCATATGGGGAGAGGGGGATCCTTTTGGACAGTAGGGGTTTACCCTAGACATGAATGGAAGTAAAATCAGGAGAAGGAATGACCTCTCACAAATATTTATTTAACAAATTGTTTCAAATAACCCTCCCTCGTTAAATCAATGAGCTTGGTGTTTTGCTTTCAAAAAATTAGTTATAGAAGAAGTCTAAACTGCAGAAAATAAACACATCCAAGCTGCCTTTTAAGGATAATTGGAATATCTGTCTATTTTTCAACCATCGGACCCTTGTTTACGACAAAAACAACCCAATTGACGGCAGCTCCTTTGCCGTCCTCCATTGTTTTGGGTGGGATTTCTGCCGATGGTTACGGGTTTCAGTGACCTGGTTTTGGTTCATTAAAAGTTCCTTCAATTACTAATGACTCGACATCGTTATGTCACCGGCGAGGTCATTACAATATGTTCAATAAAACATAATCACGGACAAAATACGTTTTTTAGACAAACGTAATTGAGAATGCCGAACAGTTCTCTGGGAAAGTAATTTTGATGAGGAAGGGTTGCTCTGTCAGTTGTCAAAAAAAGCGCACGGACGTGGCCTCTATAGCAACGACCTCAGCTACCCAACACTGATCAAAAAAACGATTGTTTCTCTCAATCAAAACACAAAACAGGACAACTGATGCCCATAAACTTAACCCATACATGTTTTGTAATTAACAAGGACTCGTTGGTGTAGTTGTGTTGAGGAATGTCACAGATTTCACTGTAACTTCGCCGTTAATGTGCAGCCACCGGGTCTTCCATTAGCCAATGGGATGAATGCTCATAGCTTCATATATTGCCATGGAGGGATTACATTGCAATGAGTGGAAAACCCCCTGCGTCGAAAAAAGAAGCACATGGTCCTCCGTTAGCCAATGGGATGAATGCTCATAGCGTCTCTATGTGCAGCCATCGGCTCTTCCGTTAGCCAATGGGATGAATGCTCATAGCTTCATATATTGCCGTGGAGGGATTACATTGCAATGAGTGGAAAACCCCCTGCGTCGAAAAAAGAAGCGCAAGGTCCACCGTTAGCCAATGGGATGAATGCTCATAGCGTCTCTATGCGCAGCTGTCGGGTCCCCCGTGAAGGGGTTACATTGTAACGCGTTGAAAACCCAATGCGTCGAAAAAAGAAGCACAAGGGTACCCTTTTGCGTCAGAAACTGAAGCCAAAGTCAGTGACCGTTCGTCAAAAATCGACGCGTTCGGAGTGAGAATGTGTTTAAGTGATTCCGTCAGACCAGCACGGATTTTGAGTCAAGCCCCCGCCGTGGTCAACTTTGGCACACACACAGATTGAAACGGGAATCTGTGTGTGTGTGCCACGGAATATCAGTGTCATTTACTTGCATTGGAGCAACTTCCGTGGACACATCAAGGACAATTTAAGTGTTTCAGTGAGACCACCACGGGTTTTGAATTAATCCCCGTGGTCGACTCGCTCGTTGAAACGGGGATCCGTGTGTGAGCCACGGAACATCAGTGTCATTAACTTGCATTGGAGCGAATTCCGTGGCCACATCACGGAAATCGGCGGGTTTCCGTGATGTGGCCACGGATTTCGAGTTAAGCGTCCGTAGTCATTACACGGATTCCTGTGAGACCAGGTTGTAGCCCTTAGAGAAAAAAAGTTTTCCCAAATGGACTGTCATTTGGACAAAGCCCCTCAGAAGTGTTGCCTGCAAGACCTAATGGTTCAGAATTTGGTGGAAAAACAGTTTTTGAGATAGGAAGGTCCTACCGCCCTGAAATTTGAATACCTTATTCTAGGGCCTAACTGGGACCCCCGCACCGAAACTTGGCCCGGTCGGACCCCGAGGGCATGAAGGAAACTTGGCCCAGTTGGACCCCGAGTGCAGGAAGGGGGGGCCTGGACTTTCATAATCTTCGCTCGGTGAATGTGAAGGATGTTTGGTCGGATGTTATGACGAAGAATCATAATGTGAATGTGAATATTCTATAAATGTCTTGATATCATCTTTCGTCTCAACACTTCTGCTGCAGCCGCTTAAAGTCTCACTCCGAGAACCTTAAAATATGAATCAATCCATTAAAAGTATGGAAATATCTTCCCGTTGGCGTAACGGGGCAAACAAGGTGTCCTTTGACATCTACGTTTCGAGGCAATTGCAACAGTGCCCCCTGGTGGAGGTCACTGAGGTAGTCAAACATCTCCGCAGTGGCAAAGCCCCAGGGATTGATGAGATCCAGCCAGAAATGCTAAAGGCTCTGGGTGTTGAGGGGCTGTCATGGTTGACACGCCTATTCAACATCGCGTGGGAGTCGGGTACAGTGCCAAAGGAGTGGCAAACCGGGGTGGTGGTTCCCCTGTTCAAAAAGGGGGACCAGAGAGTGTGTGCCAATTACCGGGGTATCACACTTCTCAGCCTCCCTGGTAAAGTCTACTCCAAGGTGCTGGAAAGGAGGGTTCGGCCGATCGTCGAACCTCAGATTGAAGAGGAACAATGCGGTTTTCGCCCCGGACGTGGAACTACGGACCAGCTCTTCACTCTCGCAAGGATCCTGGAGGGGGCCTGGGAGTATGCCCATGCGGTCTACATGTGTTTTGTGGATCTGGAGAAGGCGTATGACCGGGTCCCCCGGGAGAAACTGTGGGAGGTGCTGCGGGAGTATGGGGTAAGGGGGTCTATCCTCAGGGCCATCCAATCTTTGTACTCCCAAAGCGAGAGCTGTGTTCGTGTTCTCGGCAGCCAGTCAGTTTCGTTCTCAGTGGGTGCTGGTCTCCGCCAGGGCTGCGCCTTGTCACCAATCCTGTTTGTGATATACATGGACAGGATATCGAGGCGTAGTCGTGGTGGAGAGGGGTTGCAGTTCGGTGGTCTGAGGATCTCGTCACTGCTTTTTGCAGATGATGTGGTCCGCTAAATCTGAGGCCATGACTCTTAGCAGGAAACCGGTGGATTGCTTACTCCGGGTAGGAAATGAGTCCTTAGCCCAAGTGAAGGAGTTCAAGTACCTCGGGGTCTTGTTCGCGAGTGAGGGTACTATGGAGCGTGAGATTGGCCGGAGAATCGGAGCAGCGGGGGCGATATTGTGTTCGCTTTACCGCACCGTTGTAACGAAAAGAGAGCTGAGCCGCAAGGCAAAGCTCTCGATCTACCGGTCGATCTTCGTTCCTATCCTCACCTATGGTCATGAGGGCTGGGTGATGACCGAAAGGACGAGATCGCGGGTACAAGTGGCCGAGATGAGTTTTCTCAGAAGGGTGGCTGGCGTCTCCCTTAGGGATAGGGTGAGAAGCTCAGCCATCCGTGAGGAACTCGGATTAGAGCCGCTGCTCCTTTACTTAGAAAGGAGTCAGCTGAGGTGGTTCGGGCATCTGGTAAGGATGCCCACTGGGCGCCTTCCTTGGGAGGTGTTTCAGGCACATCCAGTGGGAAGGAGACCTCGGGGAAGACTCAACACTGGCCTGGGAATGCCTCGGGATCCCCCCGTCAGAGCTGGTCAATGTGGCCCGGGAAAGGGAAGTCTGGGGCACCCTGCTTGAGCTGCTCCCCCCGCGACCCGACCCCGGATAAGCGGATGACGATGAGGAGGATGCAACAGTGCCACACATGATCATATTTGAATATGTTTCGGGGTAGTAATTAGCTGTCGATTTTGGAGGCCTTTATCAATAATGACCAGCTATAGATTTGCATCCCGATTTTTGACAAATTACATGTTATTTAGCATCTACACATTAAGCTGAGTCCAATGAGATCAAGCTCGCCCTCTTGCTACACCGAGATCATGTCCTAGACCATAGGTGGGCATGTAAAATACATGTAACCATTTGCTTGAGTGTCATGCTTGGTGTCATTGGACTCAGCTCAACGTGTAGATTCTAAATAACATGTCATTTGTCACAAAATTGCCTCCAATTTCGACTGCTAATTACTACCATTAAACATGTTCGAATATGCTCCTGTGTGGCACCGTTGCAATCGCCTGGAAGCGTAGATGTTGAAGGACACCTTGTTTGCCCTCTTACGCCACCGGGAAGATATTTACATACTTCTGATTGACTAATGAATTGAATCAGTTATTCCCCCAGAAGTCTGGGGTCAAAAGGTCAAAAGGAGCCGGCACCACGCCGCTTATGAGACAACAAAAGTTAATGTGTATTTCTCTCAGAACTTTTTGTCATCATTAAAGAGAGGCCTGATTCTCAGATATGCAGGTTGGATGGCTATGGTGTAGGTCTGGGAAGAACTTCAGGCCAAAATCTTGCAAGCGAGCCGCTGGGTGAGGTGCAACGAGATGGAGCACTTGCTGAGTCATTTCCTGTATGGCTGGAGCCACAGGTTGAAGCGTATATGTGTCCTTTGAGACCCCCTTTGATATATAAGAGACCCCAAGGTACAGCTTACTTAAATGTTGTCGACCCAGTCACCTATTGCATCACTTCCTTTAGGGCTTCGGCTATGGAGGTAGATTTGTGTCTTTATTATGCAATCAAAAATAATAGGTTTGAGAGCAAAACTTTCCACACTGCAATCAAAAAATAGGTTTGAGAGCAAAACTTTCCAAACTGCAATCAAAAAATAGATTTGAGAGCAAAACTATCGACACAGCAATCAAAAAATGTTTTATTGCAAGATAAATTAATGTAAAAAAAAAATATTAATGGGAATCCAAAAGTTTTGGTTGCAAACCCAAAAGTTTTGTTTGCAAATCCAAAAGTTTTGTTTGCGAATCCAAAAGTTTTGTTTGCGAATCAAAAAGCTTTGTTTGCGAATCCTAAAGTTTTGCTTGCGAATTTAAAAGCTTTGCTTGCTGTTGAGCTGAATCTCGTGGGCGGGACCTACGCCGAAAGATGTAAGACACGTCTCTATTGGCCAGTCTCGATCGGAGTGACAGCTTGGCAACATCCGAAAAGCCGCTGCCCCCCGACCGCCTCCAGAAGCAGATTGTCGGCCTGACGGACAGGGTGTTCGTTTGTGCCTCTCAATCCGCTGCGGCGGTCAACAACATCGCCCTGCTCTCCTCTGCCATGGTCTCCTTGTCGGCTGACAGGGAGACCTACGGAATTTTCAGGGCGCGCAAGCGCGCGCACGGGACAAGCCCATAAGGCGAAGCCTAGACGGCGTAGCCAACATGAAATAGAACTCCCTCTCTCGTTACTAACTGTGGATGTTGCCAAGCTGTCACTCCGATCGAGACTGGCCAATAGAGACGTGTCTTACATCTTTCGGCGTAGGTCCCGCCCACGAGATTCAGCTCAACAGCAAGCAAAGCTTTTGGCTTCGCAAGCAAAACTTTAGGATTCGCAAACAAAGCTTTTTGATTCGCCAACAAAACTTTTGGATTCGCAAACAAAACTTTTGGATTTGCAAACAAAACTTTTGGGTTTGCAAACAAAACTTTTGGATTCCCATTCATATTTCTTTTATCACATTAATTTATCTTGCAATAAAACATTTTTTGATTGCAGTGTCGATAGTTTTGCTCTCAAATCTATTTTTTGATTGCAGTGTGGAAAGTTTTGCTCTCAAACCTATTTTTTGATTGCAGTGTGGAAAGTTTTGCTCTCAAACCTATTATTTTTGATTGCATAATAAAGACACAAATCTACCTCCATATTCGGCCTCCTAATTGATCATTGTAGTATAATTGAATGCCCTCTTTCATATATATGATACCTCCACCACTGGGACGTGGCAACAATTCTCCAAATCCATATGGGGAGGGGGGGGTGATGCTTGTGGACAGTAGGGTTGTACACTAGACATAAATAGGAAGCAAACTCAGGAGAAGGAATAAATATTTATTTAATAAATTGTTTAAAATAACCCTGCCTCGTTAAATCAATGAGCTTGGTGTTTTGCTTTCAAAAATAGGTTATAGAAGAAGTCTAAACTGCAGAGAATAAAAACATCCAAGCTGCCTTTTAAGGATACCTTGGAATATCTGTCTATTTTCTGACCATCGGACCCTAGTTTACGACAAAAACAACACAATTGACGGCAGCTCCTTTGCCGCGTGGTTTTTAGAACCATGTAAGGATTAGAGGGGGCGGTCGATAGCAACCACCATTAGCAACCATGACGGTCAAGTGACTGGATGCAGCCCCGTTGAAAAAAATTGAATACCACCCTACACCCTCAGGAGATTAATGATATTTAATTTATTAAGAACATGAAGTCTTTATTTGAATGGGTTTACATTTCGTTCTGTGAAGCATGGAAAAAACGTAGAAACACTCCCATTCAGAATGCATTGGTTTACATTTCGTTCTTTGGAGCACGGATATTTTTATTTATTTATTTAATTTCAGTTTTTGAGGAGGTGCTTCAAACATGCAAATGTTTCTGCAATAATCGGGTTAGAAAAATCCAATGGCAAAACTTGTTGGCTTTTTGTCGAGGGAATCCAGGGCGACGCTCACTTCCGGGTTGGCCAACATACGTCATCCCTCCACCACTCTACTGTAAAAACACATGTTCAAGTTGAATGAGAATAATAATAATAATAATAATAATAATTCTGCCATAGTATTTATTTAAGGGGGGGGGGGGGGGGGGGGGATACAAGTCTTTTGGCCATTCGTAGTGTTGATCAGCAGAGAAATAATTTGTCCGCAAAGAAGGTGACGTCTCTTAGCAACGGAAGACGCTGGGGTAGACAAGTCACCGGACTACTACCCATGCAAGTGAACGGAGCGTTCCACGGCATTGAGAAGACCTGTGTAATAAAGGCCTATAATATTTCTGTTTATGGCATAGATTTCTCCTCAGATTAGGCCAATAAACCAATGGTAAAATAAAAAAAAAAACGCTCAATCAAAGGCCCGGCCCGAGTATAGTGGTAGGAAATATCGGCCCGACCCGGCCCGCGTCGGGCTCGGGCTCGGGCTCGGGCAGAGAATCTAAACACTGACTGGAACTACTTAGCAGGTGTCTGTAGGGCTATATCAGGAGTTAAAGGCCCACTATGCAACTTTTTTAGCCAAAATTACATTAATTATGCTGGTTGAGAGTTATTCTGATGGTTCTGCAACCATTTCTGGGTCGTTTGGTGGGTGTGTCATTGCCCCATGTCGCCTCTCCAAGGAAAAGGCGCATATGCAACTTTCTCTGTTCGGACCGACACAATCCGGATGTGACGCAGCGGAAGTATCCAATCGCGCCTCGAAAATGTAGTCAGATTGTAGTTTCGAAAATGCTTTACGGCACAGACACACACCCAAACATGGCACCGGCTAGATATAAACCAGTTGCGAGGCAATTGTTGCATTCATCATGGATCAATCGACTGATAAGGGACCCAAGAGGCGACTGTCGGTGGAACAAAAGAAGAATGGACCAGAAAAGAGATCTGACACGAGTGAAAGGGGAACTATGCAACTTTTTTGGCTTGATTTACCTTAATATAACAGGCTAAGAGTCATTGCGATGGTTCTATTATACATTTTTGTTCGATTGTTCGTTGTTTCGACTCCCCCTTGCGCATCTTGGCGGAGAAAAGGAATATGTTTCTGCCGGCGACCCGTCGCCCACTCTCGCGGGAGTCTCGGGTCTCGCGAAGTAACGAATTGCTTTACGGCACAGACCCCCAACCACGGAACCGGCTCGATATAAACACAAGTAACTAAGGGATTGTTACATTCATCATAGATCAGCAGACTAAAAAGAGACAGAGAAACCCAATGTCGGAGGAACAGAAGAAGAGAAAAGGGAGACTGACCGACAGAGAGGCCAGACACGAGTAAACGTTGGGCAAGCTTTTCAGGAATAGCGTGAACTGAAAGAAAAAGAAGACTGCAAATCAGACGCCGACTTGGCGTGTTGCTTTTGAAATTGAAAGTACCCTTGGGTGAACTTTGTCTTCGTGGTATTCTTGATATTGATAGTCTCTGTACAAATGTGTTTGCTCAACCATTTTGTTGTGAGCCCTGTAAAAAAAAGAATCTCGACCGTTTTGTTGTGAGCCCTGTATGTTTCTAGCTTGCTTGGTTGCAACCATATAAACACCTTTGTTTCCATGGGTGTTTTGCTGTTCGTCTGTCTCGTCCCGCAGATACAGACTGAATCCCCGAATCCAGGTTCTTGTTTATTTAGATTATTATGTTGGCCAACACTCTTACACTGATTGTTCTGTTCAACCTAAGATAAAACCAGGGGCGGAGTGGGACACTAATAGCCACCGGGAGAATCCTCCCCGGTCCGGCCCTTCCCGCCCCCCCCCCCCCCCCCCCCAACAACGGGGTTTTTTGTTTGATTTTTCAGTAATAAAAGAAAGAAAATAAAAATGTGTAAAATAGGCCACAGTTCTGCTCTGTGCGGAAGAGAATTGGCACTCCGAGAATTGGCGTACTTCCTTACAAGACCGGTAACCATAGCAACGCCGGTAAACAAAAGCAAGCAACCACGAACTCTCTCGCCTTCTCTGTCTGACGTGTCTATAGGGTCATTCCATTAGGCGTGGGGCCGCTCATATATCCCCCTACATTTCCGAAAATGGACTTGCCCTGCAAGCTGTTTATTGGATAAACGCATTTCCCAATCCCAGGAGTCTTTGCTCCATTCTACGTCAATTCAAGAACAAACCAATTAAAGTAAACTGTAGTTCGTATTATTTATTTATGGCTATGAAACTTCTGTAACGCCTGAATAATGAAGAATTAAATGAAGTAAAAAAAAAATAATATAAAAAAAACCATGAATGAGACATAGAGAGTAAGCAAGTGGTATAAATATTGGTTGGATGTTCACAATATATATATTGTATATTTTGGGGATTTCGCGGCGTCTTGACGGGGAATAAATTATGTTCAGGGCCGGCTTGCAGACGCTTCGCGGCCGCTCACAACTGTGGGCCGGTCCAACTGACTTCGCAGGCCGCTACACAATTGCGGGCCGGTCCACCTGACCTCGCCGGCCGACCGGGAAATCTCCCGATCGTCCCGACGGCCACTCCGCCTCTGGATAAAACAATTATAATCTAGGATATAAATTCTCCCCGTCAACTATAAAAAAGGATGGATATATGTTTATTGCAATACAAATACACCATTTTAAAAATGTATAACCTTGCCTACACTTTATGAACATCTACTTCGGACATGGCTCCACGCATTCGCCGGCTTCTTTGAAAACAAATGCACATGGCTCGCGTAGAAGTGCATGGGGAAGGGTCGTCAACGAGTTGTTACGACAGTGTTGTAAAATATCTACTATGAAGCTGTGGGGGGCGCTGTGTAGAGAAATGTGCATGCCAAAAACAAGACAGAACAAACAAGACAGAAAAAACAGCGAAGAAATGCCCGAAGTTGCATAGTGGGCCTTTAATGCACGCACTGCAGCCAATCGGAATACGAGTATTCCCCCAGACCGTGGTCTAAACCCTCGGTTCTCAAAGTGGGGTCCCCGGACCCCCGGGGGTCCGCGGCGCGTTGCCAGGGGGTCCGTGAAGAGCTTGTTGTTACAACATAAACATACTGGTATTTATGGAAAAAATGTTGGGCCGGTCGTCATTACTCCCGTCGGCGTAACATTGAACCAATGAACACTCTGCTTTTACATTACGTCCAACTCCCTCAGGCTTTACCTTCACATCTCGCACCTAAATAACTAAATAAAAGCCAATTAAACAGGCGCATTGTGTTCAGCCCTCCCCCTGCTTTAATTTTCGGCCAATAGTAACTCTGTTAACATTGCGTCAACCTGTCAACGCATGCTCGAGTCTGCCCTGCGTTCACACCAAAAGATGCAAAAAGATGCCGCGCAGCATGATCCCATTCAAAGTGAATGTCGAGACGCGTTGCGGGTTTGCTGCCGGACCACTTGCTGCCGAGAAAACCGGCAGCAAAAAGAGTGTTCTCAGACAATTAACGTGCTCCACAAAACGGTGAGAGAGAGAAAGAGAGAGAGGGAGGGACAGAGAGAGAGACTGTATTTTTCTAGCCCTACATATTGTTGCCATGGCGCTGTGGGAGACGGCTGCCTCTCCAGTAGCTCTCCCGTTTTTTTTTAACTTCTTTCTTCTTATTGTGTGTTTAATATATATACTGTACTATACTAATCTATATACTATATACTATAGATACGTCTATTCTATTTTTTTTCTAAAAATGCAACCAAGAGTCAGCTCTCTCACTTACTCAAGAGAGGAAATACTGGCTCTGCAAACAAACGGACAAACGGACAAAACAAACAAACAAAAAACAAACAAACGGACGGGCTGGGATACGACACCCAATCCCAGCGGAGCTGAGGAGGAGACCCAGGGGCTGCAAGGCTGGAGCCAAGATAAAGGCTGAGCTAGCGGATAATCGTAGGCGCTACAAACCATCTATTCCCTTCCGTAATCATGGGGAATGTGAACTCGCTGCTGAACAAGATCGACGAGCTGTCCGCGCTGAACAACCAACGGATCTACCGTGACAGCAGCTTGTTCATCTTTACGGAGACATGGCTAAGCCACCTTGTACCGGATACTAACGTGGACCTGCTGGGATTCACTGCCGTGAGAGCCGACAGAGACACTAAAGCGAGCGGAAAAAGCGATCGTCCCGACGGCCACTCCGCCTCTGGATAAAACAATTATAATCTAGGATATAAATTCTCCCCGTCAACTATAAAAAAGGATGGATATATGTTTATTGCAATACAAATACACCATTTTAAAAATGTATAACCTTGCCTACACTTTATGAACATCTACTTCAGACATGGCTCCACGCATTCGCCGGCTTCTTTGAAAACAAATGCACATGGCTCGCGTAGAAGTGCATGGGGAAGGGTCGTCAACGAGTTGTTACGACAGTGTTGTAAAATATCTACTATGAAGCTGTGGGGGGCGCTGTGTAGAGAAATGTGCATGCCAAAAACAAGAAAACAGCGAAGAAATGCCCGAAGTTGCATAGTGGGCCTTTAATGCACGCACTGCAGCCAATCGGAATACGAGTATTCCCCCAGACCGTGGTCTAAACCCTCGGCTCTCAAAGTGGGGTCCCCGGACCCCCGGGGGTCCGCGGCGCGTTGCCAGGGGGTCCGTGAAGAGCTTGTTGTTACAACATAAACATACTGGTATTTATGGAAAAAATGTTGGGCCGGTCGTCATTACTCCCGTCGGCGTAACGTTGAACCAATGAACACTCTGCTTTTACATTACGTCCAACTCCCTCAGGCTTTACCTTCACATCTCGCACCTAAATAACTAAATAAAAGCCAATTAAACAGGCGCATTGTGTTCAGCCCTCCCCCTGCTTTAATTTTCGGCCAATAGTAACTCTGTTAACATTGCGTCAACCTGTCAACGCATGCTCGAGTCTGCCCTGCGTTCACACCAAAAGATGCAAAAAGATGCCGCGCAGCATGATCCCATTCAAAGTGAATGTCGAGACGCGTTGCGGGTTTGCTGCCGGACCACTTGCTGCCGAGAAAACCGGCAGCAAAATTTGATTTGCGGCGCGGCAAGATTTGATTTGCAGCGCAGCACGCCCGTGCCCGCGCTGCAGGCGCGTTCACGTATTTTGCGGCGCGTCAAATGCTGCTCGAGTTGAAATATTTCAACTTTTCAGCAGCAAACGCGTGATGACAGCCAATCAGCGTTCAACAGCGTTGCCAAAGCTGTGTTTTGCGTCCCCTTCAAAGCTTCATCCATATATGCATGGCATGCCAAGCAGGCGATTTGTTACGATGGACCATTGGTAACAGTAGGTAACGTGTTTACGTGGGTGAATAATTTAACTGTTTTGCACCACTTTACTATCTCTCTTGTAAACCAATCCTTGCAAACATTTGGAAATAAACATGTCCTCTGCCGTTGACCCATGTCCATTGTGACAACATTGGGCAATGTTGCCGTGTCATGTTTTTGCTGGTTTTGTTTGGGTTGGGTAGTGTGTGTGTGTGTGTCTGTGTGTGTGGGCGAAATTTTTATACACACATTTATAAAAAAGTAAAATCTATTTACATATTGTAAAGTTATGCCAAAATACAATAAAATGCTTATTTAACACTATTGTGGTATTAGCACTGAATGATTGAAGCATAAAAGAGTTCAAAAGCATCTAACAGAAAAAATAGACATGAGCCTATATGATTACATTTGTGTTGTGGTTATGAGGGGGTCCTTGAAATAATTTCTGCCCTATGGGGGGGTCCCCGGCCCCATATAGTTTGAGAACCCCTGGTCTAAACAATATTATTCACGAGTTATAATCAACCCCTACACTTCAATATTAATGATAACCCTGTGGAAATTGCAATAAGTGAGAGATACAATTTCGCACGTTGAGCACACAGTTGTGTGACTCGTTTATTTAGTAAGAGAGAAACAGGAAAATTGCAAGTAAACAAATCCCGCATGGGCTCTGACGTCATGAGACGCTCGTAATCCTTAAAGGGACAGCGATCCCTGAACCACCAAGACAGTAAACGACATGCCTAACACAATTGAAAGAACAACGCATAACAAAATACTGTAGGTGAATTATGTTACACTCACAACAACCCATAAAATACGGTATGATTTCTAGATGTCATGGCAACGTCCGCTCTCGACACTGGACTTGCGAGGCATCGACGCGGACGTTCATTCACATAGCCAAAAACAAGAGAGTAGATGGCTAGATAAAATAAACATCAAGAGATACAATTCTAAAAAGAACAGTTGACGCAGCTACCCTTTTTTCCTTCGCGGTTTGCCTACAGAGCAGCGCACCTGCATTTAATATATCCGTGTATTGTCACAATTTCTCAGTATCAAAGGTGAAAGTAGAAACGGGTGGCCAAAAGCTGTCATATTGTTAGTTATCACAGACAATTTTAAGTAGAAAAGGGTGGCAAAAAGCTGTCATTTGTTAGTTATCACAGACAATTATCAACAATGAATGATCTGTACGGAGCTCCATAAGGGACATTAGGGAGAACGCTCCGGGACAGAACCTTAGTTTGGAAGTCGTGCTAGTGACACGACATATTTAGCCTACTTCCAATTGAAATACAAAATTTATAAAATAGGCCTACGTGTCCCTGATCACGTTTCAATTGATTAAATAATAGTAATAATAGTATTTTCGTGAGACCAGGTTCGAGCGTGTGCATGGGTTGAATTGCGTGAGTCTCACGCCGAATGCGTGAGACATGAGAGCCCTGTACTTACGTGACACAAACCAGCACCGCAAACGTTCTCTCCCGCTTGAGATTACGTCTTTCTTTATAGGTTCATGGGTGTGATGCACCGATTTCCCATGCTGATATCTCCGGAGATTCTCGGGCATCTTCGACAATTTGGCTATAGATTGTCTCATTACATGCTAAATAATATAATTATATAGCATTTGAGGTTTTGGCATAAACATAACTAGGGTGCACTGTACTATCTGCGCACACCCTTTCTGAAGCCTCTCTCTCGCTCTCTCTCTCTCTCTCTCTCTCTGTCCCTCCCTCTCTCTCTTTCTCTCTCTCACCGTTTTGTGGAGCACGTTAATTGTCTGAGAACACTCCCATTCAGAATGCATGTGTAGCACGAGAAAAGTCGGACTATCGTGCTCTGGAACACGCTTCAATAGATTAACGTTTGTGCGCATGAGCACGCAATCGCGTGATACCGGGAGACCTACGTAATTTTCATAATATTGTTAATAGTCTAATATTAATATTTCAGTTGCGTTTGTATTTCAATTTAATTTGCTTGTTTAGCTATGGATGACAGTTAACAATGTTGGTGTATTACAGTTCATATTTTGGGTAGGCAATTCCAGCTGGTCGATATGTAACTATTAACTTTTATGTAAATTATTGATTGCATTTTTCGTAAATAGTTAGTTGTAAGGAATCTGTTTCTTTAGCAATAACATTGAACTGTATTTTTCTAGCCCTACATATTGTTGCCATGGCGCTGTGGGAGACGGCTGCCTCTCCAGTAGCTCTCCCGTTTTTTTTTAACTTCTTTCTTCTTATTGTGTGTTTAATATATATACTGTACTATACTAATCTATATACTATATACTATAGATACGTCTATTCTATTTTTTTTCTAAAAATGCAACCAAGAGTCAGCTCTCTCACTTACTCAAGAGAGGAAATACTGGCTCTGCAAACAAACGGACAAACGGACAAAACAAACAAACAAAAAACAAACAAACGGACGGGCTGGGATACGACACCCAATCCCAGCGGAGCTGAGGAGGAGACCCAGGGGCTGCAAGGCTGGAGCCAAGATAAAGGCTGAGCTAGCGGATAATCGTAGGCGCTACAAACCATCTATTCCCTTCCGTAATCATGGGGAATGTGAACTCGCTGCTGAACAAGATCGACGAGCTGTCCGCGCTGAACAACCAACGGATCTACCGTGACAGCAGCTTGTTCATCTTTACGGAGACATGGCTAAACCACCTTGTACCGGATACTAACGTGGACCTGCTGGGATTCACTGCCGTGAGAGCCGACAGAGACACTAAAGCGAGCGGAAAAAGCAAAGGTGGGGGTCTCATCATGTATGTCAACAACCGCTGGTGTAACCCAGGACATATCTCCGTAAAGACAGTCATGTTGCCGGGACCTCGAGCTGCTTGCTGTTAGCCTGCGGCCATATTATCTGCCGAGGAATTTTAGTCATGTGATCACCGTCTGTGTTTACATTCCTCCGAGAGCGGACGCAGCCACCGCCTGTGAGAAGATCCACTCCGTCACAGCAAGGCTGCAGACACAGCACCCTGAGGCATTTATGATCATCTCTGGGGACTTTAATCACGTAACTTTGGATTCTACTTTGGCAGTTTTTTACCAGGTTGTAGACTGTACTACCAGAAACAACAGGACAATTGATCTCCTCTATGCTAATGTGAGGGATGCATATATAGAGCGACTCCCCTCCCCCCACTGGGGAAGTCTGATCACAACCTGGTTCACCTACAGCCACTGTACATCCCCCTGGTCCAAAGACAGCCGGTGACAACTCGCACCATCAGGAGGTGGTCCCCTGAGATGGAAAGTGCCCTGAGAGACTGTTTCGACACCACAGTAT
This sequence comes from Gadus chalcogrammus, assembly GCF_026213295.1. Lineage (NCBI taxonomy): Eukaryota > Metazoa > Chordata > Actinopteri > Gadiformes > Gadidae > Gadus > Gadus chalcogrammus. The sequence goes on along the minus strand of NC_079412.1, from coordinate 2,266,764 downwards.
GGGATGTGTTGATCGACCCGCATGGTGAGGACATAGAGGGGATGACACACTGTCTGACGGAGTACCTCAACTTCTGCGCAGACGTGGTCTCCCCTGTCAGGACTGTCTACCCTAATAACAAGCCATGGGTAACGCGGGAAGTCAAGGCTGTCCTCAACAAGAAGAAGGCTGCCTTCAGGAGCAGGGACAGGGTGGCCATGAAGGCAGCACAGAAGGAGGTGAAACACTGTGTGAGGGAAGCTAAGGACAGCTATAGGAGAAAGGTGGAGCAGAAGCTGAGGGAGAACAACATGAGGGAGGTCTGGGAAGGTGTGAGGACCATCACAGGTCACAACACAAAGACCAGGGGCCGTATTCACAAAGGATCTTAGGGCTAAAAGTAGGTCCTAACTGGCGAATTTAGGAGTAACTCCTAAAAATAATGGGCGTGTCACTCTTAAATTTAGGACTCCTAACTTTTTTCACTAAGAGCAATTCACAAAGTATTTTAGGACTAAAAGTAGCACCTAAGTCTAGTAGAGCTTAAAAGTCCTCAAGAGGACTCCTAACTCAGTAAGACCTATTCACAAAGAATCGTAAAATGCCTGCGAGACGAAATGTTAGGGTATTCAACTTATTGTGGAGTTAATGCGCGAATGCAATAACATCCCCGACTAACAGGAATAATCCGATTAGTCCCGAAATAAAATGTTATAAAAATTATAAGTTATAAAAAAATATATATAACTTATAAAAAATAAAAAATAATTGCGCCATCAAAAGACGAGGACGTGTTCGTCAATAGGAAGAAAGTGCATTCCATCAACACGCAGGTTGTTTTTGATACAAATTTTAACATAGCCTACTGGATGTTGTTGCAAAGTGGCCTGGATCTTCAGCTACCCATGATTCGCGCATTTTAATGGTGAGCGGTCTGAGGCAGCTTTTTGAGATGTACCAGTTGGGTGTCACTTGCTGGGTGACAGTGACTAAGACGTGGCTCTAGACACCCTACCTCAATCCACAACCGGGAGCACAGTTAAATGTAAGTGATTACGCAGATTACGCTTAGTCCTATGCGTAAAACACATCGTATTGGCTCTTTGCGAGCACACAAACATACACGAAATGTTGTGGAGAGAGGAATTGGGCAGATGAAACGTCGGTTTCATGTCCTCCACGGCGAAATACGCCTCACCCCAGAGAGGGCAAGCACAGTAATCACTGTATGTGCCATTCTACACAACCTCTGCAAGCGGAGGAACATTCCACAGCCAGACGATGATGACGATGATGATGATGATGATGATGGCGATCAACATGACAATGAATTTGGCCGTGTGGAACTGAGTGGACAGGCATTTAGGGATCACTATGAAAACACATTTTAGGTAAACACCTTGGCACAAATCAGTTAACAGTTGGGTAGTTCACAACATTTATTTTCTTTTAAATTTTACGTATTTTTATTGTTTGCTTTCTCTCTCTCTTGAACGTGCAGGCTACAACGTCATTATCGTGGTCTGCACAAAATTGTCATCATGCGTGTATTCTGCTAACTGCACAATAACTACTTAATAGGAATTCATTTCTAGCCTAGGCTATTTCCTTGTTTTTCGGTGATTCAGTGGGCTTGTCTGAACAACCAATCACCGAACTGACCGCCTCTAAACTCGTGCACGAGAATTGACGTAATCCATAGCAACGGCGCGTCACTCTTAGTTCACTCTTAGTGATTTATCCTTAGTAAGAGTAGGTCTCAGCGGCTTTGTGAATGAACTTTTAAGAAAAAACTCCTACGTAAAATGTTTTAGCGCGAGTTAGGAGCACTCCTAGCGGTAAGATAAAATGCTTTGTGAATACGGCCCCAGAGCTACAGGGGGGACAATGCAGACAACGGAGAGGGCGAACGAGCTGAATGACTTCTTCAACAGGTTCAACCAGCCCTCGTCCCCCCCACAACCACCACCACCACCACCACCACCACCATCACCACCACCCCCACCCTCACAACAGCCATCTCTCCTTCTTCCCTCTACACACCTCCCCCCAGACACCACAACATCCCCCTCCCCCCCACCCACCTCAACACAATCCCCGCCTCACATCACCATAGACCAGGTCAGAGGACAGCTGAGGAAGCTCCAGCCCAGGAAAGCAGCAGGCCCGGACAAAGTGTGTCCGAGACTGCTGAAAACCTGCGCTGCAGAACTGGGAGAGCCGCTACAACGGATCTTCAACCTTAGCCTGCGGCTAGGGAGAGTGCCCACGATCTGGAAGACATCCTGCATCGTTCCGGTTCCGAAGAAGAACAGGACCAGCGAGCTGAATGACTTCCGACCGGTGGCACTCACTTCACACCTGATGAAGACGTTGGAGCGGCTCTTCCTCAACCTCCTCAGACCCCAGGTACAACACGCCCAGGACCGCCTGCAGTTCGCGTACCAGCCAGATGTTGGTGTGGAGGATGCCATCCTCTACATGCTACACCGAGTCCACTCCCATCTGGATAAGGGAAGCGGCACAGTGAGGATTCTCTTCTTGGACTTCTCCAGTGCCTTTAACACCATCCAGCCCCCTATGCTTCACGACAAACTGAACAGGATGGGAGTGGAACCCTATTTGGTGGACTGGATTGATGATTACCTCACTGACAGGCCACAGTACGTCAGGCTGAAGGACATCACGTCTGACACTGTGGTCAGCAGTACTGGAGCCCCCCCAGGGTACAGTGCTGGCCCCTCTTCTCTTCACCCTGTATACCTCCGATTTTTGCTACAACTCTGAGCTGTGTCATCTAAGTACGCCGATGACACAGCCATCGTTGGGTGTATTAGGGGTGACAGAGAGGAGGAGTATCGGAGTCTGGTGGGGGACTTTGCTCTCTGGTGCCACACTAACCGGCTACAGCTCATCACCGCTAAGACAAAGGAGCTGGTCATTGACTTTGGAAGATCCAGACCAAGTCCGAGACCAGTCCTGCTAGACGGAGCTGAGGTGGAGGCTGTGAATTCCTACAAATACCTCGGGGTCTGGCTGGATAATAAACTGGACTGGAAAACACACACCAGCTACCTGTATGGGAAGACACAAAGCAGGTTGTACTTCCTGAGGAGATTGCGGTCATTCAACATCTGCAGCAAATTGCTGTGGATGTTTTACAAGTCTGTGGTTGCCAGCGTCCTCTTCTACACTGTGGTGTGCTGGGGAGGAAGCATAAACAAGAGGGACACCTCCAGACTGGATAAGCTGATCAGGCGGGCTGGCTCTGTGGTCGGCATGAAGCTGGACCCACTGGTGACGGTGGCAGAGAGGAGGACACTGGACAAACTGCTGGACATTATTGATAATGCCAGCCACCCCTTGCACACCGTCATCAGCAACCAGAGGAGCCTGTTCAGTGGAAGGCTGCTCCTTCCCAAAGTAAAGACCAACAGACTCAAGAACTCCTTTGTCCCTCATGCCATCACACTATACAACTCCTCACTCGGAGGGAAGTAGGAGGAAATAGTATAGAAGTAATAGAGTAAAGAGGAGATATATAACCTATTCCACTGCTTAATTTGAACTGCTAATTTATTTAATTTAACTGTCAGCCACCCCATGCTCACCGTCATTTCATTTTATTTATCCAATATATTATATGATATTAATCCACAATGTCGTATGTGTATATGTATGTGTATGTATATATATGTGTATGTACACTAGTATAATAATAATAATAACTAGAACTGCAAGCAGTTATGCAGGGGTCCAAGAAGTGTGCATTTCGCCGGCACAACGCGAAAAGAAATGTGCATTTCGCCGGCACAACGCGAACCAAGTATTCAAAACGCTACCGTGAACAACCTGTGGATATAAAGGTTTTGACTGTGAGAGGTTCAGTGTGGGAGTTTCGGCCCCAAACGCATTTTCCGCTACCGTTTAGTCGTCGACGGTTGGATCAAAATAGTTTTTACTGATTTGCAACGCAAAACATATATTCAAAACGCTACCGTTTCGTCAACGATGGTCGGATCAAAATAGTTTTGCTGATTTCTTGCAGTGTGCGTCTGAAGATGTCGTGTGCAAAGTTTGGTGTCAATTGGGCAAGAAATGTGGGAGGAGTAGCGAAAAGGCAGTTTAGCTGTTTTTGCGATTTTGCATAAAGAAAATACTGACGCAAATGGGCCTGGCCTATGCCAAAAGATGCAGCTGACTCCAGTGAATCTTTGCGTATAACGTTTTTGACTGTGGGAGCTTCGGTGTGGGAGTTATAGCCTAAAACGCGTTTTCAGAACATTCCATTGGCCAAATAGGAGATATATTATTTCGTCGTTTTTTGGCGCCGCCCTGTTGGCGAAATTTTCCAAAGACAATTTTCCTTTGCCAAATAACTCCCGCCTACATTATTAATTCTTGGCCATATTTTTTATATAGACTCGGGTTTGCCCCTTGATGGTTCCCTTATAGTTTGAAGAACATTCCTTTGGCCAATTAGAAGATATACAATTTCCTCGTTTATTGCGCCCCCTAATGGCGAAATATTCCGAATTCTTTATTGAACGCCACTAAGGGTAGCACCGACATGTGTCTAAAATTTGGACTTGATCCGACGTCTACTTTTGGTATTCTTTGAATTTTTGCGTTTCGACGTAAAACGTAGCCAATAAACAAATATTCAAAACGCTACCGTTTCGTCGTCGAAGGTCGGATAAAAAAACTGTATATGATTCCTTTGCGTGTGCGTCTGAAGATGTCGGGTGCAAAGTTTGGTGTTGATTGGTCAAGAAATGTGCGAGGAGTAGCGAAAAAACAGTTTTGCGGTTTTCGCGATTTAGCGAAAAATATTCATAGACGCAAATGGGCGTGGCCTAGGCCAAAAGATGCAGCAGACTCCAGTGCATCTGTGTGTACAAGTTTTTGGACTCTGCGAGGTTCGGTGTCGGAGTTATAGCCCCAAACGCGTATTCCCTGGTATAGCGCCACCTAGTGGCCGGCGTGTCTGGATTTTGTCGTCTGCGTAGTCCGAAGAGATCTGGATCTAGTCATGTAATTGGCGTGTGTGCACCATTTACGGTTTGGGCTGTGGTACCACTTTTAGGGGGGTAAGTATAAAAATAATAATAACTAGAACTGCAAGCAGTTATGCAGGGGTCCAAGAAGTGTGCATTTCGCCGGCACAACGCGAAGCATGTGTTCGAAATTGAGGAACGGCGTATGCCAAAAGATGCAGCTGACTCCAGTGAATCTGTAGATATAACGTTTTTGATTGTGGGAGCTTCGGTGTGGGAGTTATAGCCTAAAACGCGTTTTCAGAACATTCCATTGGCCAGTTAGGAGATATATTATTTCGTCGTTTATTTGCGCCCCCTTGTGGCGAAATTTTCCAAAGACAATTTTCCTTTGCCAAATAACTCCCGCCCACATTAATAATTCTTGGCCATATTTTTTATATAGACTCGGGTTTGCCCCTTGATGGTTCCCTTATAGTTTGAAGAACATTCTTTCGGCCAATTAGAAGATATACAATTTCCTTGTTTATTGCGCCCCCTAATGGCGAAATATTCCGAATTCTTTATTGAACTCCTTTAAGGGTAGCACCGACATGTGTGTAGAATTAGGACTCGATCCGATGTCTACTTTTGTATTTTTTTGTATTTTTGATTTTCCACGTCTAATTTAGCTAATAAACAAATATTCAAAATGCTACCGTTTCGTTGTCGAAGGTCGGATCAAAAAAGTGTTGATGATTTCTTTGCGTGTGCGTCTGAAGATGCCGTGTGCAAAGTTTGGTGTCGATTGGTCAAGAAATGTGGGAGGAGTAGGGAAAAAACTGTTTTGCGGTTTTCGCGATTTAGCGAAAAATATTCATAGACGCAAATGGGCGTGGCCTAGGCTAAAAGATGCAGCAGACTCCAGTGCATCTGTGTGTACAAGATTTTGAATGTGGGAGGTTCGGTGTGGGAGTTATAGCCCCAAACGCGTATTCCTTGGTATAGCGCCACCTAGTGACCGGCGCGTCTGGATTTTGTCGTCTGCTTAGTCCGAACAGATCTGGATCTAGTCATGCAATTTGCGTGTCGGCACCATTTACGGTTTGGGGTGTGGTATCACTTTTAGGGGGGTAAGTATAGGAATAATAATAATCCTTACAAAAACAATAGGGATCCAACCTGTTGGCTTGGACCCCTAAAAAGAAAAATCCTTACAAAAACAATAGGGATCCAACCTGTTGGCTTGGACCCCTAATAATACATTTTATTTATAATGCACTTTATATTCAAGAATCTCAAAGTGCTTCAGAGAAAAAAATACCAAAAAAACTATTAAAAAGGGGGAACCTCAAAGAAAGTTTAGCTAAATGCTCTTTTAAGAGATGGGTTTTGAGGTTCCGTTTAAAAAGAGCTGTAGTCTGTGGAGCCCTCAGGTGGTCAGGGAGGGCGTTCCATAGTCTAGGGGCAGCAGCAGAAAAGGCCCGATCACCCATGGTGCACAGCTTCGTATGTCGGGTTTGGAGGGTGTGAGTGGATCCTGAACGGAGTGTACGTGAGTTTGTCGGGGGGGTGAGGAGTTCCTGAAGGTAGAGGGGGGCAAGTCCGTGAAGGCACTGGTGGGTGAGGAGGGAGACCTTGTACTCAATTCTGAGTGAGACAGGGAGCCAGTGCAGTGATTTCAGGATGGGGGTGATGTGGTCATGCTTGCGCACCCTCATCAGGACCCTGGCAGCACTGTTTTGAATGTATTGGAGCCTCTGGATGCTCTTGCCAGGGATCCCAATGAGGAGTGCATTGCAGTAGTCCAACCTGGAGGAGACAAAGGCATGGACGAGCTTCTCTGCATCAGCCAGGGTGAGTGATTGGCGGAGTTTGGCGATGTTCCTGAGGTGGTATAAAGCTGTCTTACAGAGGTGTTTATGTATATGTTTATGTATATGTATATATATATGTATGTGTGTATATGTGTGTGCACGTGTATATGTATAGATACATGTTTATTTATGTTTACATTTATTTATTTACATACATATATTTATTTATTTAAATTAATCCTCTATACAGTTCTCTACATTTATCTTTTTTTATTTTACTTGAATCCTGTTTTACTTCTATTATTATTATCTCTACTTTCTATATTAGCTAAGAGTTTATTGTTTACTGTTTACTGTTTTTGTTTACTTTTTATAGTTAGTTAGTTAAGAGTTTATTGTTTATCTTATATTATTATTATTATAATTATTGTTTACTGTTTACTTTTTGTTTTACTTTTTATAGTTATCTAAGAGTGTATTGTTTATCTTATATTGTATATAATTTAATATTGTGTTGTGTTTCTTCTGTGAGCTACTGGACAATCAATTTCCTTGAGGGAGTCATCCCAAAAGGATCAATAAAGCCTAATCTAATCTAATCTATGTTTACTATGTTGTTGGTGTTATATGGAGCAATCTTATGAAGTTCCCAGATCAATAAAGATCTATCTCTTTTTATTTGAACTGCCTGTATGTCCTATATTATAGTATTACAGTGTGTATCTTGGTTATCAGCTATCATAGAATGGGGTATAGTTAGGGTATAGCTCCCCCCTGTCTGCCGTGCCACCATCATGCCTCATACATCACCTCACAGCGCCCTGCCCAGCTGCATCTTATTCCGTTACTCCAGCTCTTTCACAAAAGTGACAAACATGAAGGTAAAACACACCTGAACCTCATTAATTTAACTATAAGCATTTCCTTTGCTAATGCTCCCCTCAGTGTTCAAACACAAAAGTGCATATATATTTACATGTCACTTGTACTGTATGAAACTCTCCTCCTTTATTTTTAAGGTCTCCATAACATGCCATAACATCTCTGACCTCCTGCAGAACCTCAGCCCACCGGTACTCTCCGCTCTTCCTCCTCCATGCTCCTCACCACACCTCCTGCACGGCTGTCATCCATGGCGTCCCAAGCTTTCAGCCGTACAGACCCACATCTTCAAACTGGCATATTCTGTGTAATTCTTAGTATTTTAGTCTGTTGTTGTTTGCAATGCTTTTTGCTTTTTGCTCTGTTTTGATGGTGTGCAAGTGTTTTCAATCTTTTATTAATTATACATAAGGCGTCCTTAAGTGGCCTGAAAGGTGCCCATAAATAAAATGCATTTTATTATTATTATTATTATTATTAATATAACATTATGGCTCCATCAGAAGCAATGTACACCTGCCATTTACAGTTATCAGTTATACTACCTAGACATCTTATTTGCATACAGTAGGCCTGATTTCCGCGGAACATTTAAATAAAAATATTCTCACAATTGTATTTCTGTAATTCAGATCTGATGAGTCTGTGTATATATTTGTTCATTTGATTCTCGTTTTCAGAAACAGAAATACAGAAAAATATATATAAAAAACGAGTTGTAATTAAGATTTTTGTTTTGAAACAAAAAGTGTTTTGCCTTATTAGGTCAAATTTGACAAACTAATCTAAAATAATAATAAAAATTATATATATATTTTTTTAAATAATTGCTGCCCAGATGGCAGGAGGACTGTAATTTAAAGAGCACATATAGAGAATCATTGAGTGAGTGTGGGAGATATTTCCATAAAGAAGACACTCTTTTTGTGACTCTGATGCGAGCAGTGTTTAGGGATTTCGATGTTTCAAGTCATTTGGGAAATCAGATGATTAGGAAGTCTCAAACAAATGTGAAAGTGGCTTGGTCAATTGATTTAACTTGCAAAGTATTTCATTTTATAATCAGCCAACATAGGTTTAAATCACAGTTTAGACCTTCGACGGCAGCCCAGGAACTTGAATGTGTAACGTGGTACTGTAGCGCCTCCCTGTGGAGGGACAATAACCACAACTCCATAAGAGGGAAATAAAGAGCTGCATAACATAATATTATATATATATATATATATATATATATATATATATATATATATATATACATAATATAACAATCACAGACACATGACAACAGTTTCAGGCGACAACCCAATATGGCCTGAGCAACTCCAACGTCTTTCACATTTTACATGATCCATTATTCATCTTTCTATGTACACACATAATATAGAAGCTCAAACACGGATGTACATCCAACTCAAATATTACTTGACCAAGGTACACACACAAACACTCAAACACGCACAGACACACACACACATGCATCCTCCCCCCCCCCCCCTCCCCCCAAACACAAAAACACACACAACGAATTGATCATTAACTGAGCCACAAAACCGGTCCAAACCTGCTCCCTCAGACAAATTCCAGCATTGTGACCAAAGTTTTAAATAAGTTGATTTATTTTAGAACTTAAATGATTTGCAACATTTGCAGATTTATGAATACTGAAGCCTTCATTCCAATAGTCAAAGTCACTTTGAAAAAAATTTAAAAAGGTGTTTTTATGTCAACGTGTATTTTGTAGTTTGTTGCCGAATCTTTAGTCATTTGAGAGCAAACATCAGTAGTGAGAGACTGATGCACACAGACCCTCACAACCCATTGACCCCCCTGACCCTCATCTTGCAACACTCATGTGGTTTAGTCTGTGTTTCATAACTATTCATCATATTTTACAGACGGAAGGTGTTGTCTGTGTAAGAAAAAGAAGAAGGAGTTGTGTAATGTATTATGAGTTCCAGCAGTACAGCCATAGGGTGACTTGAGAAGAGGAGCTGTGTACCCTATAGTACGTAGGCATCAGCTGCCAGACTCATTAACCTGACCCCCTCTTGGCAGGATGGCTGATAGAAATATACAAACTCATTACACCGACTCATTTAAAAGATTATAATAGTTTACATTTCAGTTAACATCAATTCAGCAGTCGAAATTTACAGTCAAATATGAATGCATAAACATGTAGCATGAAAGAAAGTGCACATTTCATAACTTTTATATATTTTATATTCATTCAGTAAGAATCTCCCTGACACTGTTTTGTAATCCATTATTTTGGTCTTGTTCCACTGCAGACCAAAGAGTGGATTTTCCATTATACTATTCAGGACCATCATAAGAAGAATAAAAAACCTGAATAGAATCGATCAACTTAAAAATTTGGTGAACAACTGTTGGTGTTTAAGCAGAAACTATGGTTAGATGAGCTCTAAATGGGACCTGGGCTCCACAGCCAATGTAAAGTATTAACTCCCCTTTAGAGCTCAACCTGAACAACGTGTGTTAGCTAAGGTACAGAGAGTCCCTGTGTCCTATGGGGACGTCAACAAGACTTCAGTTCCCAAGGTCACCGCGGTTGTGTGTGTGTGTGTGTGTGTGTGTGTGTGTGTGTGTGTGTGTGTGTGTGTGTGTGTGTGTGTGTGTGTGTGTGTGTGTGTGTGTGTGTGTGTGTGTGTGTGTGTGTGTGTGTTTGATGTCGGCCTCTTGTTTTTTAGATTTTTTTTTTTTCTGTTTTGGATGGTATATTCCAATCAATATTGATGTAATGATGAAGTGCTACAATTACGTTTTTGTTGAATACATAGGATAACAATTCTGATAATCTGACCTTCCATGATGTTATTTAAAATTAAGATAAGATTAAAGATTTCAGCAAAGAGGTTTAAGCCTAAATCAGATGTGTGTGGATTGTGATCAGCACAGAAATCGTTTGCACAACAAATGCATAATCATCGTTTTTGCAAGACCACTGTAATCCTGGGAATTGCAGTGAAATCTGCTTATGACAAATGGTGCCCTTTTAAATAGGGCTGTCCTATAATAAACACAATTGAAATTGAAAAATTGCAGCCTTTGATTTGGTGCTTGTAATTTAGTGATCCTGTTAAATTGCCAGTGATAGGCTGATTCACTCCCGGACCCTCCCCTCCGTCCCATGAACCCATGACCTCTTGTTAGGTTATGCAGCGAATTGACTGTCAGGGGTGCAGCTCCTTCTTACTCGGTTACCGGAAAACAGAGCAGCCGTTGACACCGGGACATCGGGGGGCTGAGACGCGGATTCAAATCTGTTCAGCGCTGCAGGGGTGAGATCACTATGGTTGTTATGGGCACAATGCTTCTTTTCCACGTAGTTAGTTTAACTTTATAACTTGCATCATGAACACCCACTCGTTGGTTTGATCCATGAGGACGACGTTAAAGCCATCGCTATTATCGACGTCGATGGACTTTGAAAACACGGTAGACTTTAAATCACTTTGAGTAGTTTGTTTGTTTCAGCTGTGATAATGATCAATTATTGTAGATAAATTGTAGTACAGACTGAGAACCACACGGATCTGACGACTCTTTTAATTTGTGAATTGGTCTAGCGAAGTCAGGCTGGACGGCATGCACACCTTAAGCAACACTTTTGGGACAATAATTACCACTTTATCTATCTAGGTTAAACATAAAGGTATTAAACATGTACAGCATGCACTATGCACCTGTCAGTGGCTGCAGCGGCTCAGAGACCTGATTGGTCGAACAGTAGGCATGACTGAGCTGTGCTGCGTGATTTGCTGCGGCTGGCTGCGGGGGTCGAGTTTATTGCTATTCCTTATCATTCATTGAGAAATTAATAATGAACGAAATAATTAGTAGACATCCGCTGAGTAACAATAATTCATTAATTCATTATTTTCTTCAGGACTTTAATTCCAACATGAGGATTGCTGTGATTGGCCAGAGCCTTTTTGGTCAGGAGGTCTACAAGGAGCTGAGGAAGGATGGCCACACAATCGTCGGCGTCTTCACAATCCCGGACAAGGACGGCAAGGCCGACCCACTGGGTGAGGAGAGCTACAGGGGAACTCTCAAAGAACATGGTTTAAAAGAGGCAGTAAGCCCTGATAAACAGTGGAGAAACTCTTCAGGAAGCAGGGTTAAGAAGAGGCAGTGAACCTGATAAACAGCCTAGCATGGGGTTATCGCACTTCCCATGGGGCATCATAAACCACACATGGAATTACCTTCATTAAACCGTCAAGATTAAAGAGCTCACACCAATGCCATACACGTGAAACATTGGTCACTTTGTATTGCTGTTCTCTACGTTGTTATGGTTTATTTGGTGAATGAATGAAGGAGCTGAACTGAGACCATAACTTTATCAGCAACTGACCAACAGACCCCCAAGATAAGTCTTCTGTAAAACAAAATGCTTGTTGTCAAAGCAGCAGTCCTTTGTAATGTCTTCATCATAAAAGAGAGGCCGCAATACAATGTTAGCTTCTGAGTTTTATCTCCAGTTTTAACAATGGGAACTATAATAGGGCCTATAATTAGACCTGATTTAAAACACTCGCATGCATGAAGGTTGACATGTGGCAAAGTGTTGGGCCAGGCTTCAGTCAAACTATTTATAGGCTGTTTATTATTTCAGACTGGGTCAACCTTACAAACCTGACCCTTTCGGTTGTATAAGTCAAACAGCAACACTGTTTATCAATGGGCTCACAACCTTGTGTTTATTGTTTCTCAATAGTTATTACTCCAAGGCTGTAATTCCAATATTCAGCTGCGTTTAAATGTCTCCCCCCCCCCCCCAATATTATTATATATATATTTTTTTTTCCTTTGACATTCACACCGCCATCCAAAAAAAACACCTCCGTCCGAAATAATCATTAGCAAATCTAATCATACCAAGGCCAAAATTACAATAATTCTTGGGACAGTGGTGCAGTGTATTTGATATACTGTAAATTAGCCAATGTATGATGGATTTAAATAACCACCTAGAATTGTTGTCCCGCCTTCACATTTGCTGTAAGGTAGACCTCCGTTACTCACGCATTGCATTGTGATGGCAAGCTATATTGTGGCGTTGTTGGCTAAAGTGCCTGGCTGACAACCCAAACGCTCCCAGTCCGAAACCATCTGTGTATTTTTTTATTTGTAGAATAACATGAATTACTAGTTGAGATTTGGTCCCCCCCAAAGTTGACTCCAGGTCTACAGCCTTGTTACCCTCAATCATTAAAGACGACGGTCAGTTCTGCTCTCATCATTAATCCAATAAATATCTTTATATGTTGTGTATTAACCATGGCTGGGTATGGCAGATCAATCACGGAAAATGATCACGGTAAGGTAAATATTTCGGATGTCTGTATATTTCATGGTATGACACTAGGAGGCGCTACACAGAAGGGAAACTGGATGCATGAAACATGTTTATATTTTTTAACAACGCTTGGTGCCTTTGCTTCTGATAAGGACCACCCTGTGTCAATGTTTAAACACACATTACATCAAAACCTTCCTGCTACTTACGACAGACTGAATCAGGTCATTGACTCCGGATGTTATTTTATTCCTTTTCTGCGGATCCATCTTCCAGATTAGTGCTTGTGTTCTTTTCTTCAGCACTGGTACTGCAGTGCGACTTCATTGAAATCTTACACAAAGTACCACCTCTGTGTTTCTAGTAAGGCCAGGCCGAGGTAGTCCTACAGCAATCATGTCACTCAGCCCTGCTCAGACCCTGGCTCCCATCGCAGCAACGTCCTTTGTAACCCATCATTTTAGAGAAAAATCCCTCAAATCGACCACCGGAAGGTTGTTGTTCTCTCTATGTATCTATTTAGCTGCTTTCACACATACATGCAAGTCCTGCTTAGCCCGCTATTCTCCCGACTGGCTGTGTATGTGAACTACATATCCTGACATTGGTATCCTGGAAGCATCCTGAAAAAATACTACCCCTGAGGTAGTATTTTAGCCGGAGGAAATGTTAATTACCTTTTTATATGTGCTTGAGCGGTAGAATGTCGGAATTTCACACAATTTGAGTCGGCGTGTTGATGACATTTCGTCTGCATTTGTCATTGAGTGGCACCCTTTTGCCTTTTGTTCACTGAATGTTATTGAATTGTTGGCGCTGCATTTCAGAGTCATTCGTGGTGAACGCTAAATGATAGGTCTTATCGTAACCCTAAAATTACAATAAATTACCATACATGAGATCAGCTTTTTTTTATTATTATAAAAGAAAAGCTGAACATTATATGTTCCCCTCCTTCCACTCCCTGTTTTTCTCTTAAACACAGAAATGAACTATATTTGTCCCAGTGTTTGTTATACGTGAAATTAAGCAAATAAATAGCAGCAACATTTAAGATGATCGTGATGAGTTCTGCCCATTTTGCCGCCGTGCTGTCTGCGGTCAAACCAAAACAAACTAGAGTGACAGCGGCCGTCCTTATCCCGCCTCTTGCGAACCTCGACCCTACGTCATATGCCGCTCCTTGCAAGCCCGCCCGCCCGCCCCCCTAAACCCCCGTTGATTCGACTGATGTCTGAGCGACACAGATGTCCGCATATCGGGTATCTGGTGTGAATGACCATCACAGTCGAACCTCCTGATATACAAATGCGGAGAAAAGACAGAGGGCATGTGGGAAAATGGCTTATCTATCTATTCTATGGCAGCTTTTGTCTCGTGGTGATTTTATCTCTTTGTTTTTACCTGTCTGATCTGAAGTCAGATGCCTTTTATTCAGCATGAGACCCAAGAGGTTGTTCATATAGTAACCCTGTAATGTGTCTACATGATGTCCCCTTGCCTCTTAACCCTGTGATTCCTCCCCTCCCACAGCCGTCGAGGCAGAGCGGGACAACGTGGCGGTCTTCAAGTTTCCCCGCTGGCGCCTGAAGGGCCAGGCGCTGCCTGAGGTGGTGGCCCAGTACAAGGCCACGGGCGCCGAGCTCAACGTGCTGCCCTTCTGCTCCCAGTTCATCCCCATGGAGGTTATCGACCACCCCCAGCACGGCTCCATCATCTACCACCCCTCGCTGCTGCCACGCCACCGGGGGGCCTCCGCCATCAACTGGTGAGTGGTGGGGTCTAAACTGTGTCACATGGTGGTTGGATGTCATGGTAACGGTCACATGTCTGCTGTCCGCCCCCCCCTCCAGGACCCTGATCCATGGGGACAAGAAGGGAGGGTTCACCGTGTTCTGGGCTGACGATGGACTGGACACCGGACCAATCCTGCTCCAGAGGGAGTGTGATGTAGAGGCCAACGACACCGTCAGCACCATCTACAAGAGGTTCCTGTTCCCTGAGGGGGTGAAGGGCACTGTGAGTCTGCTGATGGAGATCAGCCTGTTGGTTCTTCTTCTGCTGCTGCTGAGCCATATGGCACTTTTCCACCGGCGGGTACGCTTCGGACCCAGAACGCCTCAGCCCAGTAGTGAGGGGGCTGCATATAGCCCAGCTCAGTTACGGCTCGCGTTTCCACCCGCCGACAGTACTCTCATGGTAGGGTGGGGTTTAAGCCGTATGGCAATAGCCGCGGCAGCTACGTAAACATCTTGACCTCGTAGCAGCCCCACACAGTGTAGACCAGAGCCTGCTACAGCCTGCTAATATATCCAAGGAAGAAGAAGAACGCACAAAATGAACAAAGACCAACCAACATTTTTTGCGCGACATTTTCTTCAATAAACGAAGATTTCGCCGTTGTCCAGAAATACCTCGCGGATAATGTGTTTGTTTGTTATTATCCCCCTGTCGCACGGAAGTGCGATTCTGTCGACCAATTAACGGATGGCGTGTGTAGCTCGAACTTGCCGGCATCCTTTCAGACGTCTCAGTACCCCAACGGAGGAGTACTGCGTCACGAGTACGGCTCAATACGGCTCAGTCTGGGTCAGGGCCCCTTTTGGGGGGGGGGGGGTGGAAACGCGACCCGTGCCTCACCTTTGCAGACTGAACCGACCCGCACCGGTTGAAATGCGCCATTAGAGTCCTGAACTCAGAAAACATGATCTGATCTAGTCCGTTAGTCATCACGGACTATGGAGTATGTTTAATGTTCTTTAAATAATATAAGGATAACTAATTCATAATGGAGTGACACAAGAATGCAGGTCGAGACGTTGATATCCATTTTAAGTCGGATTTACTCGCACCAGAATAATGTTACAAGTTATACCTACGATACAGGTGCTGTATAGCGCCCCGAAGGCATGGGAATAACAATGCAACTATCCATTGCATACATAACATTATGAATTGAGTGTTATCCAAGTTATTTTATATTTTATATATTTGACATGGCTTTTGGTGTTGGATCTTTTCGTTAAGAATAAAGTCTGTCTAACACAAACATCCAGTCAGAAAGGTTTGAGACTGCTCTGACTTGTATCCTCTGGACTCACTGCAACCCCACTCTACGTCCTCGACAAATACCCTTAACTGTTCCTAAACCATTTAAAAACCATGGTACCCAGACCTGGAACACTCCTCTCTTGATAGTGAC
Source organism: Gadus chalcogrammus (assembly GCF_026213295.1). Classification (NCBI taxonomy): domain Eukaryota; kingdom Metazoa; phylum Chordata; class Actinopteri; order Gadiformes; family Gadidae; genus Gadus; species Gadus chalcogrammus. Next base: position 2,250,576 of record NC_079412.1, on the reverse strand, counting down.
GTTGGTATAGCACTCTGTTCTGCTTTCATGTCTTTATGTGTCTGTGTTATATTGTATTATTATAGTTTTAGTTAAAAAAACCTCTGTGCAAAAAAACACTGAGCACCAAAGTCCAAACGTTGTGCACAGAAACAAAATCAATGATGTCCTCATCAAACCAGGCAGGACACGCCTCCTGTTTCTCTAAATGTAGAAACAATTCCTTTTACTAATGAAACATTTTAAATACAAGGTTCACATGGAAAGACTGGATGATTCTGCAGTACCCCCCCCCCCCCCCCCCCCCCCCCCCCCCCCCCCACCAAAGCGCTAGGAATACGGTACAGCTCACCTCTGCATGAGAACAAAGAACCATTTCAGTTGGACCAGAGTAACTTTGTGCTACGCAGCATTGAAGCGGCAGCATGGGGGGGCTAGCGGGGGCTTAGGCTGAGCCCCCTCTAAGCCCCCCTCCCAGAACCCCCATTCACCTCGGACGCTACATTAAAAATAATAGTATAATATGTATATCTATATTTTACACAACAGGCAGATCGTTCTAGTTGTGCTTGCATTGTTGTAAAAGGCAACATTTAGTAAAGTGCATGGTAATCATGTAGTCTCGCTCACCAGCTTCCACAAAAGCTCACTTATTCAGAGTTCACCTAGACCCTGCATAGTCGCCCCCTCCCATCCCTCTTACACACTTATTGTATGTCTTAATTAGTTATAGTACCTTAGTTGTGTAGCATCTTATCCTAGCTCTCTTTGTTGCATACAGGCAATGGGTTAACCTAGTGATGTGAGTGATGTTCATAGAACATCTTTACTGTATCGACAGCGATATATTGTTTCACAAATGTAGCCTACTTATTGTAAGTCGCTTTGGATAAAAGCGTCTGCTAAATGCCAGAAATGTAAATGAAATGTAAATGTGGCCTATAAGCCGGGGCTCATTGAACTCGTTTTTCTCTACAAATATGGGTCAAAAAGTATGAACACCTGCTAAAAAGAAATTCAGCCCCCCCCCCAGAATTATTTTGCGCCGCTACGACCTAGTCGCTGAGCCGTAACAGGGCAGTGTGTCCCGCTGGCAGGTGGATGCGGTCCGTCTGATAGCGGAAGGGAAGGCTCCGAGGATCACCCAGCCCACAGAGGGCGCCACCTACGAGTGCATCCAAAAGAAGGACAACTCGCAGGTAACCCAACACTGGAGGAGTGAAAACGCCAATACAGCGTTAAAATTAGATAGACACACATCATGAATCATGAACCCTTGAGAAGCTTATCTTTAGTTTTTCAGTTCTTTGCATTCAACCACTGCCCGGCCAGACAAAGCTCCACACATCCACACACACCTTGCCTAGACTATTATGGTCACGATCATATAAGTCATGTTTAAAGCAAAACCAACAAACCAAAGATCATTTGATACACGTTGGTGATATTATGGATGCCCTCTCCAAAAAATACTTTCATAAAATTCCATGTTTGTGATCCCCCCGGCTAGGACTCCCCCCTAAGTTTGAATGAAATCTGCACCCTTGTGTGCAGAGAATACAATGTAGCTGTATGGCTGGTGTTCGAGATACAGCACAGAGCTTCTTCCCGCTGAGAACGCACGTCGGCTTCGGGGAAGAACAAAGGCGGCGGCGTCTGTGTTTACATAAACGTAAGGTTTTCGGACTTTCAGGTGGTGGAGAAACATTGTTCAGTGCAGACCATTTTATATACCGAGGGACTTCAGTGCCGTGTTTATTCTGGCTGTTTACATCCCGCCGCGGGCGGACCGGACTGCAGCGCTCGGACTACTGCAAGACACCATCAGCAAACACGTGACTACATACCCGTACACTGTGTTTGTTGTGGCAGGGGATTTTAACCACTGCAACCTTCGGACTGTCCTCCCCAAGTACCACCAGCACGTGAGCTTCCCGACGAGGGAAAACAACATTCTGGACCACGTCTACAGCAACGTGAAGGGCGCCTACAAGGCTGCCCCCCGCCCCCACTTCGGACAGTCCGACCACATCTCTGTGTTCCTCTACCCATCTTACAGGCAGCTCCTCAAACAGGCCCCTCCAGTAATTAAAACTGTTAAAGTATGGAACGAAGAGACTGATCCTGTGCTGCAGGACTGCTTTAACAGTACTGACTGGGATGTGTTTAAGACTGCTGCTGTGAGAGAGGACTGTACTGTGGACTTAGGAATATGCTACATGCTATAACTTGCTACATCAGCACATGCATAGACAACATTGTCCCCACCAAGTTCTGCAAAACATACCCAAACCAAAAACCCTGGATTAACTGTGATGTACGGTCCATGCTGCGTGCCCGCTCCACTGCATTTGCCTCTGGTGACACTGAAGGCTACAAAAAGGCCAGATATGACCTACGTAGATCCATCAGAGAAGCCAAGAGACGGGACAGAGTGAAGCTGGAGGGATACTACACCACCGCGGATCCACGGCGCATGTGGCAGGGCCTGCAACACATCACAGACTACCAGCAGCGGAGCAGGGGGGTCACAACCAGCCAAAGCAAACTGCCAGATGACCTGAATGAGTTCTACACTCGCTTCGAAGACCTCAACACCAACAGAGGGATTCTACCAACCGGTGACATCAGCTGAGGTGTGCAGGGCGCTGAGGAGAACGAACCCCCGGAAAACAGCAGGCCCTGTCAACATCCCGGGCCGTGCACTGAGGGTCCGTTCAACGGAGCTGGCTGAGGTGCTAACAGATATTTACAATCTGTCCCTCTCACAATCTTCTGTTCCCACCTGCTTCAAGACCACCACCATTGTGCCCCTCCCTAAGAAGGCCCCACCATAACCTGCTTAAATGACTAACTACCGCCCCATCACACTCAGTGTTTTGAGAGGATAATCATGTCCCACATTAAAAAGACCATCCCGGACACCCTGGACCCCCTACAATTTTAATACCGTCAGAACCGGTCCACTGACGACGCAGTAACACCGCCATCCACACAGCTCTCACACATCTAGAGAACAAGGACACGTGTGTTCGAATGCTGTTTATCGGCTACAGCTCAGCATTCAACACAGTCCTCACAACCGGAATGGCTGAGAAGCTCCTCATCCTCGGACTAACACCTTCCCTCTGCAGCTGGGTTCTGGATTTCCTCACAGACAGACCCCAGACAGTCAGAGTTGGTACCCGGACATCAGGCACAAGGACGGTGAGCACAGGGACCCCCCAGGGCTGTGTGCTGAGTCCTCTGCTGTACACCCTCTTCACCTACGACTGTGCCTCCACCCAGCGCAACACCACCATCATCAAGTTTGCGGATGACACAACAGTCATCGGACTGACTACAGGGAGGGTGGAGACAGACTACAGGGAGGAGGTGCCTCAGCTGGTGTCCTGGTGCCACACAAATAATCTCTCCTTAAACACTGAGAAGACTAAGGAGTTGATTATCGACCCGAGGAAGAGGAGAGACCAGCACAGTCCATTGCACATCGTCGAGACTCAGGTAGAGTGGGTGAAAACCTTTTCAATTCCTCGGCACCCACATCAGCGAGGACCTCTCCTGGTCTCACAACACCCAGCACATTGCCAAGAAGTCTCAGCAGCAGCTGTACTTCTTAAGAAAGCTGAGGAAATTTGGACTGTCCACCAAACTCCTCAGCAACTTCTACAGGTGTACAGTGGAGAGCCTCCTGCCCAACTCCATCACAGTGTGGTTTGGGAACTGTACAGGAAAGGAAGGCTCTCCAACGTAGGATTAAAACTGCACAATACATCTGTGGAGCAGCCTTCCCATCACTTCAGGATATTTAATAATAATAATAATACATTTAATTTAGAGGCGCCTTTCAAGACACCCAAGGTCACCTTACAGAGCATATGGTCATCATAAATCGTTTAAAAAAAAACAAGACATTGTGGCAAAAATAAAAAAATAAATAAACATAAAAAATAAAAAATAAATAAAACAAAAACAAGACAAAACAAAACCAACAAACAATCAAAACAGTGATCAGTTAGACGTTGTGTGCGAGTTTGAACAGGTGAGTTTTGAGTTGTGACTTGAAGGTTGTAATGGTCTCTGACTGTTTTATGTGTGGGGGGAGGGAGTTCCAGAGCCTGGGTGCTGAACAGCTGAATGACCGGGCACCCATTGTAGTGAGTCGTGATGTGGGGATACATAGTAGTCTAGCAGAGGTTGAGCGGAGGGAGGGGAGGGAGTGTATTCTTGGAGGAGGTCGCAGAGGTAACTGGGGGCTAGATTGTGGAGAGCTTTGTAGGTGACACTCATTTACATTTACACATCATAGATACATTTACAACACTCGGGTCACAAAGAGGGCACACAGCATCACCAAGGACACTACACACCCCCAGCACACACTGTTCACACTGCTACCATCTGGCAGACGCTATAGGAGCGTGAAAGCCAGAACAACCAGACTTAAAAACAGTTTTTATCCACAGGCTGCTGAATGACTCTATCAAACACTGATGACAACTTTGTATTTGCACTATATTCAATACTGTGAACTATATTTATTTTCAACTGTGAACTACATTTGCATTATGTACTATCGAAGAATAATATTCAATATCCAATGTATATATTCAAACTTCTTATATTTCAATTTCTTTCAGTGCCTTGTGCTGTATGCAAACAATGCACATGCTAAACAGCACCTTATATTTAACTGTTGTTGTTTTAACTTAATTCTGCTCTTTGTACAGATTTACTTGATTTTAAGTACATTTTTTGTGAAGGGAACTTGCAAATTAAGAATTTCATTGCCCGGTGCAAACTATGTTTCCATTGTGTATATGACAATAAACATGATGTATCTTGTATCTTACGTTGAGAATAATACGGGCAGGCAACGCTGCCATTTGTTTGACTTTCAAGTTCCCATTGAATAAGACTGATGGCTGACTGACCACTTGACACTGGTTTGTCTTGTATTAGATCGACTGGAACCAGCCGGCTGAGGCGGTCCATAACTGGATCAGAGGAAATGACAAGGTCCCTGGGGCCTGGGCCACGGTGGACGGACAGGTGGGGAGAGCAGCGTTCTCACCAGATGTTTTGTTCCATATAAACCTAACCCTAACCCTCACTAGATGGTATGCCCCATCCAATTGACTAATTGTTTAAAGCGTGAATAGTCAATTTATTCAATTGTTAGGACAAATGACATAGAAGGAAGTCTCATTGGAAACAAAAGCTAACTCTTTGGTTCTCCTGCCACTAGAGAGTAACGTTCTTCGGTTCCTCTCTGGTGGCCAGCGGTGCGTTGCCCAAGGGACAGCCTCTGGAGATAGAGGGGGCCAGTCGCCCGGGCATCGTCACCAAGGCAGGCCTGATGCTCTTTGGCAACGATGGGAAGGCTGTAAGTCACACACACAACGCATATGCACACGTATTGTGCACTCATGCACACACACTCAAGCACACACCCATTTGACGTGTGATCAATCTGTTTCCATAGCTACTACTGTACACATTGACTCCGCTTTGAAAGGTTTGGGCCTTTGCTATGAAAGGTATTGGGTGCCAGTATTGGGGGGGTCATATTGGGGCCAGTGATGAACCACTCCCGGCAATGTTACTGATTTCCTTCACAACACAGCCACACCGGCATCTGGTCAAATTGCCAGTGCAGATTTCAAAGAATTACAAGCCCTGTTCCAACTCACACCAAGCAGGAGATGTTCTGTGAGTTTTCTGGGTAAGGGGGCTCATGTCTGTCTCTCCTCTCTCCCTGCAGCTGCTGGTGAAGAACCTTCAGATGGCGGAGGGGAAGATGATCCCGGCGGGGCAGTACTTCAGCTCAGGGAGCAGCGCTGCTGTGGAGCTCACTGTGGAGGAGCGGGCCTTCGCGCTGCAGATGAGGGTAGGCCACTGTCGTCTCCTCCTGGTCGTCAGAGGGGTCCGCAGTGTGCCCTGATATACAACAGAGCCGTATTTGAAAAGATTTGTTTGGAGATGTGAACATGTTCAAACTGTGAGAATGTTAGGGCATTGGCCTGATTAGAGATGTACTCTTCATTTCAACAGCGTAAATGTAGTGCAGTTCAGACGTGTGTACGTAAATACGTACGCATGTGCATACAGACCGACGGACATACATACAGTTTGTTAGGTTTAGACAGTTTGTGTCATTATGACCAGAAAATGTATTTAAGAAATTAGTATTTCTTCAGCTTCTGGTGTTGCATGTGCAAATAAAGTAATTTGTAAAATAAGTAACACTTTATGAGAACAATGCTACATAATGCTATATTTTTCTTATCGGCAGGCTGTGTGGCAGAGCATCCTGACCAACGTGGCTGAGATCCAGGACTCCACGGACTTCTTCAAGTCCGGGGCGGCGTCCATGGATGTTGTCAGGTTACCGTGGGAGGGCAGGGAGGGTGCGGTCGCGTTGAGCCTGGAACTCACCGAGAGGCCATGCTAACCTTCCAGAGAGGTTGTGTGTATCTGTGATCAGGCGTGAGAAGCTAACGCAGACAGCCGTCCTCCCCTGGGGCTGATCACGTCTGCTCCTCTAGTGTCCCTCCTATCCTAAAGGGAACTACAACCCAAACACTGATGTGTTGGCTGAGATCATCATCCAACAGTTGGCAGCGTCCCACAATAAGCAATTATCGCCAGTATAGGAACCGGTTGTACTTAAGAAATAAGACCTTCTCCGACCTTTGATTTGCTTAGAACCGCCAGTGGGATGATTTTATTTAATTAGCTAGCTCACGTTTAGTTATGGTTATCAGAAGCATTAGTTTAGGACTGTCCCCCCCCCCACAGAGCGCTCCACAGCTCTCGTTCAATGCACAAGCTTGAGCTGGCTCAGTTAATTTACCAGCCACAACTCAGTAATGAAGAGGCATTTCAGATTCTTCCACTTAGTCCATTTAACTTTATGTCTCCACAATAATCGAAATATATAATGTTTAATAAATTCAACCTTGAACTCGGCTCCTAGGCTGGTGGAGGAGGTGAAGCTCCGTGCAGCGGGCTGCCATCTGCAGAACGAGGACGTCTACATGAACACCTCCTTCCAGGAGTTCATCCAGATGTGTGTGAGGAAGCTGCGGGGGGAGGACGGAGAGGAGGAGCTTCAGGTGGACTACGTGAGTCTCTCCTCCGTCACCTTCGTCGGCTCTGTCTTTTCTTTGTGTCACCCGTGAGTCTCTCCTCCATCACCTCCGTCTTTAGCTTAGCTTCACGGTGGCTAGCTTCCTTGCGCGGCTGATTTCTGTGAAAGCTAAGCAGGACTGGTCCTGGTCCATTCTAGATAGGAGACCACAAGGGGCTGGTAGAGATCTCTGAAGGCCCGTAGGTGGCGGTCTTCCCTTTGTCCTTTAGAGAGCCGAGCCACGCCCATCGCATGCGATACGCCTGGACCTAAGAAACCAAAGAAAATGGAAATCGCTATGTGGTACTAACGCCTCCCCCGAACTGCTGGGCCGAAATTAAGAACCCAATGGGGTATTGTAACCACTTGTTAACTAATTTGTGGTCGTGGATGAAGGATTTGAACATCTTTCCTCACCCTCCCTCGTCCCTTCCTCCCACCCTCCCTCCCTCCCTCTCTCCCTCGCCCCTTCTTCCTCCCTCCCTTCCTCCCTCGTCCCTCCCTCCCTCTTTCCTCCCTCGTCCCTCCCTCCCTTCTAGCTCCCTCTCTCCCTTCTTTCTACTTCCCTTCCTCCCTCACTTCCTTCTCCCTCCCTCGTCCCTCCCTCTCTCCCTTCCTCCCTCGCCCCCTCCGCCCACTGGTCTTGGCGCACCCTATCTCTGATCTAAACTGTTGTGTTCTGACCTCAGGTGGAGAAAGAGGTGAACAACATGACGGTCAGGATGCCCCACCAGCTCTTCATCAACGGAGAGTTTGTGGATGCCGAGGGAGGAAAGACCTACAAAACCATCAACCCAACCGACGGCACGGTAGGACGGGAGGGTCACACTAAGGGACCCCGCATGTCATGGTCTCAGGACCATAGAGGTCATGGTGCCAGGACCCTAGAGGTCATGGTGTAAGGACCCTGCAGGTCATGGTCTCAGGTCCCTAGATGTCATGGTGCCAGGACCCTAGAGGTCATGGTGTACGGACCCTGGAGGTCATGTTGTTAGGACCCTGGAGGTCATTGTGTCGGGACCCTGGAGGCCACGGTGTCAGGGACCCTGGAGGTCACAGTGTCGTGACCGTACCATGCTACATCTACCAGGGTTATGGGGCAGAAAGCTCTGATCCCCGTGGTCTGAGTCAAGCTGTAGGCATCCCTGGCAGAGATGAATAGCCTCTACCTGTCATTCATGTCCCGTATCTGATCGATCATGTCAACCTCTACAGCGATGGATTTTAACCTTCAGTGAAGCTTAACCCCTCACCCGTTTGACACATGCTACGTCATATAAAATGTGCATGCTAAGATTTAACACACCAGACTCGAGCTGAGGGTCTTCCAGTGTTATTAACCGTATCAAAACCAAAAGGACGCGAGTCTTAGGCTTGACCCCCGATAAAGGCTGCTCAATAAATCATTATAATTATTTGATTCAAATAATTAACGTTTGCTGCTTTAGTTGTTGTTATTATTATTATTATTATTATTATTATTATTATTATTATGTGTACCCTTGAGATTAAGTTCTCATTTCCTCTCATCTCACATATCAAATATTATATCTCATATAAACTGATGCCCTCAGTGTTGTCCTCATGACAGTGAGTCTGAGGTTCAGAGGATGAAGTGTTCCTCCTCCCTCCGTCTCCCCAGGCCATCTGCGAGGTGTCTCTGGCCCAGGTGGGGGATGTGGACCGGGCCGTGGCGGCCGCCAAGGAGGCCTTCGAGGAGGGGGAATGGGGCCGGATGAACCCCCGGGACCGAGGCAGGCTTCTCTACAGGTCAGAACCACTATGACCTCTGAACAGGAACCACAATGGCCGACTCTGACCAATGAACAGAAGGCCATCATCACTGTTTTGTTTATTAATATGATTCATTGCGGGCCAACATTAAGTATTCCAGAAGGGCAGACAACAGACGGGGTTTATTGCTTCACTTTTTAAGTTTAAAATGTGTTATTATACTTGTTGAAAATATTTGTATGTATACACACAAACCTCCATATGTACCCACCTCCACCCTCACACCCTGCCCCCCTTCCCAGGCTGGCGGACCTGATGGAGCAGCACCAGGAGGAGCTGGCCACCATAGAGACCATGGACTCCGGGGCCGTCTACACGCTGGCCCTCAAGACCCACGTGGGCATGTCCATCCAGACCTTCCGCTACTTCGCCGGCTGGTGCGACAAGATACATGTAAGGAACTTATTCTATATATATATATAATCAAAATTAGTCAGTTATTTTATAAATATTATGTGTTATGCATTAGGTTGTCTGCCTTGGATGTGCATAGTGGGTTTGAAGTCAACTTTTTTTAAAGCCAGAGCTTCCAGATCCAGATGCTAGGGATGAAACAGTGCCTGCTCGTAGCAGAGCCTCCCCGCACACACAGCGTCTCTCTATTGGTCACTGAACATACTACTGTCCCTCGCTTCCACCACCAGGAAAAACTCAGTGTGTTGAGTTGACACTCAAGAAAATCAAATTATTAGCTTAGTCCGACTATGATTGGATTTTTTTATTTTTTTTACTATTTCACATTTCTATAAGCAATCATACAAAGAACAAATATACAACAATACAAAACAACATGGCCTATGTTCACTCTGCATTGACCCATTAAATTAAAATCATATTACACATACAGCAGGTACCCAATTCAACTAATTCAAGCCCATATGCAATCACCAATGTATTTTTACACCATCACGTTTTCATCTGGAGAAATGTCCTCCCTGTTGATGTTATTGAGAGTTTATTTCCTTAATCAGTCTCTTTAGCTGCATTATTACAGGTGCCCACTTAACAGTGAAAGCATCAGTCCTGAGTTGGAAATTGGCTGTAATACTCTCATTTTTTTTACTCCTACCCTCCATTGTTGGACAGTTGGTGGATTAACATTCCTCCATAATACAGTTATCATCTTTTTTGCGATCAACAACACCCTGATTAAATACGCCTGATTTATATTTATTGTATTTCCTGGAGTCTTTCCCAATATAAACATTTCTGGCTCCAGTGTCAGGCCTACCCCCATAATTAGCTTGATCTCAAGCTGAATGTCTTTCCAGTCTGGATCCAGTTTGGGGCAATCTCAGATGATTGGATTATTAAGATGCATGTATACACCTTAATCGGATCGGGTTACTCATAGTCGGATTAAGACCCCTAGATTATTCGATTGATAGTCGCATTAAGCGTGCATTTATACGTTCAATTCGATTGGAATCGGATCTTGCATTCTGCACATGCTCGAGATCTTTTCCCGGGGTTGTGAGCTGGAAGTATAAGGAGGCGATGGTCGTGTTATTGTCACCGTCGGAAAACGAGAAACGGCAATTTATTTAAAAAGGTGGCGAAGAAGATGGAGGAAGCTGATGTCGTGCCAATGTAGATACCCCCTATAAGAAGTGTATCATCATCAACATGCATGTAGGAGCCATATTCAGTTTAGTATTATTTGTGTGCAATGGTTGTTTTTCGTGACCTCTACAGGTCTTGAATGCCTGTGTGCATATAATAGGAGATCGACAGAGTGCCAGGTGTGGCTGATTACACAGCAAAAGTTTTTCTACAATGGCTTGGCCCACATCCTGCTCTCTGTTTGTTTTAAGTATTCTCAGTCAGTTTTCTTTGATTTTTGTACAAAATAAACCACAAGACCTTTTTTGCAAACCCAACAAACTTCTGGACATTATCGTTTTTGGACTCATGCATTGTTAGAATCTAGTCTGCAGTCAGTCACCAGTGATGTTAATTGGAACTAGGAAAATCTGAGAAACGTCACTACAAAGGTAGAAAAACTTTGCCACTAAAATGGATTAATGGAAAGCCTGGACATGGAGAAAGCAGCAACAAAGGAACAATGGATTTCTCTGCAACATGATGAAACAGCATGAGGCCCAGTAGCATCAAGGAGTGGTATGTGAAACAAAGGATTGAAGTGAAGGACTACCCTGCTCATTTAAACTGTGGAATTGGAAAAGGAAGTTGTGCATTGGAAAGCATAACAGAAACATGGAAGTAACTTCGGAATTGAAAGCCTGCTATTGGAGTGGAGCCTTTTGAAATGCATGAAGTTGACTGGAACAAACAAAAAGGAATGTTAAATGAGTCAGGACCTTGACCCTTTGATTTTTAACCTGATGCTATGTGGGCTGGCAAAGTAAGAGTTACACTGAACATGATTATAAACTGACACAGCAATACTGCCTTAATGTACTGTTCCTGTGAAAAGAGAAGAGTGACATATGTGATATGTTAAATATGGCTGAAAAATCTCATCTGAAGTCAGCTGACAAAATGGCTTCTCAACTGGAGGATGATGTCCAAGGGGACCTTGGATCTTTGGAAAAGGCCCCATTAGAAAATGTTTCCAAACTACTTGCAAACAGAAAGTATAAACTGTGCCAAGTTACAAGACGAATGAACATTGTGAAGGAATTGATGAAAGACATTACAAATGAAGAAGAGGTTAATGAAAGTATGACAAAGTATGGACAACTTGTGGAAGAGTTTAACAACACTCATAAAGCATACCAACTTCTATTATCAAAAGAAGAATGCGAATTGGATACTGAGAAGTGGTATATTTTAAAAGTGGGTGATATGACTGCATTCATGGCCTCTGTCACAAAATGGAAAAATACCATCATCCAAGGAGAAATTGATCATGACAATATTGGACTAAATGTTGATAATGTGGCACCTGAGGACAGTATCTCTGCAGTATTAAGTCACAGATCAAGTCGCTCAGCCACATCCTCCACATCATCAGCAAGGATCCGAGCTGAAGCTGAAAAGGCAGCTATTCAAACAAGGATTCAAGCACTGAAGCAAAAGCATGCTCTGGAGGAAGAGGAGGAAGAATTAAATGTGCAAAAGGAACAATTACGGAAACGAAGAGAGACTCTTGAGTTGCATACAGAATTAGCAGCTACAACAGCAAAGCTCACTGTGTATAAATCTGCAGGGGAACAAATGGACTCAACTCAAATGGATGGTATGAATGCTTATTATGACGACATGGTTGACAGGTATCGACCCAAAGGAATGGACCTTCTTGTGAGCCACACAGGGCAAGAGCCCATTGATGAAATGCCAAGTGTGCGTCCAAAGGAAGGAGTTCAATTCCAACCTCCCATCCTGCTCAGTAGACCTCACATCTCAACTCAAACAGCTGGTTGGGACTTTGAGATAAGTCCAACACAAAATGTGAGCCCTGTAACCCAAGTACTCTCCTCTCCTAGACAAACCCAAAGTATGCAGACTACAACGCAATCACAGGACGGTGAAAGTAAAGACAACGTATGCAGTATTCTCCAAAGGCAAAATGATATATCGAGTATTCTTGTTAGACAGCAACAACTCTCTTTATTGCCCCAAAAGGACATTGCTATTTTTGATGGGGACGTATTACAGTTCCAGTCTTTTATACTGTCATTCGAACATGCTATTGAGTCTAAAACTGATAACAACAGAGACAGGCTGCATTTCCTCCAACAGTACACTAAAGGTCCGGCACAAGAACTTGTGAGAAGCTGCCAACTTATGAGTGAACAGAGGGGATATCCTAAAGCAAAAGGTCTGCTGCATGAACATTATGGTAATGAGTACAAAGTTGCCAGTGCCTATATTGACAAGGCGCTCTCATGCTCTCAAGTCTGAAGACCCAAAGGCACTGCAAACATTCACTTTATTCCTCAGAAGTTGCTGCAATGTCATGGAAGAAATGAACTTTATGGAAGAACTTAATCTCGGCTCAAATATAAAAGCAATAATCATGAAACTTCCGTACAAAATGCGGGAAAGATGGAGAAACATAGTATGCGAGCTACAAGAGAAGCGGTGCAGTAGAGCAACACTAATGGATCTGGTCAAATTCCTGGAGAAGCAAGTGAGAATATCCACTGATCCAGTGTTTGGCAACATTCAAGATCAAACCGTCGACGTAGCTAAAAGAAAAGTAAACCCCCCCCTCAAGTTAAAAGCAACAGGTAGTTTTGCAACAAATACTGACGCCATTGAACCAAAATTCACATCCAAAATCCCCAACCAGTCACAAGGCCTTTGTCTCTTTTGCAACCGAGGTGGCCACACATTAGAGTCATGCTATGCTCTGAAGAAAAAGCCACATAGAGACAAAATTGACTTCTTAAAGGAAAAAGGAATATGTTTTGGCTGTCTTATGAAAGGACATATGAGTAAAGATTGCAAAAGGCGTCTAATCTGTAACGTATGTGACAAAACCCACCCTGGACTCCTCCACATTACAAGAGAAGAAAATGGCAAACCAAGAGAGCAGTCGTCAGAGGAAATGGTGAGCTCTCTTCAGGCATGTGGTCATATTGGGGCCTGTAGTGATGAATGCAGACTTTCTATTGTGCCAGTCAAAATCAAAAGTAACACCAGTGACAAGACCATAGAGACATATGCCTTCCTTGATAATGGAAGTACTGCCACATTTTGTACCGAAGGCTTAATGGAACAACTCAACATCAATGGCAAGAGGACTCGCATTCTACTTCGAACCATGGGCCAAGATAAGTGTGTTCCATCACATATCATAACAGGACTAGAAGTCTCAGGACTTGAACAAGACAAATTCATCCCCCTGCCAAAAGTATTCACACAGAAAACTATACCGGTGACAAAGAATAACATTCCAAAACAGGAGGACTTGGCAAAATGGCCTCACATGGATAAAGTTCATATTCCAGCTATTGAGGCTGAAGTGGAGCTGCTGATTGGGACCAATGTTCCAAAGGCTATGGAGCCCTGGGAAGTGATCCATAGCTCTAAAGAGGGACCCTATGCTGTGAAAACCATGTTGGGCTGGGTAATTAATGGTCCACTAGGTATCAGCGACAACAGCGACAAGGACAGCTGTCCCACTGCCACTGTGAATAGAATATCTCTCATAGATGTTAATGAAATGTTAATCAATCAATACAATCATGATTTCAAAGAGATATCAGCAGATGACAAGCCAGAGATGTCAATAGAAGATAAACGATTCATGAAAATTGCAAATGAATCAATTGTACTTAAAAATGGCCATTACCAACTAGACTTGCCATTTAGAAAGGAAAACACTGTAATGCCAAATAACAAAGTGATCGCAGAACAGCGTCTGGTGAATCTGAAAAGAAAATTAAAAAGGAATGAACACTTTCAAAGTGAGTACACTGATTTCCTTTCAGATGTAATCGATAATGGATATGCTGAAGTGGTGCCGCAAGAGCAACTGGAAAGGAAAGATGGAAGAGTGTGGTATATCCCACACCATGGGGTTTATCACCCACAAAATAAATCACTAAGAGTTGTGTTTGACTGCAGTGCAACTTACCAAGGAATGTCATTAAACACAGAACTGCTACAAGGACCAGATCTGACAAATGGACTTGTCGGGGTCATTTCCAGATTCCGTCAGGAGCCAGTCGCAGTCATGACTGATATAAAGGCAATGTTTCACCAAGTAAGAGTGTCCCCAAATGACGTGGATTTTCTTAGGTTCTTATGGTGGCCTAAAGGTGATGTGAACCGTAAACCAGTTGAGCATCGTATGCTTGTGCACCTGTTTGGAGCCACGTCCTCCCCCAGTTGTTCAAGTTTTGCATTGAAAAGAGTTGCAGAGGACAATAAGAACAATTTTCCCCATGCAATAACTGACACTGTCAAAAGAAATTTCTATGTCGATGACTGTCTAAAAGCCCTACCCTCTGATCAGGAGGCCATACAGCTTGTCACTGATCTCTCAACTATATGCCACAAGGGAGGATTTCACCTCACAAAATGGATGAGCAACAGCCGAGCAGTGCTCTCCGTCATTCCAGAACAAAACAGGGCAAAAGGAGTAAAACAACTGGATTTAGACAAAGATAAACTTCCCACAGAAAGAGCACTTGGTTTGCAGTGGTGTGTTGAAAACGATGCATTTAAGTTTCACATCAAAGTCAAAGAAAAGCCACAAACCCGAAGAGGAATGCTATCTGTAGTGAGCTCAATCTACGACCCTCTTGGGTTCTTGGCCCCCTTAACACTGCCTGCCAAGTGTCTCCTCCAAGAACTTTGCAAACAAAATCATGGCTGGCATCAACTTATACCTAAAGCGACGTCTGAGAAATGGCTAAAATGGACTTCTGATCTTGTCAAGCTGGCAGTCTTTAAAGTAGACCGCTGCATTAAGCCAATACACTTTGGGAAACCAGTTCATGCCCAACTACATCATTTTTCAGATGCAAGTGACTATGGCTATGGTACAGTTAGCTACCTTCGGTTAACTAACAAAAGAGGAGAGGTCTCTCTGGCCTTTATGATGGGAAGAGCCAGAGTTGCGCCGCTGAAAAATATCACTATCCCAAGAATGGAATTGACAGCTGCTATGTTGTCAGTCAAAGTGGACAAAATGCTCAGAGCAGAATTGCAATTGCTACTGGAAAATTCTGTTTTATGGACTGATAGTCAAGCAGTAATCAAGTACATTGCAAACGAGCATACCCGATTCCATACTTTCATTGCAAATCGAGTGTCAACAATCAGAGATAACACAAAGGTATCACAATGGAAGTATGTGGAAACAAAGTTAAATCCAGCCGACGATGCATCTAGAGGACTTGGTGCTGGAAGACTTGTGGATGGAAAAAGATGGATACAGGGACCAACTTTCCTGTTGAGGCCAATGAGTGAATGGCCAAGTGCAACCCTGAAATCCCATGCACTTAATCCAGATGATCCTGAAGTCAAAGTAAGGTTGGTTGTGCATAATATTGTTTTGAAGGAAACGGAAAACCCTACCAACCAACTGCTCTCTTATTTCTCCTGTTGGCTGAAGTTAAGAAAGGCTGTGGCATGGATATTAAAGTTAAAAGGTGTCTTGCAATCTCTACTAAAACAGAGAAAAGAAAAGGAATCCTGTGTCAATCGCCCATACACACGATCACAAAGTAAAGTGACTCACTCACAGCAGATGGGAAGGAAGGCTATAAGTGAACAACACATAAATATCGATGATCTTGAAACGGCAGAAAAATGTATCATCTGTTTCTGCCAAAGACAAATATTCCCAGAAGAGATGACCAGATTGGAAATGGCGCCATCTGGGGTCAAAAGGTCAAGTCCCCTTTACAAGTTGGACCCAGTAATGGAGGATGGGATTTTGAGAGTGGGAGGTAGACTTGACAGATCAGCTATGCCTCAACAAAGCAAACATCCTATTATTCTGTCAAAGAACATGCATATTTCCTCTCTTATCCTTCGCCAAATCCATGAAAATGTTGGTCATAATGGAAGGAACCATGTTCTCTCGCAGCTGCGCCAGAAATACTGGATTACAGGTGCAAATGCCGCTGTAAGAAAGATCATCTCAAAATGTGTTGAATGCAGGCGCGTAAGAGGAAGACCAGGAGAACAGAAAATGGCAGGTTTATCTGTTGAAAGACTAATACCAGATAACCCTCCATTTACAAACGTTGGACCTGATTATTTTGGGCCCATCGAGGTAAAGAAAGCAAGGAGCCTCGTGAAAAGATACGGTGTCATATTCACCTGCATGTCAAGCAGAGCAGTGCATTTGGAGGTCGCTCACTCACTTGATACAGACTCCTGTATAAATGCAATAAGGAGATTTATCTCCAGAAGAGGACAAGTGGAACATCTAAGATCAGATAATGGAACCAATCTGGTTGGAGCGGAGAGAGAGTTAAAGAAAGCTCTTTTAACATTGAATCAACACCAAGTCCAAGATTCCCTGCTACAACATGGAGTGAAGTGGAGTTTCAACCCCCCTGCTGCCTCTCATCACGGTGGAGTGTGGGAGCGACTTATCAGAATGGTGAGATGCATACTCTGTTCAGTTTTGCATCAACAAACACTCGATGATGAAGGCCTGTGTACTGTGTTTTGCGAAGTGGAAGCAATTCTTAACAGTCGGCCTATAACAATTGTCTCAGCTGATCGACACGATCTTGAAGCACTGACACCTAATCACATTCTTCTCCTGAACACCAAGCCTGCTTTGCCCCCAGGACTCTTTCAAAAATCAGACCTCTATGCTCGACGTCGCTGGAAGCAGATCCAGTACATAGCAGAACTGTTTTGGAAGCGCTGGACGAAAGAGTACCTGCCCTTACTGCAGGAGAGACAAAAGTGGTGTGCAGTAAGAAGGAACTTTCAAGTTGGAGATGTGGTAATGATAGTGGATTCAACAGCACCCCGTGGCTCTTGGTTGCTTGCCAGGATAAAGGAAACCATTGCTGACTCAAAGGGTCTCGTTCGCTCTGTCAAACTACAGACGAGGACAAGTGTTCTTGAGCGGCCTATAACCAAGATCTGCCTGCTGTTGGAGACAGAAGATTGAAATGAACTTGAAATAATTTATTATTTTTGATGTATTTCGGCACATATAGTAGTTCCTTCTTATTTAGATTGATATAATTGTAATTGTTACACACCTATACAATTAGGGGCCGGTGTGTAGGAGCCATATTCAGTTTAGTATTATTTGTGTGCAATGGTTGTTTTTGGTGACCTCTACAGGTCTTGAATGCCTGTGTGCATATAATAGGAGATCGACAGAGTGCCAGGTGTGGCTGATTACACAGCAAAAGTTTTTCTACAATGGCTTGGCCCACATCCTGCTCTCTGTTTGTTTTAAGTATTCTCAGTCAGTTTTCTTTGATTTTTGTACAAAATAAACCACAAGACCTTTTTTGCAAACCCAACAAACTTCTGGACATTATCGTTTTTGGACTCAAGCATTGTTAGAATCTAGTCTGCAGTCAGTCACCAGTGATGTTAATTGGAACTAGGAAAATCTGAGAAACGTCACTACACAGTACACGCTACGCTTCTGTTACGAGAGTAGCGTATGTGTGTGCGTGAGAATGGCAGTGTGTGTTTGAGTGACCTCAGTGAGTGAGTGGACGAGCGAGGAGAGCGAGCGGTAGAGTGTAGTGTAGAGTTAGTGGAACTATGAATAAAGTATCCAGCTTTTCAAGAATCGGTGGCCGCTTCATTCCGACCTATAAGCAGACCCACTGCCGGTCAAAGTGAAGGGTGTTACCCCCGAGAGAACATCGGCCCTGGAGGGAACGTCTCTCCTGTGCTCCTCAACTACGGTCTGGGAGCCGACAGCAGGAAAGGTGTAACACTTCGATTAAACCCAAGGCTGAATTAAAAGTACATGTTTTTCTAAATGTTGGTCATCAACTTTACGTTTTTTCTTCCCACGTTCTTAAGGGAGGGCGCACTCACAATAGGCTATCTGTACCGTGCCCAAGTACTTTTTCCCCCTAAAGTCGAGATCGTTTGGCTAGTGTGAGCACGGCGCCATCCTTACTCAAGTGCAGTTAAATTCCTTGGCCTCAGTACACTTTTGAGAGGTGTGCTCAGGCCACGGTACGGTGCTAATGAGCCGACGCACAAGAACGGATACGCAACCTGAGCTGGATGACGTTTAGTCCATGCGAAACGTGCTCGGGCCCAATTGAGATTGCCTAGTGTGAGCACAGGCCAGCGGCACAGTGGGGTGGGGGGAATCATACTTAGCACCATAGCACTGTGATCCCGCCCCTCTCTGCCCAGTGGCCAACCATGAGGTCAGTTAGATAACAGCCAAAGAGGAAGAAACCGTCACACTGGCACCCCGATGCAGATGGCCTCTGTGATGGGCGGGCCCAAGAATCGCTCAGGATCGAGACAAAAATACAAGCAGTACTTTAATGTTTCAACAATACGGGACGAGATGAAGCAGAGGCCTTTTACCTTTCCCATGAAGTCTCCAACAGCAGCATGAAGTCCCCAACAGCAGCAGCACCTGGGGATTCCCCTAGACCAGCAGGCCTGTAGGTATCTCCGTTCTTCACCGTAGATGGGCACAGTCAACCCAATGTCAATCAGGTCAAAGTTCAGCTGCTGGTCTCGCTGGTGGACCAACAGGATGAGGTCACCTCTTAAGTCAGCCTGGAGGATCCCTGTTGCTTTCAACGCCTGGAATGAGACTGACATCTGTGGTTACAGAAACAGAAAGAAGGGTCATTGTTTTCCATGCTGGTATTTAATATCTGACATATTTCTCCAACTTCAATCAGCGCTTACACACATTATTAGAGACCGAGTGGACCTGATGAGTAGTGGCACTGATTCCCAAAAGGCTCAGAGGTCGTAGGTTTGCATTCCAATAATCACAAAGTCCTGCATCTGTAAGACAAACAGGACCCTGTGCTCAAACCAGCGCGGGTGTGTAGGACGGTCCTGGTCCAAGTCCTGGATGAGATCGGTATCCCAATCTGTACATGGACTGACAAATAAATTGGGCTATTCGAAATACTAGATTTTCCACCTCTAATTTTAATTAAACCCATAGCAATAATGTGGAAACCCCAGTCGATAATGTAACACATTTCTGACATTTCAAGCATAATAATTTCCTCCTTACGTATATGAAGCAAGCATAATAATCTTTTCTGAGTTTTCAAAAAAAATTGCCGCAATCTGTGTATCAGGAGATTCTATCCTGAGGGTGATTCACACATAATGCTTTATATGTGGAAATCGATGTCGTTTAGACATCAGTAGAATCGACGGGGGGTTTGGGGGGTGGGCTTGCAAGGGGCGTCATTGACATAGGGTCGAAGTTCACAAGAGGCGGGATAAATGTGGCCGCTGTCACTGTAGTTTGTTTG
Organism: Gadus chalcogrammus; assembly: GCF_026213295.1. Classification (NCBI taxonomy): domain Eukaryota; kingdom Metazoa; phylum Chordata; class Actinopteri; order Gadiformes; family Gadidae; genus Gadus; species Gadus chalcogrammus. Next base: position 2,230,788 of record NC_079412.1, on the reverse strand, counting down.
ACCATAGACAAAATGGAGGCAGAACGGGCAGAACTACTCGTGATCATCTTAAAGGTTGCTAAAATGATGCTTCATATATTCTGTTGCATCCACAAAATCCAAAGCATCGTTCGATGAAAGATTGCAGTCATGAGTTAGAGACAAATAGAAGAAACGACGAAGAAGAAAAGCGTTGCAAACGTTACCAAAGTATTTTTTTTGCTTCATTTCATACATAACTAACACCTGGACAAATATAGTTGATTTCTGTGTTTAACTGAGAAAACAGTGTAACGTGGAAGGAGTGGAAGGAAGGGGCTGTATAATGTTCAGCTGACATTTTCTATACACGTGCAGCTGTGAACTATTTTATTGTAATTTATTGTAGGACGTGTACTTTTAGGGTTATGATAAGACCTATCTTTTAGCGTTCACCACAAATGACTCTTGACAGTGCCAACATTTAAATATGTTTTAACCATTCAGCGAACAAAAGGCAACCGGCTGATTATCATTTAGGGGGCCACTCAATGACATGCAGAAGCATCATTAACACGCCCACTGAAGTTTCTACTCATTTATATTTCCTACGGAGAAAAAACTACCTCAGGGGTAGTATTATTCAGGAGATTTTCAGCGTACAAATGTCAGGATATGTTGTTGACACATACGGCCCATCGGGAGAATATCGGGACTTACACGTGTGTCTGAAAGCAGCTAGTGTGTGAGCATTTGTTTAAATTATAAAATGAGTCAATTTATGGTTAACAGGGTTAATTGTTCAATGGAAAGTGTAGTATACTATGCATGCAAATCAATTATTAAATAGCTTTTATTGTTATTCAGGGCTGAAAAGTGCATTGACATTTTAAAATGCATGGCAACTATGGTAAGTTAATAATAATCATCCTGTCCTAGCCAAGACGGCAGCAGTAGCCTACAGTCTCACATAGCATACACACAAAACATAAGAAAAATAAAACAACTGAAACAGTCCGCAGGGGAGAGGGACGATATCAATATCGCAAGACATTTCGGGAGGCTCAAGGAGGAGGGTAATATAACATTTGAGCAACAAAGTGTAGTCCTGTGGTGGACGCGCCTAAGATCATGTTTGAATTTAGGCGCGATGTTTGAATTTAACGTTCTTTATATGACAAAATTAACAACTTGCCGTTGCTTGTCAACTGAGAAATTGTCTCTTCACTTCTTTTATCGCAATTTCTACAGTCTATAGACAGAATGTGTTAAGAGGGAGAGTTTGTCGTGGCGACGCCGTTAAAACAGACAGAAGGGGGGAGGGGGGATATCAATATCGCAAGACCATTGCGGGATGCGGGATCGATCTTGCCGTTGTCTTTCAACGCGTGTGTGTGTATGTTTGCGTGAGTGCGTGCAAGTGATTGGTGTGTGTGTGTGTATGCGGTGTCCTGCGCTGCCTTTGTCTTGAAACGTGTGTTTGTGTGTGTGTGTGTATGTGAGCGCGTGCAGTGTATGTGCACGTTCACGTGTGTGTGTGTGTGTTTGTGTGCGCGTGTGTGTGTGAGCTGCAGGCCGCTTGGGGTGCATGTGTGTGCGTGTGTGTGTGGGGTGTGTAGGCCTATGTGGTGTGCTGCGCTGCCTTTGTCTTAGTTTTAGTGTGACCACGCCATCCGTATTCCAGCACGGAACAGCCCCTTGGCCACGGCACACTTGGGAGAGGTGTGCCGTGGCCAAAGTACAGATGCTAATGAGATGACGCGCGGATACGCAACGTGAGCTGGATGACGTAGTCCTTGCACGACCCTTCTTTCTTTATAGGTCCATGCCCTTCTTTCCCAACACAATCATTTCAAACAATGGCGGCAAGCAGTTCACGAGGGGGTTTACGTTGGTGCGATAGTGAAGTCGAAGGTTTACTGGAAATTTGGGCCGATGACAGCATTCAGTCGCAGCTGGACACCACGCTTGGTGATGACGTATTTATCGTATTACGACGTGATGACGTATGTATGAAGGAGCAATCATGCCCAGGCCACGGCCTTTGGGAGCAGTGTGACCACGGGCCAGCGGGGGGAGTGGGGAGGGGGGAATCGTGCTGAATCCGCAGTCTCTTTAAGAGGCCGCAGTGTCTTTAAGAGGCCTGGGTCTCTTTAAGAGGCCAGGGTCTCTTTAAGAGGACACGGTCTCTTTAAGACCCGGTTGGGTAGTGAGACGAGGTGCCAGCCTCCTCTTCCCAGAGGTCAGGATGAGACATCCTTTAGTGGTAGTTTTGACTGGACATTCTGAGGTCATTTGTGAGCTACGGACAGCCACTTTCATCATTACCCAATGAAAAGGTACTTGAAGTGCTTTCCAAGTTTGAGGTCCCTGGGCTGCTCCGAAGTGGATTTGTAATTGATTTGGATAATGATGGCTTATTTGCATAATGGTGTTTGCTCAGCTATTTTTTATTGTAAACAAACCTCAAGGTCAGCCTTCTTATGGATCATGTGTAGGTTTAATTTATGTTCAATGTTATATGTACCATTGTATGATTTTCTGTAGTTTGGGTTCACGGTTATTATTTTTGCAAGGATTTTAAAGCTGATTAAATGTATAAAAAAGCTTATACAATGTATTATCTTTAAAATACAACCAAAGAAGTATACAATGTTTGTTCTAACAGACATGCACTGAAACCATAGAGCAAATATGTCAGAAGAATAATAATAATACAAACTAATCCTGATCTTCCATCTGACCTCGTTAACCCTAGCCTTAACCCTAACCTAGTTCAGTAGAGCAGGTGTTCTGAGGGCTCAGAGGTCCTGAGCGGTGTCCCATGCAGCCACGGCCACATCCCCTCACACTGCACTGCTCTCTTGTCTTGCAGGGCAGTACCATCCCCATCAACCAGGCCCGACCCAATCGGAACCTCACCTTCACCAAGAAGGAGCCAATAGGGTGAGGAGATGAGGCTCAGGATGGCTGGAGCACTCACTAAAACAACGGGTACAACCGTTGTTTGCTCTCAATTCAAAGACAGGTTTCAATAGTAGAGTCCTCTAGATTGAGTGTAGCGTACACCAGCTCCAGAGGCGGGGTTTACCAAGCTAATCTACATCACACGTTCAACCTTTTTGTTATGACGGAGGAAACTCTCTGCACCACCCTCTAACAATCATTTTTAATGCACGATTTGAGGAGCGTTTCAAAACAATAATAATTGTTTTGAATCAGCTTTAATGTTGAAAAGGACGTCACAGAAGTGAGTAAAGGGTGCCTTTTGAAACTGCCATGACACACAAAGCATGCCGGTGATGTTGTCCATGCTAAGCTAACTTTGTCCCCCATGCCTCTCAGCGTGTGCGGCATCGTGATCCCCTGGAACTATCCTCTCATGATGCTGGCCTGGAAGACCGCGGCCTGCCTGGCGGCAGGGAACACCGTGGTCCTCAAACCAGCTCAGGTGTGAAAGTACTTGAACCAGAGACAGTCGGAGAACCAGGAAACGGATGTTAGCCTGATGTTAATACATGGCTAACTATTGTCCTCAGGTCACGCCCCTGACTGCCGTCAAGTTTGCGGAGTTAGCCGCCAGGGCGGGAATACCCAAAGGAGTGATCAATATCCTGCCTGGATCAGGTTGGAACACACACACACACACACACACACACACACACACACACACACACACACACACACACACACACACACACACACACACACACACACACACACCCCTTATGCCCTCACATCATGTGTATATTGTTGTCGGTCTAATGAGTTGTGTCATCTGTTAAATCTGTTAAATTAGCTCCATGTCTACCTCCTCGCTCTCCAGGGTCTGTGGTGGGACAGCGTCTCTCGGACCACCCGGACGTACGCAAGCTGGGCTTCACTGGCTCCACAGAGATAGGAAAACACATCATGAAGAGGTGCGTGGTTTCAGCGTGGCTAGCTTCCATTCAAAAGCTTCCCCACTGTAGGAAAACTACATTGTTATGTCCTCATTTCCACTTAATAATGAGTTGTGTATTTCAAATAATTTATGTTTAAGCTCTGAATATATATGGGGCAGGAAAGGCTAGTACCTAGGGTGTTGGTCTCTCAGCCAAAAGGAACTGGGTTCGATACCCGATGTCCACATTGTAGCTGTGTGCGTCTGTGTAAACAAGACACCATGACTACCACTGCTGGCTCTTTCACCTGAGTCTCCTTGGAAATTAGGGTTGCAAAGGTGGGGGAAATTTCTTGTAAACTTTCCGGTAAATGACCATGGGATGTTAAGCTTGGGAATTTTGGAAATGAAAATAATGGGAATGAATGGGATTTAACTAGGAATTTAGGGTAATTTAATCGAACTATATCATATCCAAGCATATATATATATGTTTTAGTAAGTAGATACGCCATGCAAAATAACACTATAAAAAACCTTTAAAAGACTACTGAAAAAAGACTTGAAAAACATAATTTTAGCAGATTTATTTGTAAGTAGAACTTTCACAAGTTCTAATTATTTCATTCTTTCATTGAAGAACAAAAACATGAATTTTGAGTTAAATATGCTCTGGGCTCAAAAGTGTGGTCCAGGGTTCTAGGGGTCATCAGTGCACATGTGATGGAGGAATACAGAGTGCATGTAGGGGGCGTGGTCTCAATAGCCCTGCAGCAGGCAGTGTGCTAGCGTGATTGAGGAACAGCATATAGATATTCAAGTTTACTTGCATGAAATCTGGTTGTGTTAGTCAAGATTATGCTAAAATATATTTTACCTAACTATATTTAAGTCCCCTGTTAAGAGCAAACCTTACATTTTGTAAATTCCCGTTTATTCCCTTACATTCCCGTTAATTCCCATGGAAAGTTTCTAACTTTGAAAATTCCTTGAATTTTGCAACCCTAATGGTAATGATGTCCTCCGTCTCCTCTTGCTCTTCCTTCTCCTTCTCCTGCTTCTGTTCCTGCTCCTGCTCCTCCTCCTCCACAACCTCCTGCTCCCCCTCCTCCTCCTCTTCCTCCTCCTTCTCCTCCTCCTCCTCTACCTCCTCCTCATGCAGCTGTGCGGTAAGCAACGTGAAGAAGGTGTCTCTGGAGCTGGGAGGGAAGTCCCCCCTCATCATCTTCAGTGACTGTGACATGGACAAGGCCGTGCGCTCGGTTGGTCCTGTTAACATGACGTCAGCCTCTCCTATTTACCTCATTACCATTACCGACTGCTGACTTGTGTGTGTGTGTGTGTGTGTATGTGTGTGTGTTACAGGGCATGAGCTCAGTGTTCTTCAACAAGGGAGAGAACTGCATCGCCGCCGGCAGACTCTTCGTGGAAGATACCATTCACGATGCCTTTGTGGCCAGAGTGGTATGGTCCTCTTGAATCTGTTAGGCACGGTGTATCACCACGCAGACATTTCTTTACTTTGAGCAGAAACTCTATAACAGTTTAAATAGCTAAATGCCTTGCCTGGTTTGAGTAGAAGTAAAGGAAACATTTACATTTTGACATAATCAACTCAGCACAGTACTAGCAGTTACAGCGAGCTTGGCCTGACTTAATGAACATAAGGACATTTAAATATGCACAGTGCCTCCATAATGCTTAAGTGATTCCTACAACTTCCTACAAAAACATAGATCTAGATAAAGCTGCTAGAGCTGTTGTAACTTTATGGTCTATTCAAATCTATTATTTGCTGTGTCACGTTATATTGGACTAGAGTTTCTCAACCTCTAGTGGGTCATGAGTTTGATTCAGATTCCATTGATTGTCATCGCACATATGTACAATGTAATCTATAGCATCTCGGCGTACCAAAAAATGAAGTGTGAGATAAAAGCACAAAATGAATAAGTAGACCCAACCATGTAGTGAACTGGTAACATTATATTGCAAAAGATTTATCCCTTTTTCGTCAGCTGCACTTGGAGCAGTTCTGAATGCACAATGTTGTCTGTCAGGCCGTCCTTGTGGTCTCCAATAAACACCCCTCCACCTCTGGCAAGCTTGCCTCTGCTAAAGGCAGTGTAGAGCTGGCCATGTGCGAACACACTTTGGGGCAGGAACGTGCGTGCGTGCAAATGCTTTTCCGTGTATGTTCGTCTGCGTGTGTGTATGTGCATGCTTGCGGTGTATGTATGCGTTTGTGCGTGCTGTGTGTTTGAGCTGCAGGTTGCTTGGCACACGCGCACTGACCAACTTGAGTAATGACAGGCCTGCTATTATAGTAGTAAGATATATACTCTATTAAGCACTCGCATATTTAATTACAAAACACCAAGAAACACTAAGGACCCTAGCAGGCCCTGATTGTCTCAGCTAACGGGATCCTAGTAAAAACCAAGTGTTGACGCTCCTCCCAATCAGCTGGAGGAGATGAAGAAGATGAAGGTGGGCGACCCGATGGACCGCTCCACGGACCACGGCCCCCAGAACCACCGGGCCCACCTGGAAAAGCTGCTGGAGTTCTGTCGCACCGGCGTGAAGGAGGGGGCCAGCCTGCTGCGGGGGGGCCAGCAGGTGGACCGCCCGGGTAGGTGGCAGAACCCGGTTAGAGAAGACCTCCAGAGAACCTGGTAGAGAGAGGAGCAGTAGAATATATAGAAGGTTACAGTAGGTAAAGATTAACACTAGACTTCATGTTATACTGTAATGAAACAAGCAAGGACTGTGTTAGTCTTTAAAAGTAGGTAAGGACCAGGGATTTTCTCAACCCCTAGACTGTTTAGTGCACAGAATGGGTCATTTGGTATAACTTATTATGAGTCAGTATCTGTTTTGTGCTCAGGTTTCTTCTTTGATGTGACTTATTGTGAGTCAGTGTCTGTTTTATGCTCAGGTTTCTTCCTTGATGTGACTTATTGTGAGTCTGTGTCTGTTTTATGCTCAGGTTTCTTCTTTGATGTGACTTATCGTGAGTCAGTGTCTGTTTAGTACCCAGGTTTCTTCTTTGATGTGACTTATTGTGAGTCAGTGTCTGTTTAGTACCCAGGTTACTTCTTTGATGTGACTTATTGTGAGTCAGTGTCTGTTTAGTACCCAGGTTTCTTCTTTGATGCGACTTATTGTGAGTCAGTGTCTGTTTAGTACCCAGGTTTTTTCCTTGATGGGACTTATTGTGAGTCAGTGTCTGTTTTATGCTCAGGTTTCTTCTTCGAGCCCACACTGTTCACGGACGTCCAGGACCACATGTACATTGCTGTGGAGGAGTCCTTTGGCCCCGTCATGATCGTCTCCTCCTTCAAGGGCGGGTGTGTACGCTGTAAACACTAGGCTAGCATCAACCAAACGTTATATGTTCATCATGACTTTTTTAGGGGTTTAGGTGAGTCACAGTTCAGTCAGGGTTCAGGGGAATCAGGGTTCAGGTGAGTCAGGGTTCAGGTGAGTCAGGGTTCAGGTGAGTCAGGGTTCAGGTGAGTCAGGGTTCAGGTGAGTCAGGGTTCAGGTGAGTCAGGGTTCAGGTGAGTCAGGGTTCAGGTGAGTCAGGGTTCAGGTGAGTCACGGTTCAGTCAGGGTTCAGGTGAGTCACGGTTCAGTCAGGGTTCAGGTGAGTCGCGGTTCAGTCAGGGTTCAGGTGAGTCACGGTTCAGTCAGGGTTCAGGTGCGTCACGATTCAGGTGCGTCACGGTTCAGGTGAGTCAGGGTTCAGGTGAGTCACGGTTCAGTCAGGGTTCAGGTGCGTCACGGTTCAGTCAGGGTTCAGGTGAGTCACGGTTCAGTCAGGGTTTAGGTGAGTCACGGTTCAGTCAGGGTTTAGGTGAGTCACGGTTCAGTCAGGGTTTAGGTGAGTCACGGTTCAGTCAGGGTTCAGGTGAGTCACGGTTCAGTCAGGGTTCAGGTGCGTCACGGTTCAGTCAGGGATCAGGTGCGTCACGGTTCAGTCAGGGATCAGGTGCGTCACGGTTCAGTCAGGGTTCAGGTGAGTCACGGTTCAGTCAGGGTTCAGTTGAATCACGGTTCAGTCAGGGTTCAGGTGAGTCAGGGTTCAGGTGAGTCACAGTTCAGTCAGGGTTCAGGTGAATCAGGGTTCAGTCACGGTTCAGTCAGGGTTCAGGTGAGTCAGGGTTCAGGGGAGTCAGGGTTCAGGTGAGTCAGGGTTCAGGTGAGTCAGGGTTCAGGTGAGTCACGGTTCAGTCAGGGTTCAGGTGAGTCACGGTTCAGTCAGGGTTCAGGTGAGTCACGGTTCAGTCAGGGTTCAGGTGCGTCACGGTTCAGGTGCGTCACGGTTCAGGTGAGTCAGGGTTCAGGTGAGTCAGGGTTCAGGTGAGTCACGGTTCAGTCAGGGTTCAGGTGCGTCACGGTTCAGTCAGGGTTCAGGTGAGTCACGGTTCAGTCAGGGTTCAGGTGAGTCACGGTTCAGTCAGGGTTTAGGTGAGTCAGGGTTCAGGTGAGTCACGGTTCAGTCAGGGTTCAGGTGCGTCACGGTTCAGTCAGGGTTCAGGTGCGTCACGGTTCAGTCAGGGTTCAGGTGAGTCACGGTTCAGTCAGGGTTCAGGTGAGTCAGGGTTGAGTTAGGGTTCAGGTGAGTCACGGTTCAGTCAGGGTTCAGGTGAGTCACGGTTCAGTCAGGGTTCAGCTGAATCACGATTCGGTTAGTTTTACGGTATTTGGTTGGGTTAAGTACTATTTATATGTATCTGGTTACCTTTTATAAACCAATTGTTGGCTATGGCATCAAATGCTCCGCATGTTATCTGTCTCATTACATGAATGAATGTTACGGTAGTATATTTGGCTCTTTATTTTTTCTTTTGTACATCTGTCCATGTTTCTGCCCCCCCCCCCCCCCCCCCCCCCCCTCCCCCTCTCCAGGGACGTGGATGAGGTTCTGCGGCGGGCGAACGCCACAGAGTACGGCCTGGCATCGGGCGTGTTCACGCGGGATATCAGCAAGGCGCTGTACGTCAGCGAGAAGCTCAACGCCGGCACCGTCTTCGTCAACACCTACAACAAGACGGACGTGGCCGCGCCCTTCGGGGGCTTCAAGCAGTCGGGCTTCGGCAAGGACCTCGGTGAGCCCTCCCTTCTTCTGATGTGTCTTCTGTGTGTGCGTGTGTGTGTGTGCGTGTGCGTGTTGGACGTGTGTGTGTGCGTGTTTTTGCAGGTGCGTGTGTTTGGTGTTTGTTTGCATGCGGATGTGGAGTTATTGACTTGGCTGAGATGGGCTTGATGTTAGGAAGAAATTGGAGCTCAGATCCATAATCCCCCCCCGGGTAGTGGACCTCAGGGGACGGGAGACGCAGAGCCGGCTCATGCTGATTAGCTAGGAATCTACAGTTTGTTGGGGCGGGGTACGGGTGGGTGGGAGAAGGGTCAGTGTGAATATATCTATAGAAGATATTACAGATATTCAACGCAACACACCTTGGTGAGATGATTTCAAAGGGCATTTGGAGTAAATATGGTTACATCATGATGGTCATCATAAACAGTAATCTTGATATTGGGGCGACGGTAGCTCAGGAGATAGAGCGGGTTAACTTGCTAGTTTGATCCCCGAGTTGTCCATGAGCAAGACGCATAACCCTCCCCCTGACGAGCTGGCTGTTGCCCTGCGTGGTTGACTCCGCCATTGGTGTGAGAATGTGTGAATAAATGTTTTAGAGCTCGATTTGGATAAAATAAATGCCTTAAATGCATAACGAGATTTAACACAGCAGCTTCACTCTGTTCATCTTTCCGTGGAGGCCCAGGTAAGCTGTCTCACTGTTACTCATCATGCCACATTGACTCTCGCCGCCTCTCCCCACAGGACAAGATGCTCTGAACGAGTACCTGAAGACCAAGGCGGTCACCATCGAGTATTGAGACGACGTCGAGGGCTCTGAAGACATAATTCATAGAATAGTTTCATAATGATGTGGACACTGATCTTATTATAGGGCAAAACACAGTTATTATTAATGGAGTCTTATATTCCTCGTGACTAATGGCCATTGCTCATGAGTGACATGAGTAGGTGAACCAGCCACACACTCGGTCCACTATGAGCACATCTCAACACACACTTCCTCCTGGGCTGCTTTGTAATCACTGTGACTGTCTTACAAGAGACGGATTCAATCCCATGCGTTTTTCACGTAATGTCTATGGCTTACATTAGGTCAGAACATCTTATGAAATGCAGCATCTCTCACAAACCTTTTATACTCAATGTTCCCACACTTGGTTTTCTCTGTTTGCTGAAAAATATACAAATAAATCACTTTAATTCTAACAAAATGACATGTGTCCCTTCTATGAATAGATACTTTATTTCTTGCGTTTGTTTAACAAGATTCAGTTCATTACTTCTTAAAGAGTACGTGTTGTATCGCTGAGAGAGATTAATATATTATTTTAATATATCCCTTAACAGCAAATAGAAATGTTAAAAGATGGGCAACAGTCAGAGAACATGAATGAGACAAGAATGAAGTGGGCCCCAGCTCCGGGCCTGGTCGGTCACTTGTAGCTGCAGGAGCCCCTCTTGACCAGGGGTCCCCTCCTGACCAGGGGGCCCTCCTGACCAGGGGCCCATCCTGACCAGGAGCCCCTCCTGCCCAGGGGGGCCTCCTGTCCAGGGGGCCCTCCTGACCAGGAGCCCTTCCTGAACAGGGGCCCATCCTGACCAGGGGGCCCTCCTGAACAGGGGGCCCTCCTGAACAGGGGCCCATCCTGACCAGGAGCCCCTCCTGACCAGGGGGACCTCCTGTCCAGGGGGCCCTCCTGACCAGGAGCCCTTCCTGAACAGGGGCCCCTCCTGACCATGGGCCCCCGTCTGTCTGTTTCCTCTTAAAGAGAAATCCTGCTGAGGGAGTGGTTTGTCGGCCAGAGACCCTTTCAAAGAGGTGTCATCGTCGTCTTTAGCCGTGTTCCAAATTGTTCCCTATCACGGATACAGTGCACTATATAGGGTGCTCGCCATGTTGTAGTGGTATTCGAATTCTCAGTGGTTTATTTCACGCACTATATAGTGCACTTAATATATCCAACATTTGAGTGTACATACGATGTTCCCTACATGTTACTCCCGTACACCAATAACCGCGAAAACAAACTCATGTAATGATGGAGTCTCCGGCTTTCGTTTAGAAATGTCAACGATTTATTTAGGATTTAACATAGAATATTTAACATTCAAAATGTATTTAAAAAAAACTTGATCAAGGAAATGTAACATTCAACATCAATACAACCTCCAGCTTTCCTCGTGAGTGCCGGTTTGTTTACATGATGTGTCTTACCGACGTGTTATGCGCCATAACGACAACAGCAGAGCGGCTATCCAAATAACAGAAGTGTAGAACACTTGCGTTACAGTTACACACACACAGACATGTGGTGCTCGCACGGTCGTATCTCATTGGCGGGCCAAATTCTCTGGGCTGGCAAGTCAGAGAAAGGGGAGGTGGCTCCCCTTATGACGACGTACGGGGAAAATTCCAAAACTGCGCATCTGAGCTTTGGTTTATTAAAGGCGGAGCATAATGCCTAGTGCTCGTTTTACACCCAACAAAATTTCTAGCTACTGGGGGGGTATAGGTAGGCTAGGGGAACTCATATTAATGTTAGAAAACCTCAGAAAGTGACCTTATTTTCATGCCATGGGACCTTTAATGAGCCCTTATAGTAATAGTGAACCCTCCACTTCTGGTTGGTATTGTTGTTTGGTACATCTTTACTCATACTACTACTTCTCTTATTTCAGCTACTGCTATTTCAATTTTTTTTACTTTTAGGGCAGAATCTCAGAAGGTATTGTCTGCACCTTACAGGCCACAGCTCATGTCAAACATCACAGTAGACCGTTGACGGACACAAGCTCTGCCAGGCCTGTCCTTTAGGACCAGAGAAGACCTCTACCTCAGCATTGGTAGGCTCCTATCATGGACCACCAATAAGGAGCATGCGTGCTTCCAGAGAAAAGCAGACTTATTGGAGTGCATCCTAATCCATTAAGTATGAAGGTCATCCATGGTATCCTTGATGTTGATGTCATGCAGGGGGTTGTGTTCAGAGAGTGAATATATGTATCGATAGATATAGATCTGTATAGCTCTGCTGTGCTGCTGGCCGACTTGTTCTCTTTTCAATATGCTAGATGGCAAAATGCCAGGCGGAGGTTTGGGCTGGTGGGGTTGGTCGGGGGAGCGGAGCGAATCTACATCACGTCCCAGGGACACGTTTTAGCTGAGTCATTTACTGTGTGTGTGAGTGTGTGTGTGTGGGCGTGTGTGTATGTGTGTGTGTGCGCTGTCAATGTGTGCGTAATACATTATGAATAATACATATTTTCAACACTGCAGCTACACCACTACACCTACTAAGTAGCACTTAGTTGGTTACACATAGTTAGTTACAGAGTGTTAGTAACATTTATTTACAAAGTTTTAGTTCCACGTTGTTAGATACATGTTTGTTACATGTGAGTGATGTGATGTAAATGACATGTAGTTAATAACATGTAGTTAGCTGCACCTAGTTAGAAACTCTTCGTTAATTACGTATTGTTAGTTAAGCATGGGAAGTAACATATTGTTGGTTAAATGTACTTAGATGTAGTTACTTACATGTCGTTAGTTGCATGTCGTTAGTTACATGTAGTTAGTACTTGGTTGGATGTATTTAGTTACACATTGTGTGATAGAAAGGTACTGTATGTTCAAAGGAAATATAATAATTATATATTGTACATATAAAAAAAACCTGATCATTATCTTGCCTAAATGCTATATGAATGAAAATAACTAATGAGGAGGATCATGAGGGCCATGAGGAGGGTCATGAGGGCCATGAGGAGGGTCATGAGGGCCATGAGGAGGGCCATGAGGAGGGCCATGAGGAGGGTCATGAGGAGGGTCATGAGGAGGGCCATGAGGGCCATGAGGAGGGTCATGAGGGCCATGCGGAGGGTCATGAAGAGGGCCATGAAGAGGGTCATGAGGGCCATGAGGAGGGTCATGAGGAGGGTCATGAGTAGGGATGGGAATCGAGAACCGGTTCTTGTTCAGAACCGGTTCCGAGTCAACCGATTCCTTGGAATCGTTAGCAAGCCTGCTTAACGATTCCGCTTATCGGTTCCGGTCGCGGCAAATGCGTCGTGACGTCACACACACGCTGCTTTGATTTGGTTCAGAACGCAGCAAACATGTCGCCGCCGAGGAAGAATCGCATTGTGCATTCACACCAAACGCGACGGGGCGACAAGATCCCATACAAAGTGAACGTAGAGACGCGTATAAGGGCGAGTTTTTCGCGGGAGAAAACCGATGACAAGTTTTTGTCGTGATGACAGCCAATCAGCGTTCAACAGCGTGATAACTGAGTGACATGTGTAACGTAACAGCCAATCCGCGTTCAGCCGTCAAACTCAGTGCAGTGCAGTCCGGGTGAACCGCAGAATGGAGGAGAAAGTGATTGTTGCAGTTTGCGACTCCCGGAGCTCTATATATAATAGTATATAATATATTATATACTATATTATAATTGTATATATAATATCACGGCCAACAGCTCTGTCGCCTCCGGATGGCCGTCGCGTGGGGAGCTCTCATAGGGATTGGGCTTCTCGGGGTTTGTTTACCGGCATTGCTATGGTTTCCGGTCTTGTGTGTTCCAACGGTTTATTAGGTAGGCCCATCTAATAAATCTCTGTCTAATCAATGCTTCATTTAGTTTATGTCAGTTTAATTTTGTTACAAGTTGAATGCAAATGAGCACTGTTAGAATTCCAAAAGGCACAAGCTCTTACTTGGCTGTTTTCAGTCTGTGTTTTTAGTTGTATGGCACATAATGATGGCATTTGGGCTTAAAAAGCGAAACATATATCTTTTCGTCTAGACCAATTGATTTGAAAATGTAAAATGTCCTAATACTAGAAGCACTTCTGATCAGATATTAAAGAGATGTAATGCAAACAAACACATTTATACTTATTTTCTCACCCAATGAGAATCGGAAGGAATCGGATCGATAAGCAGAATCGGAATCGGGATCGGAATCGTGAAATTCTTATAAATTCCCATCCCTAGGACTCATGAGGGCCATGAGGAGAGTCAACAGGAGGGTCATGAGGAGGGTCATGAGGGTCATGAGGAGGGTCAACAGGAGGGTCATGAGGAGGGTCATGAGGGTCATGAGGAGGGTCAACAGGAGGGTCATGAGTGGCTGATGGAGACCAGACTGTACGGCAGGAGCTGATCCACGGTGACGGCTTCACCTCTGGTGGATGCCTGGACTCTTCTCATGGATAACCGGCCAGAACCCCATCACCATTTTAATATGATGTGCATGTATTTACCTGTATGTCAATTGTGGCACCCATTGCACTCCTGACCATCCCTGGAAGAAGGGATCCCCTACACTGCGTTTCTTCTTAAGATTTCTTCCTTGTTGATTCAAGGGAGTTTTTTCTTGCCCGTGTGGGGGCATGGGTAAAGGGGGGTGTTCCAAATATTTGGCCTGTTAAGCCCTTTGAGACTGTAATGGTGATTAAGGGCTATACAAATAAAATTGAATTGAATTGAATTGAGTAGCAGGTTTTCAAGGTACCACGCCACTACCTATCAGAGTTTACCATAGTTATAGGTTCATCAGAGTTTACCATAGTTATAGGTTCACTACCTATCAGAGTTTACCATAGTTATAGGTTCACTACCTATCAGAGTTTACCATAGTTATAGGTTCACTACCTATCAGAGTTTACCATAGTTATAGGTTCACTACCTATCAGAGTTTACCATAGTTATAGGTTCACTACCTATTAGAGTTGACCATGGTTATAGGTTCACTACCTATTAGAGTTGACCGTGGTTATAGGTTTAGTACCTATTAGTGTTGACTATGGTTATAGGTTCACTACCTATTAGAGTTTACGTCGTTTTAGGTTCACATCCTATTAGAGTTGACAATGGTTATAGGTTCACTACCTATTAGAGTTTACATCGTTTAAAGTTCACATCCTATTAGAGTTTACCATCCTTATAGGTTCACTACTTAGGCTAACAGAGTTTACATATTTTTAGGTTCACTACATTTTAGAGTTTACATCATTATAGGATCACTACCTAATAGAGTTTACATCTTTATAGGTTCACTACCTAATAGAGTTGTTACCTAATATGAGCATTTCCTTCTTTAACTAAGCTCTCCTATTGGGTGTTCAACAGTATAAGCATCTGTAAAACCGTGTTCATGGCTCCCTCTGTAAAGAAGTACATTTATGCAACTATAAATAATCCTGTAATCTCCAAAACATTCCCTGATCTCTTTTCTTGTTGGAGTTTGAGGGTTGTACTTTCCACGACAGTACTAAGTGACCTATAGGGAGGAAGTTGCACGTAGCTAGTAAGACCTATTAAGTTGTTGTTATCATGGCAGACTCTACAGAGAGAGAGAAGCAGCTGCTGCATTGTCCTTGGTGTTTGCACAGCCAGAACACGGTCCGACAGATCTCTGGTCCATCGAGCGAACGACAAGACAGAGTCGTCACACACTAACAGACCATCAACCTGGTGGGAAGAAAGACTGCATGCATACAGACAGATGGACAAATAGAAGGACCGAACGATGATGAAGGACGGACGCAGAGAATGGGATCAGGGGATGGGAGAGTCTGTGTGTGTGAGAGTGTGTTTCTGTGTCCATGTGTGTGTGTGTGTGTGTGTGTGAGAGAGTGTGTTTCTGTGTGTGTGTGTGTGTGTGTGTGTGTGTGTGTGTGTGTGTGTGTGTGTGTGTGTGTGTGTGTGTGTGTGTGTGTGTTTCTGTGTCCGTGTGTGTGTGTGTGTTTCTGTGTCCGTGTGTGTGTGTGTGTGTTTCTGTGTCCGTGTGTGTGTGTGTGTCTGTCTGTCTGTCTGTCTGTGGGGGGGTGTCCTTCTCTGACTGCAGCAGCAGCACCACGTGGTGGGACCAGGTGCCCCCCTGCTGTCTTTAACAGTGCGTCACACACACTCAAGAGGGGGTGGGAGGGGGGGATGAAGTACTTGGAGGACCAATCAGGAGAAGGATGAAAGCAGCTGTATTGGGAGAGCTCGATTTAGGGGGAGCTGCACATTTGCAGTTGCACTTTGTAAGGCACAAGGAGAGAGGGAGACAGAGAGACGGAGACAGAGACGGAGAGAGAAACAGAGAGTGACAGAGACAAAAAGAGAGACAGAGACAGAGAGAGAGAGAGAGAGGCAGAGAGACGGAAACAGAGAGAGAGACAGAGAGAGACAGTAACATAGAGAGAGTCTAAGACAGGGAGAGAGACAAAGACAGAGACAAAGAAACAGAGGGAAAACTTCAAGCAAGAAGCAGCAGTATCGCCCAGCAGTCTGCTACCTTCTCTCCTCCTCCCCGACACAAAAACATCTCCATCACCTGTCTGTCAGCAGTCGGAGGTACCCCCCCCCCCCCCCCCCCCCCCCCCCGCCACACCAACAGCGGGCGGTGGTGTTCCAGGTTGCTTCTGGCTTCATCTTCAGCAGCATCTGCCTCAAGAACATCAGAACCTTCAACCACTCCACAACCCGGGACATCGCTGCCTCTCCCCTGACTGAGAGGATGAGGAGGAGGCTCCAGCCCGGGCCCACCGCAGGCTCTGAGGAGGAGGAAGAGGAGGAAGAGGAGGAGCAGGAGGGGGAGGAGCAGGAGGAGGGGCTTGGGCAGGTGGAGGAGCAGATGGAGGAGGTGGAGGGAGTGCAGCGGATGGAGATAGATAGCAGCAGGAGTGTGGTGGAGATGCAGAGGGCAAGGCAGCGCGAGGAGAGGATGTCGCAGCAGAAGAGGAGGGCGGAGAGGAAACTCCTGGCCTTCTGGACGTGCCTGTCCCACCGGACACGCTGCTTCTTCCGGCCCAGGGGGCGCCCCGCCTTCCAGCGGACCTCCTCCTCCGCAGGCCTCCTCAAGGGCGAGGCCTGAGTGTGTGTGTGTGTGGGGGGGGGGGGGGGAGGTCCCGTACCGGACTGGAGGAGTGTGTGTGTGTTTGTTTCTCTTTGACTGTGTGTGTGTGTGTGTGTGTGTATGTGTTTTTGTGTGTCTGTCCTTTGTTCCAGATGACAGTGCATACTGTCACCAGCTCAGCAATCACCTCGAGGCTTACTGAGGGTGGAGGAGGACACAGGAACACATGGAGGTCCTCTCCTCTCGCCTCGCCCGGCATCGACACTAGCAGAACAGCTACGCGTCAAAGCTCCACCCGCTCTATGTTGCTCATGCTTTAAACTGTGCAGGATTGGCTTGGAATAGAATCCAATTTTTTTAACAATCCAACAAAGAATCTGGATTAAACCTCAAGAAATCTCTCTGGATGTCTCTATTGTCGGCCATTGTTTCCCCAGGATCCAAAGCGTAAACAATCCATCCGCATCACACCGGTCAGAACAGCCCTGCAGCTGGCTCACAGCAGGGGGGTGGGGGGTCCTGTCTGGAGCTGCAGCTCAGATACCTGGGGAAGAACCCGTCGAGCTCCACCTGTATGCAGAGCCGCTCTGGCCCCTGGGCCCTGGAGAACTGCTGGCTCCTCACCAGGACTGGAGTCCTACCTGCGACCTGCGACCTGGCCTGGGCATGGTGGGGGACTCATGCTCACCGAAGGCCTGCAAGTAGGTGAGAGAGAGAGAGAGAGAGAGAGAGAGAGAGAGAGAGAGAGAGAGAGAGAGAGAGAGAGAGAGAGTCATGCATGCCATTGTGTGCTATGAGGGGCAAAGTGAAGTACGAATGTCTCTATAATATCCCATCACAAAATCCTGCTAATCAAATGAGGCTCATGACCTAAGTGTCCACATGTTTTAGCCCCTCTGTGAGGCTTCATGGTCCCCCTTCATGGTCCATATTAAAAAAAGATAGGATAGGCCAAGCTCTTTCTCAATAACATTTCCCCCTGTATGTCGTCCCTGGCTATCTGCTCAGTTACGCTTCGTGCCCATTGCACCGTCAGTCAAAGGACGTGGGAAGGCGTGGCTGACGGATGGGGGAGTAGTCTTTGCAGAGGCATCCGTCAGCCAATCAAATCGCTTCGCCGGGTTCTTCCCGCTTCTTCCTGCTTGTTGCGAGGCAAGATGACCCGCTTTCCCGCTTTCCAGTATCGTCAGAGCCTGAGTCGCGTCACAGTGCTTAAATTTGCATACGTGATCTGATTGGATGACGGATCCGTCGCTGCCGAAAAAGTTGAAAATGTTTCAACTTTTTGACGGAGCCGAAGGCTCCAACTGAACGGACGGATCCACAATGCATTGCGCGTCCGTCCCCATTCAAAGTCAATGGGGATCAGTCAACGGACGGAGGTAGTGGGCACGAGGTGTTAGGCCCCGTCCACACGAAGCCGATTTCATGGCGAAACCGCAAAGGTCTTGTAAGGTTCGGCCTTCCGTCCACACGAAGCCGGTGAATCCGCTGACCGAAACCGTAAACTTCTGAAACCACCCTCGGAGGTGGTTTCAAATCTACCCGGTTTCGTTTTGGATTCGTGTGGACGCCTGAAACCGACTGAAACCGTAAACCATGACGTCATCGCCCCACCCCTCGACCCTCTAGCCAATGACTGTTAAGCCCGCGGAGTCTCAGAACTCACAACAAAAAAGATGATGGCGGACTACAGGCTTGTAATCGTTCTGCAGCAGACCATGTCCCTTGTTGGGTTGCTAAGCCATTATTTATTGAGACTGTTGACTGACCGTTTGCTTGTGTTGTTAGTGGTTCGGGGATCAGCCTTTATGCGCATGCTCGCCTCTTCTTCTTATTTAATTTTCTTCTGGATTTCTGTAGCAAAAGCAGCGCCTCTTATGGGCCTGGCATGTGTACTACAGCATTTCTACAGATCTACCCGGTTTCGCTTGACTCCGTCTTTACGGAGATACTCCGAAACCGGATAGATCGAAACCGGAACGGTTTTGCTCGTTTCGGCTTCGTGTGGACGGGGCCTTAGACAACACGGTGGTGCTGAGATGAGCCATTCATCAGATAAGAAGCGGGTTCAGCAATGACTGATGAGTTACCTAATGGGAGTCGAATGATTTGTTTGTTTTAGTAAGTGTGTGTGTGTGCGTGCGTGCGTGCGTGCGTGCGTGCGTGCGTGCGTGCGTGCGTGCGTGCGTGCGTGCGTGCGTGCGTGCGTGCGTGTGATCAGCACAGGGAGGTGTTCCAGCAGATCACGGAGGTGTCCGTCTTGGTTCCGGCCTCCGTGGGACTGAAGGGGAACCTTGAGATGACCCTGGCCTCCAGACTGTCTACGGTTGTGAGTGGAACACAGCTTTGGCTAATCCTTCACCCACACTACCATGGGGAAGCTATCTCAGTATCTTCGAAGGTTACTCAGCTCGACATCTAGTGTGTTGTTGTCCATGGTTCAAATGAGACCAAACACACAAACACAATAATGCACGGCGACACAATACCAAACATATGATTTTTTGCATTTTGACAAATGAAGCCAAGAAAGATGTCTCTAATGGAAAACATGCTATTTCAAATGTCTCTATTCTTATATCTCTACTCAATATATTTATGTTACTGATATAACTTCTGCTGAATTAATGCTATGGATCATCTTCATCCGAGAATCCATGCCATACTTAATGTTTAGGGGATCAGCATCCGTCTTGTCAATGAAAGTGGGATCCATGCTGATCTTCTCTTCGACGGTCAATAGCGGCTTATACTGCGTTCCGATGTGTCTTTATGGGCCTCCTATAGGCCAACACGGGGCCGATGGACGACCCTGGGCAGCAGTGGGCGATGGGGTGGTGTAGCAATGTTAACCCTCATGTTAAGGCTCAATTACACCATGTAAACCACTCTACATGGTATCAAAATACACTGACACATGGCTCGTTATATTCTACCCTACATATGCTGCAAGAACACCAGCTATGGGACTCTACCTAAATATAAATCACATGCTTTCTACTTACTTATAATTACTACATGATCATATCTTAACTACCAACACATAACTCTCTAATTGACTTCACTCTGTTGTAAAATACTGTAAGTTCATTTCTTAATGTTCAAGCTACTGTCGGAAACACTCCAGAGCTTTGTCTTTAATGTAATTTTTAAGAAAAGTCCTAGCTATTCGTCAGCCATTACTGAGCTACTGTTACAGTCTCTGAGTTTACCGCACCTGACTTTGTACAAGTCAATCACCTTTTAGACCAATCGCAATCTCTACCAGTTTATTCTGCTCACTACTCAATCTTCATAACTCTCCATTCCTCACTACAGCAGCGGTCATTCATGGTAATGAGGATAAATGCTCATATTACAACGATCACTGCGTAGAATGCACCGTGGTAACGACAATATGGACCTGTGAGATCCATTCATCCATCCCCTCATCGTCCATGGAGCTCTGACTCTCCCAGGGTCCTCTCTGTGCCCCACCCCAGGTGCAGGCCACCTTGGTGGGCTTCCTGGCGGCGGTGGCTGCCGTGCTGCTGGGGGTCCTGACCCGGGGCCGCCTAGACCTGGTCCAGGCCTCGTCGCTCAATGCCAGCAGCGTCTCCACCGCCTTCATCACCGCATCATCGCTCTAGGTCAGCAAACGATGTCTTAAGCATACTCCTATTCATTCAGTCATCATTACTGCTCTGTCTCTAGGACAGCAAACCATGTCTTATTCATACTCCTGTTCATTCACATGAATATATACAAATTAATACTATTACTTCTACTAGCCACCACTACTACTATTACTACTAATAATTATGTTATACACCAGTTCTCAAGACACTCAAATACACTTTATAGAGGCAATGGCAAGAGGCAACAGATATCAATCAAGTCCCAATCAAACCGTTTATAAAGTAAATTAGGAAGCAGGACCGAGGTGGGAGAACTGGGGAGGGATTCGGTCTCTGATAGGAGGGAGAGAGGTATGAACTATGATTCTGAGAGCTATGAACTATGATTCTGAGAGCTATGAACTATGATTCTGAGGGTTTTAACTATGATTCTGAGAGCAATTAGTTATGATTCTCAGAGCTATGAACGATGATTCTGGATGTGCTGGGAACTTGTAAAGGAACTTTAAAATAGAAATGATAAATATATAAATAGATGTGATTTGAACAGTGCGCTGACCTGGTGACCTGCTGGTGTGGTTAAGAAGGGCTGGTGATGGTGGGGTTTCAATTCTGCTGGAATTTGTTGTGAAGGGCTGGTTATGGTCGCCGTGATCGTGGGGTCCAGGAAGTTGGGGGTCAACCCGGACAACCTGGCCACGTCCATCACAGCGAGCCTGGGTGACCTCATCACCTTGTCACTGCTCGCTGCCATCAGCAGCTTCCTGTTCCACCACAGAGGTAAGAGGTCCCCCTCTCCCTGATAACACCTCTTAGTTCAATGCTGCTATAATACACTGTAGTACATTAAAAAGTCCTGTAGTGGATTCAGAAAGATCACAGAAACTTACACAAGAAGAGGGCTGCAAAGTGAGATTTTGATATTTCCATACATTTACTTATTGAACACTCTAGACCCCGATCTTATTGAAACATTAGAATTTGGTTAAGGTTTATATTAGCATCACACTAGTGCCCAGCGATGACCTGTGTCTCTCCCCTGTTGGCGCTGTCTCTGCGTTGTGACTCTGTGGTTTTGGTCCATAAACCAAGAGTCCGAGAGTATTATTCTCTGACTGTGGCTGTGTTGCCCTCCCAGACCTGTGGTTCCTGCCCCCTGCGGTTGGCCACCTCCTTCTCCTCATACCCCTCTGGGTCTCCGTCACCCGATGCTCCCCACCAATCAGAGAGGTGCTGCAATCGGGCCTAGTGGGCATGGCCCTCAGCAGGTACCCACAATGCACCTCTTCACCGACACACCAACCAGGATTTCACCACCTGACTTCTCATTGAAATGTTGACCTGTGAATCAACAACTTGCTCAAAAGTTGAACATTAAAAAAATGTGTGCATGTGTGTGTATGTGTGTTTGTGTTTGTGTGCATTTGTGTGTGTGTGTGCATTTATGTGTGTTTTTGTGTGTGTGTTTTTGTGTTATATTACTCTGTGTCTCTAGCATCGGCGGTCTGATTCTCGACAGAACAGTGAGTGATCCCAACTTTGAAGGTACGGCGATCTTTACACCAATGATCAACGGTAAGCCAGGTTCATTGTAGGCTAGTGGGTAATAAAGTGCACATGGGTTTTTCAGACACTTGGTGTTGCAATAAAGAGAAAAGGCCTCCCTCAGTCGTATTGAGCTCCTGGACTTACAAGGAAGAGTGTCATTTCATGCTTTTCGACTTTTCCCTTGGCTTTAGACTTTGATGCATGTAGGGCTATACATGTTTTATGCATACATAAACAGAGAAATCAAAGTCTGAGCCAGGGGAAGTATTCACGCCCACCGAATACGCCCCTCCATAAGTGCCTGAAACAGCTTGTTTGCTCAAACTTTACTTCAGTAATAGTGCGATTTCAGACAGTGTGCAGTGGGGGCTGAGGTGCAAAAGTCCTGCCTCCCGGCTATCAGCAATGTTTACAAGTTTTCGGGGTTTTGAATCTGCCAACCAATGCGCAAAAGTGTTTCAGCAATCACAGACTGGGCTGCTCGGGAGGGGGACTTAAAGGGGACATAATATACCACCAGGTGTGAGTGTGATTAGTTAAATCACATTCACACCTGGTGTGTATATGTATAATATGTCCCCTTTAAAGTGACATGATAGGAAACAGACATTTTTGAAAGATGCTGAAATTTGTTCGGCAGAAATGAACAGTGTGAGAATGATAGGGAATATTTTTTACAAACAGGCATCTAACCCTTTTATAGTAGTTCACCCAAATGCAATTATTAACCATAAAAAAGCATGATATGGGATCTTTAAAGTTTGTGTGCAGCCTTTCTATCTGAAGGTGGACAGATTTCTTATAGTTGGTCTCTTTTTGGGGTTCATGTTGAGAGTCTTCTACGGATGAGGGGGCAGTCACTGCCTGTGTCTCCAGAAGCAGGGTCTACTGTGGCGTGTTTCCCTCCCCACAATGAGCCATACAAAGTAGAGCGGCCAATAATAATGGGCCTGAGTTCAAGCGCACGCCTGTGGAGAATGTAAACTAAGCAGGCCCCTTCAGGGTCTTGCTTAGCCTGGGCACAATGCAGGACTACAGCACAGGAAGTCTATTTGCATTATATTCAGCGCAGTGCTCACTGCTGAAACACCCATGATTTACCCTCCTGTCTTTAAGGCTAGTAAAAAATCTCCAAACCTCTGACCAATGAATATACTGGTGCAAGGTTAAATTGCACCAGTTTTTATGAGCATTTTATGAGGTCAGAGATTAGTGGGAATTTTTGCCTATTAATTTACTTTCATACTTCATGTTTTTCCCATTTTAACCAAAAGATCATCCAGACCAGTTAAACAGACGGCTGGAAGATCAATGATGTCCTGATCAGTTAATAGGTCAGTGACCAGTTCAAAGTCATCTGGAGGCTTATGGTACGTTCCAGAGCCCATCCAAACCAGTGGGACGTGGGACTTATCCTACCTCCAACTAAGAAAAGTGCACTGGAATGCCTGTCGAAGTGGACCATCCCACCGTCGAAGTGGAACCTCCTACTATTGAACTGGGGGGTGATCGACCTACCCCACTTCACCAAGTAGGAGCTAGTACAGTTCAGGAAGGATAAGTCCCACATCCCATTGCTTTGGATGGGCTCTGGAATGCACCATTAGTGGTGTCCTGACCAGTTCAAAGTCAGCTGGAAGCTTAATGGTGTCATGACCAGTTCAATCCAGCTGGTACTTAGTGGGGTCCTGACCAGTTCAATTCAGCTGGTACTTAATGGGGTCCTGAACAGTGGTCTCTCCCCAGGCGTTGGGGGAAACCTGGTGGCCATCCAGGCCAGCAGGATCGCCGCATACCTCCACCCCTGCAGCGCTCCGGGGACCCTGCCCCCCGACATGGCCAGCAACAGGCCTGACCCCTGCACCACCTTCTGCTCTGAAGGTGCTTCAGCCATCGCCACAGGACACACCGTCAGTCCTGAAAGTTGAAACTACAGCTGGTGCTGTTCTGCCATTCTGTTGCTTATTTGTCTGCTTTCATTATGCTCAGAACAGTGAAATAATTATATGCAACTATTATTTATTAAAATATATTATTTAACTTCTTTATAGATTGATGATAATATTGTTCTTTGTGTTTGTATTGCCACACAGCTATAGGCAGGGGGGATATAGACAGACTGATAATTGATACAGGTGCCTGATGAGGTGTGTGTTCAATGTTTGGGTCGCTTGAGGTTATAAGCTATGCCGTGGCCATCTGTCCCGCCGCCCCTTAGAGATCCTCCTTCCTGAAGACGCCGGGGGGGGGGGGGGGGGGAGTATTGAGCTCTGGGGAGGGGGCCGCTGATGTTCTTTCTGTTCTGCTATGTTAACTGCAGGGTGAACTCCAGGTCGGGCAGGTTCCTGCTGTTTCTGGTGGGGCCGGGTCACCTGCTGTTCCTCTACACCACCTCTCTTCCAAGGGGGCCATGCCACCCTCACCCCTGCCTTCAACCTCTGGTCCCTGGGGGCCCCACTCCTCCAGGTCAGACCTTCACCCTCGGGTCCCTGGGGGCCCCCCTCCTCCAGGTCAGACCTTCACCCTCGGGTCCCTGGGGGCCCTCCTCCTCCAGATCAGACCTTCACTCTCTGGTCCCTGGGGGCCCCCCTCCTCCAGGTCAGACCTTCATCCTCTGGTCCCTGGAGGCCCCCCGCCTCCAGGTCAGACCTTCACCCTCTGGTCCCTGGGGGCCCCCTCCTCCAGGTCAGACCTTCACCCTCTGGTCCCTGGGGGCCCCCTACTCCAGGTCAGACCTTCACCCTCTGGTCCCTGGGGGCCCCCTACTCCAGGTCAGACCTTCACCCTCTGGTCCCTGGGGGCCCCCTCCTCTAGGTCAGCCCAAAGCTGCGTTCGGGATTCGTCCCAAGCTAGTACAAAAGGGCCCAACTTTGTCAGAAGATGAACCGTCATCCTCCATGTGCGGAATTTGAGCTGAATCATATCAGAACCCAGATCTCTTTCAACATAAGCACGACTATACACACTGCAAAGTAAAAACCAAACTGTTAAAATTATGATTTTATATAATGCCTACTACCTTCTACAATATATTAGACTCTAGCTAACTTGCCAGTTTGACCTTGGATTGGCGATCTTAAGAGGCCCTCATTAATCAACATGAATCCTAAGCAGCAGCGATCACAACAGCAGTAGCAGGAGCCTGTAGTCAGTGAGAGGGATCGGACGGCTAAGTATGGGGTGCATTCCATTTCACCCACTGGCAGAGGCCTATAACTACCCCGCAGGACACAGACGTTATGCACAGCACTATGTATTTTTCTTCAAGCTCATTTTCTTTAAATACATCTTCAGCGGCACTCCAAATTAGAGGGATGGCCCCGTGGTATGACTATCTTTAGCTCTTGTGAGTTAGAACAGACGTTTACTTTGAAAGAGGATGATTTGTGCATTGGCTGACGTAGCTATGTGTTGGAGGTTCTTCCAATGACCCAGGTGGTGCTGCTGCTCTACAGGGCCGACCTGATGGTGCGCTGGATGTGGAGCCGCAGGGTGGTCCCTGATTCCTCCTCCATCCCCTACCTGACCACCCTGGGGTAGGCCTGCAAGATTGGGGGAAATTAATCACGATTTTTTAGCTTAGGTATCAGGATTTGATGTCACGATTTTTTTCTCACACAATGTAATTTTTATTGCAAACATGAACCATAAACAAAAAAGAAAAATAGGAGTACCAAAATAGTTTTTTGGCACCTCTAGCACGTTGCGTTTCATATGGCCCTTTATTTTATTGATTAAAGTGCAGCATCAAAAACGGAATGATTTATTTTGTACATATAGCAGCAGATTGTCTTTAATTGCTGGCCTTTTATAACTACTGAACCAACTCTACACACCTGTAAATTAAGGCTTACATTATATAAAAAAATAAATAAAATAAAATATAAAAATCGAATCCACAGAGGTCTGAATCGAGAACACGATCTTATAACGATTCATCGTGCAGGCCTACCCTGGGGCACCTCCTGGGGACATGCCTGCTGGCTCTGAGCCTCAGGCTTGCCCCAGGACCCAGGACCAGGGCTCTGATGGGTGACTGGGGTGTGGGTGGCGGGCGGGTTGGCCCCTGAGACTCTACTGCTGACGCTCCTCCATTGGCTCGGCCCCTCAGCAGGCCAGGAGCAGACAGTGCAGCACAGAGACGTGGCATGGGGGACTTCAGGAGGCGTGAGGGACCAACTGTAGGAGATACTACGGCACAAACACACGGTGTCCAAGCTCTTGTTTTCGCTCGGTGTACTCACACTTTGACCTCAGCGTGTCTGATCACTCACTTCTGTCAACAGCCGGTAAACTGACCTGACGGTCAAAGGGAAACAACCTCCAGACCGGGCAGTGATCCTGGTGTCATATTACCCTGGTATACAGAGCTATAGTGGTGATCCTGGTGTCATGTTACCCTGGTATACCTTAGGGCTGGCCCGAATAATTCGAATATTCGAATACTCAAATACTTAAATCAGTATTCGGAACTTTTTTTTTCCACATACGTGACGTTACCAGAGCGAGGGAGGCAAAATATAAGCGTCAGCGACACCAAGCAGAGAAGCGAGAGAGGTGGAGGAAGAATAGATATCTTGTTTCCCTTTACTTTATAACACAACATTAGCTGGATCTCTGGAGGAAACCCTTAGCTTAGTTGTTTGTTTACGTTCGCTAGCGCCGCGCCAATCAACTGTGACAGAGCGTGAGCGTCTTGCGAATACCCGGTCAATATAATGGATATAATATGGACACATAAGACAATCAATATTCGGTATTTGTTATGGATTTATTGTACAAATTCCCTGAAAAGATGCACGTTCCAGGATGAATTGAAAAGCTCCCGTAAGGGCTGAGATGGCAGAGAACAGCTGATTTGGAACGGAGCAACAGCTGTTCGCTTTCACGGGGGAAAACTATAAGGAACTTCAACCTACTTAGGCCTACTAATTAAGGTTGAAAAGCTATTAAATCTTCAACAAAATATGCAGATACTGTCAAAATCGGTTGCAGGGAGTATATAGGGATTATTAATGTTGTTTTTGATGGTGTTTTTTTCTGGAACGAGTATTCGAATATTCGTTCGGAAAAACCAACGAGTATTCGAAGCCTGAAAAATGGCATTCGGGCCAGCCCTAGTATACATGGCTATACTGGTGATCCTGGCGTCATGTTACCCTGGTATACATGGCTATACTGGTGATCCTGGCGTCATGTTACCCTGGTATACATGGCTATACTGGTGATCCGTGTCATGTTACCCTGGTATACATGGCTATACTGGTGATCCTGGTGTCATGTTACCCTAGTAGTCTATGCTGCTATACTGGTGATCCTGGTGTCATGTTACCCTAGTCTATGCTGCTATACTGGTGATCCTGGTGTCATGTTACCCTAGTCTACGCTGCTGGTGATCCTGGTGTCATGATACTTACATGGCTATACTGGTGATCCTGGTGTCATGTTACCTTAGTCTACATGCAATTTTGTTTGGGAAGCTGTTTTTAACGCTTTTTAGATCAATGATTGTACTTAAAAAAATAATAAAGAACTAGGTGGTTTTGACTTACAGACCATGAAGCTGAAGATGTCTCTTGATGGATAATAATTTGTGTTCTGCCTTTAAAGGTCCCATGACATGCCACCAGGTATTGTGTGATTGGCCCTTACAAGCGTTTTGGAATTCTGCCCCTTATGACATCACAGGTGGGCGTGTCCACCTAGATGGGTGCTGGATAGATCAGTCTATCCAGCACACATATAA
Source organism: Gadus chalcogrammus (assembly GCF_026213295.1). Classification (NCBI taxonomy): domain Eukaryota; kingdom Metazoa; phylum Chordata; class Actinopteri; order Gadiformes; family Gadidae; genus Gadus; species Gadus chalcogrammus. The sequence goes on along the minus strand of NC_079412.1, from coordinate 2,203,067 downwards.
AAGCTAATCACACCACACCTGTGCCCTATACCACGAAGCTCGCTGAACATACCCAGGCTTTCTTGGGAAAACCTGGCTCGACAGAGCTGCAACTCGCAATCAGAGTTAAATGGTACCACGAAGCTCACTTTAGATTCAATTAGTTGAACCAGGTTTTCCGCTTTAGGTTCAGTGCGCGTTCACGTGAAAGGGGCGTTTTTTGCGTCATTTTTCTCACCTTTACGATAGATCAAGCAGTCTATATGCGTAGAAGTGAAAATATTCTGCATATTGTCTGTAAAATAACTATGCCAAATGCAGAATTGTTCGCCATTAATCCAAATAGAATGATGATGATTTAAAAATGCATAAGCAACGTCCATCCTGCCTTATTCTATCATTTAGGGAATTCACTTTAAATACACCCAATTTAAGAAATGTATGGCATGTTTTCGACTGCCGAGAGGTAGCGGCTCTAGCGTAATGGATTGGTATAAGACCCGAACGCCAGCGACCGGGGTTCAAGCACGGCCAGCACGGCCTTGAAAATATGGGTTCAAGTTCGAAATAAGCACAAAAATATAATTCCATAAGCTTTAGTGAATAAGTATTCCATATGCATGAGAATTAGGACTTTTTAAGCTTCACATAAATTTGCATCACTTGGGAGTCGACCCCCCCACGCAGAAATTCAAGACTGACGCGCTACCTCCACTCTAGCACACTGTCACGGAGACACAATGCGCAACAGTAATCATTGTCTACATAAGGTCCAAAAGGACGATCAAATAACGAACGCCCTCTGATGAGAATCTGTATCTCTCATGAAGAACCCCAATTTCGTTGTTTGCACAATGACAATAAAGTCTGAAATCTGAATATCGTCAGACAATGCCAATGGATCGGTTCTGTCCCGTAAAACCCTCTGTCTCCGGAGAGACGCCTGTACGAGAAGTGCGCCGGGGTCCACGGGAACACCCACAAATGGTGACGCCATTGTCAGAGGAGGGGCTAGGAAGCTGCGCACGCCGATTTAAGTAGCCGATCTCCGGCTAGACTAAGCCGAAAAACTGCTCCCAACCAGGTTTGGTTGCGAGCATAAGTCACCATGGTGATACAGCGACGCTAAAAGAGATCGACTTTCGTGGTACAACTAACCCAGGCTTGGAGCTCAACATACCTCGCTAACCCTCTAAGCGAGCTTCGTGGTACAGGGCCCTGGTGGCATGTCATTGGACCTTTAAGGATCTCTGCCAGTGTGATTGTTGGCTTATTGCCAGCTTTGGAGAAATCACCATCTTTTTTTCCATACTACGAATGTGATTGATCTAAATGTTTTTTCATTGTGTAAACTCAAATCAAGGGTTTAGGCTGGTATAAAACCAACACGAAAGCGTAATGAAAACTTTTGAAGGTAATTAAATATAAATCCAGCCAAACGATTGCTAAGTTGTTATCTCTAGCAATCTAGCAAAGCTATCTTAGTTCCCACATTTTTTCTCCAAGATTGATGAAATAAACGGTGGTCACGGTACGATTTTGCATGAAGGTTTGGAGATGACAGCCAAAGTCCCCAGTGTTGAGTCAGAAGGAGACCAGTTTAGATTTTAAACCCTGTCACAGCAAACTGTTCACCTGATTGGTAATGCCTGATAGTATAAACTTTCATATTGGCAGGTAGTCTGTTTTATTCAAACTATATGAAGTTTTAGGATTTGTAGTTATACAATAGGCTTTAATATGAATATCTGCTAAGATTAGTTGATTAGTATTTGTGTGAGGTTATTGCAACTATAGTATTAGTTACTACTACCCCTGTAATAATTCTGTAATATTGCTTATTCACCCGGTAACTAATGTTAATGAATGGTAAATATTGTATCCTTTTTGTGAAGTGTATCCCTACATTAACATGTTTCATGAAATCGTATCCCAAAGATAATAAGCATAATATAACTTAAAAGATGCGATCAGCAATTGTTGCTCCCCCACTGTGTTTTAAGTCAGCTGTTTTTTGATTGAGTCTCACTGTCCTCAAGCCGTCTGCTCTATAGCAGTGACCAGTAGAAACATGAGACTTAATCAAAACACAGTTGAAAGCGGACAGAACAAAAAATGTAAAATCAGCAAATCTATGTATTTAATGTGTAATTGTTTGAATAAAAGCTTTTATCAACGTGGTGTAGGATATGTGTAGTACTGTTGAGAACTGGGTTACTGTTTAAGTCATGTTCCGGTCCGAGCTCACAGAAGGCCTTCATGCTGATTCTCTCTCCACAGGACTGAAATAGTCCCTCGGCTCCAGCACCCACACGCCCTGGTGATGTTCCCTAATCCCGACATAGTGACCACTACACGGTGCACTATTTTGGGATAAGTGTATGAGGAATTTGGTCACTAATTATGTGCCGGTGTCATGCCAAATTTGTACCGGCTGCCAAATTTGTACCGGGCGCGTCATCCATACGTAATCCACTCCAAATCTGCCTGGCAACAGATGATCGCTTCGTCCGTTGCCTGGCAACGGACGATCGCGTCGAATGACGTGAACATTCGCGAACCTTCTATCTAGCGATCCGTTATCTGTATTGTGCTATTTCGTCCTTGACCTGCTTTAAACACTCAGTTTACTTGCTACATTTGATTAAACAATTAAATACAATACAAATATAAAGTAAAAACAAGTGTTATCTGTAATGATATCAACATCAGTTATTAGACCGTCACACGGAGCATGCGCAGTTGGATTGGCGCGCTGCATGTTAATAATAATAATAATAATAATACATTTAATTTAGAGGCGCCTTTCAAGACACCCAAGGTCACCTTACATAGCAGGGTTTCCCCCAGCACTGTCTTGTTAAGGCGGCCGCCTTAACAAGACTAGGGCCCCGCCTTGACTACCAATGTATTAAAAAAAAAAAAAAAAAAAAAAAAAGTTTAAAAAAAAAAAAAAAAAAAAAAAAAGCGAGATTTTTCTGCCATGAATAGGGTAAGCCCATCATCTTCTCACTATCTTAGTTCAAAATTTAAAATATTAAATATACAACATTGACTTCATTCACTCTATGTGTAGATAAAGACAGACCTGCGAAACTGCAGGGCAAGAATCTTACAGCCTGCATGAAGATCAGCATCAATGGCCCACCAGTGTCTAAGTTCAATTACAGCAGGGCGCTAGAACTGTTCTTTGCACAGCCACGCAGAATTGCATGCACTGATGCCTCTTGTCAGCTGTGCCGCAAATAAGATCCAAAAAAGGAACTGTAAATAGTTGAATTTGCATACAAAAGTTAAGTGTATTGTCCATTATTTGTATTTAATTTGCACTTTTCTTTAATTTTATTTTGTAGTGTCTGCATGTTTGCACAACATTTGTACCTACTGTTGTTTATTTATATGGAAATAAACAGTCGTTTATTTCATTCATGCGTACTGGCATCTTTGAGCAAAATACCCCCAAAATTTTTCGGCACGGCGCTTTGCGCCGCGCCAACAACACCACCGACTGCTTACCACCTTGACTGAGACATTTACTGGGGGAAACACTGCATAGCATATAGTCATCATACATTTTTTAAAAAACAAGACATTGTGGAAAAAATAAATAAATAAATAAATAAATAAACAAAAGCAATAAGAATTAAATAAAACAAAAACAAGACAAAACAAAACAAAGAAAAAAAAATGTTGATGTCTGTTCCAAGATACATCGTGTGTTTATTAAGGAACCCAACAAAACATTACATTATCTAGCGATCCGTTAACTGTATTATGTTATTTCCTCTTTGGCAACATGAGCGCAAATGTTTTTTGAAACCTGCCCGGCAACGGACGACGCGATCATCTGCTGCCATGCAGGTTTGGAATGGATTACGTACGGATGAGGCGCCCGGTACAAATTTGGCAGCCGGTACAAATTTGGCATGACAGCGGCAGTCCATTGGAGTTATGTGTATTGATCGCTTCAACAACCATTTAGATGTTCCACTTTTGGTGAACCCTGTGACCGCCTAAAGTAGCGCACCAAATAGGAGACTCCTTAAAGCAGTGCACTATATAAGAGAAACCTTAAAGTAGTGCACTATAAAGGAGACTCATTAAAGCAGTGCACTATATAAGAGAAACCTTAAAGTAGTGCACTATATAGTAGACTCCATAAAGTAGTGCACTATAAAGGAGACTCATTAGAGCAGTGCACTATATAAGAGAAACCTTAAAGTAGTGCACTCAGGGGCGCCGAAAAGGGGGGGTAAAGGAGACGGATTCTAGGGGCCCATGATGGAGGGGGGCCCAGAGAAGCCCCTAATGATGATGAAATTATAATACAGAAGGCCCTGTAAAGATTATTTTCATGGGGCACAAAATCCCTAGCGGCGCCCCTGAGTGCACTATATAGGAGACTCCTTAAAGTAGTGCACTATATTGGAGACTCCTTAAAGTAGTGCACTATATAGTAGACTCCTTAAAGTAGTGCACTATATAGTAGACTCATTGAAGTAGTGCACTATATTGGAGACTCCTTAAAGTAGTGCACTATATTGGAGACTCCTTAAAGTAGTGCACTATATAGTAGACTCCTTAAAGTAGTGCACTATATTGGAGACTCCTTAAAGTAGTGCACTATTGTCACGACCCCACTGGATATTCAAAACAGCTCTCTGTCTAGGCAGGAGTCGAGTGGTAACAAACCACAGTTTTTTAGGAATCCCTAATCCTTGTACTGTCCTTGTATAAGGGCGAATAGGTTTTACAAAGTCTTATGGTTTCTGAGTGCCACCAAGTCTGGGGGCCCTCTTGGATCCCTCAGGTGACCATAATCTAGGCCAATCAAGGGAGCCACTCCCACAGTTAGCACGACAACCAGTTACCACCAGCTTAACATTAGCCACCAGTAGGATCGTGACACTATATAGGAGAGACCCTAAAGTAGTGCACTATATAAGAGAATCCTTAAGTAGTGCAGTATTAGGAGACACCCTAAAGTAGTGCACTATATAAGAGAATCCTTAAGGTAGTGCAGTAATAGGAGACTGTCAGGATTCTCGCATGGACTGTTGTTTTTGTCTCCCCCTACCTGTTGGAGTGTGATAATTCTGGACTTTGTTTATGTTTGGAGCCATGTGTTGGTCATGTGTCCCGGGTGACACCCATATCCTTATTTGGGCGACTTCCTGCCTTTTGTTTGTGCCCTCCATTTTCTCTGTCCACCTGTCCCTCATTTTGCATTGATTGGTGGAGTATTTAAACGCTGCCCTTTCTGCTCACTTTGTCAGATCGTCACGTTAGGTACTGTTTGCTACCCGACTGCCACGTGAGTGCGACTAGCGTGAAGCTCTTTAAAGAGAGACTATAGTTTCTGTTCTCCCAGTTTTGAACCCTGCCTGTTTGGATTAAGCCTTCTGCCTATCAGTTTTGGGATTTCTTGCCTGTAGCTGTCCGTCAGTATCTGTCTGCCTGCCTGCCCGTTTACGAACCCTGCCTGTACCTGGAATCTGATTTGCCCGCTGGACTGTATGGAAATAAACCCTTTTTGATCTGCTATTGATTCCCGTTCTGTGTCGTGACAGAGACACCCTAAAGTAGTGCACTATATAAGAGAATCCTTAAGGTAGTGCAGTAATAGGAGACACCCTAAAGTAGTGCACTATATAAGAGAATCCTTAAGGTAGTGCAGTAATAGGAGACACCCTAAAGTAGTGCACTATATAAGAGAATCCTTAAGGTAGTGCAGTAATAGGAGACACCCTAAAGTAGTGCAGTGCAACATATTGGAACAGAGCACCTAACCAGCAGTCCTTGCTTTGGGCGGGGGAGGGGTGAAAAGTAATTTAATATGTCATTTGAACACATTTTGAGATTGTGCTGAGGATCAAACTACACATTGTAGTATAGACTGTTTAAGTCTTACATGTGGCGTCTCCTTACAAATGACCATCCGTTATGTATCTCCAATGTATGTATGTATTACATGTAACTATCATTAAATGTAATGAAGTGACTGACTAGACTGGTGTTTGAATAAGATGACCATTTGACAGCACAGTGGAGGACTTCCTGTGGATGTAGCCCAGTGTTCCCTTACGTCCCCTCTTCCCTTCAGACCCCGCGGACGATGGCAGGTGGAGGTGAAGAGTGGGTCCATTCATATCGTGACATATCAATCTTTAATCCACAGACACTTAACAACAACTGCTTCAACATGTTTATTTGCAGACTCTGCCTATTTTTGGTTGGACTTTCTTCACCAGAGCCAGAAATATTGTAATAAATAAAAGAGAAAGTGTCATTGTTGCAAAGGTCCGTACAGTACATGGCTGAACTGGTCCCAGTTCCACACATTGGTTTCTTTGAGTAAAGGCCCATCATCGAAGGCACATTGTAAAAACATTCATCTTCTAAATGTTATATAAATAGGACCATTAACCAATGTTCCTCTTGTTGCCTGGAAATTACATTTCAGCCTTGTTTGAAAACAGCAGAATTAAAGTTTTTCATGAAATTATGTGTCTAGCATACACACTTACAGTAGACAATCATGTTATGGCTCAACTTTTAGAGTTAAAAAAAAAGAAAGGCTTCAGGCACCCTCTCTCACCATTGTCTTTTTAAGACACATTTTTTGTAAAGATGTTTTTGACTTGTCTGTGACCAGAATGTCACAGACAAGTTCCAGAATCACCGTCCACGCACCTGACCTCCGGTACGGTGGCCTTCAGGCCCAAACATCCTCCTTGACCTCAGGGGATCTCTGAGGCCACATGAGGCCCACAACGCCCTCACGTGAACTTGAGGTAGGCGGGCGTGGAGTAGTTGAAGAGCAGGAAGTCCATGCGGTACAGGTTGAACAGCTTCTTCTGGTAGAAGGGGTGGATTTTGTGGAAGAACTGCGCAGCCATGTCTCCCGTAGTGCGGGTGCTCTTGTGGGACGCGGGGAAGGCCACCTGCTGCTCGGCGCCGGCCAGCCGCAGCACGTAGCTGGAGTCCTGCTCCAGCGTCTCGTACTTGCCCACCACGTCGTAGTGGATGAGGCAGGGGTGGCACAGCGAGTGCACCCGCTCCCAGTGCTCGTTGAAGGGCTCCTCGCGCTGCGTGGCCGGATCCACCAGGTAGTACACAAACTCCTCGAAGGACACGTCGTCGCCCGCCTCCAGCGCCTCTGGCCGTGGGTCGGGCCGGTGGCGCCGCACGATCTTGGTGCCATAGCGCTTGTGGAAGGCCTCGTTGTAGCTGCGCGTGAACTTGTTGCGGTAGGCCGACACCAGCCGCTCGAAGGGCTCGCGCACGAACACGAACTTGAGGTAGGAGCGCAAGCGGCGGTTGATCTCGGCGGTGGAGTACTCGGACAGCGTGCGCAGGGTGCCCGCCACGTGGGCCTCGTGGGCCGGGATGTCCAGCGGGTCGCGATGCGGACCGGCCGCGCCCGTCAGCACCATCAGCACGCGTTTCCAGTTGGTGCACGCCACCTTGGGCACGTAGCAGTACAGCAGGCCGTGCCGGTCGTCCACCATCACGTGCTTCAGGTCCTCTGGGATCAGCACGCGGCGCTTGCGGGTGTAGGAGCGGCAGGCTTCCTCCAGCAGCTCCCGCCGGCCCTGGTGGGCTGCCTGCACCGAGGACTCCACCTGCAGGGACAGCAGCCACAGTTCACCTCTCATTCATTCAATCGTCTTACATTTAGCGCATTTAGGGGAAACTTTAATCCAGAGCGACCAGAAGTACATTTGTCAGAAGAAAGAAACAACAATATATTGCTTTTGGTACAGTCAGGATGTTCATAGAAGTGCAAAGCACTAACAATCGTTAGGTTAAAAAACGATTCCCCGTATACAACAAAGATATCTGGGACGTTGTGTAGCTAAGATGCTACACAACGTTGCTGAGTACCATTTTTTATGTTCAAGGACGTACAACATACAATAAGTGCATACACTAACTGCCAGGACTTACAAACATAGACAATAAGTGCTGTTGGATATTTTTAGGACACTAAATGAAACACCATGGGGGGTAAGGGGGGTGGCTATGCAGACTCCAGGTGAACTCTGAACAGGTGAGTCTTTAGTCTCTTGCGGAAGCTGGTGAGCGACTTTGTGGCCGCTTGATGTATTCTTAGGAAAGTTCTTCATTCAGAACTATAACGGGAACATTGTAACAAGAACAATTAAAAGGATGCACGTTTTTTTGGAGCGGTAACTCTGAAAATAGATGGTGTTTCATTAGCAAAAATGAATAATACTGTTAAAAACCAATAGACCAGACCCACACATTGACATCTTACCCGCAAGGGAGGATTGTTTATATAGCCTCCTTCAGAACACAAAGGCTACCAAGTTCTTTAAATGTCTTCACATTTGAAAGACATTTCAAAGGAAAGTCATTTAAAAAGAGAAAATAAATAAATGAATAAGAAGGGAAAATAAATAAATATGCCATTGCCTGCAGACACATCTTTATAATTACATGCCGACATAAGAGCTCAGATGTGGTGGAGGCGCATTCCAGATGGGGAGGTCCACGTGTAGGTGGACCGCTGGAGCAGTGAGCCTGATGAAGAGAGCTCTGGTGGACCCCTGGAGCATTGAGCCTGATGAAGAGAGCTCTGGTGGACCACTGGAGCAGTGAGCCTGATGAAGAGAGCTCTGGTGGACCCCTGGAGCAGTGAGCCTGAAGAAGAGAGCTCTGGTGGACCACTGGAGCAGTGAACCTGATGAAGAGAGCTCTGGTGGACCACTGGAGCAGTGAGCCTGATGAAGAGAGCTCTGGTGGACCCCTGGAGCAGTGAGCCTGATGAAGAGAGCTCTGGTGGACCCCTGGAGCAGTGAGCCTGAAGAAGAGAGCTCTGGTGGACCACTGGAGCAGTGAACCTGATGAAGAGAGCTCTGGTGGACCACTTGAGCAGTGAGCCTGATGAAGAGAGCTCTGGTGGACCCCTGGAGCAGTGAGCATGATGAAGAGAGCTCTGGTGGACCCCTGGAGCAGTGAGCCTGATGAAGAGAGCTCTGGTGGGCTCAGAACAGTGCTTTACACACCAATGCTTTCCTGAACTTTCTTGGCAAACAGGAAGTCAGTGCAGTGATCCTCACACTGGATGAAGTATGTGCCTTTAAGTCTTGGTTAAAACCTTAGCAGCAACATTCTGGATCAGCTTCAGCTGTTATGGCCTTTTTAGAATGACCTGCAAAAATAAATCATGGATGTTTTTTTCCAAGTCTCATGATTCTCATGGTCTTAACATGTCAATTTAAGTCAGAAGTCCATTCCTACACCAATACATCCTCTTTTTGCTGTCTTCAACGATAAGAGATCCTCATCTGTACCGAAAACAATTATTTCAGTTTTGGACAGTCCACCATTGAACGAGCGGTGTTGTTGAAAGCGTTAGATATAGTTGTAGTTGGATGGTAGACCTGTCCTTTAAAAGGATGGCGAGCAAAACTATAGAAACTAAAAATATATGTTTTGTTGTTTTGTAGTGCTTGAATACAAAAATATATAGCTGATGGGACTCTGCGCCACATGGGTGTAAACCAGATTTTCCAGTTCCCCCCCCCATCGATAGATTTCACGGCCTTCAAGATGCAAAGGCCGTGCCTTCAAGTGCATCCTCCAGCAGATCTCCTGGCCAGCTCCAGAACGACAGCTCCCTGGCCCGGGGCAGCCAATTCGCCCTGGCCCCCCGTTGCTATAGTCCGGTCTCTCCAATCTCCGCTGCATGCATTTGGCCCTCAGCAGGACCGACCCTGGATAACCTCACGCCCCCTCTCAGCCTGATCTTATGTCAATCAACATTTCAATCATTCAAATGAAGACAGGAAGAGAACAAATAATATATTTAAACACTGAATTCAGACTGTCAGCCTAGATTTGTGTGCTATGGTTGCTGTATAACGAAATCATGTTCATTATTTCAGCTGTGCTGATGTAATCTCATTGCGTAACATTGTCTGGCACTAAATTCACCTCACCACTTTGTATGTCCACACTGATTCTCGATGTTCTCTGTTAAAATAAGAAATGCAATCATTTTAAATCTCAGTGGTCCAAGTGCAGTCGTAGCAGAAATGAGAGTTGAAATGTGTAATACCTTCATATTATACAAAGCGAAATTGCGAATAGTAAAGAGTTTCCCAGCATGCCCCCTTTAACTTAGTGATTAATTACCCTTTCCCTTCAGCTCCTTCCTCAATCCAACGTCATCCACCAATCAACACGCACCACGCCTCCAGCAAAGAGGAGCTAATTTTTCTTTGATAAAATCAAGAATATAATATAGGTAGGGTCTAGGAACACCCATGAATGAAAATGAAAAACCTGAACCTTCCTGAATCAAATAAATGTAAATAAATCCAATTCATATTGTTGTTCTTATGGATGCAAGTTTCCCCTGGAACCCCAGAGACCAAAGACCTGAGATATGAAGCCAGCAACGTTATTAACAACAAACATCAGCAGTATCAGCTGCAGAATGAGCTGACAGCGTCTCTGCTCCTTTTGTCTGACACCTCTCCCCCCAGGCGTTACCAAATGGCTCCACTTGAGAGGGTAAAGCAGATCATTTGATTAGTTGACATTGACAGACCCCTAGGCTCAATCAGATCAACCCCCCTCACCAGTTCCTTATTACAAAACAGTGGCAATCTAAAAGCCTCCCTGACTACCAACACCAACACACATCCTCCGCAGGGTTCCACGCAGAGCAGCAGGCCAAGAGAATCGCAAGCGCGGAGAAGGCGACTGAAAACACCAGGCAGGGCGTGCTGGATAACACCAGCTCGGGTAATTGGGCACGGGCCCCATCTGTGGCCTCATATGGAGCCGTAATTGGAAACAGCCCCCAGCCAGCTTTTATTACTGGGCTCTGTTGTTGGGCAAACTACACTACTGTGTGTGTGTGTGTGTGTGCGTGTGTGTGTGTGTGTGTGTGTGTGTGTGTGTGTGTGTGTGTGTGTGTGTGTGTGTGTGTGTGTGTGTGTGTGTGTGTGTGTGTGTGTGTGTGTGTGTGTGTGTGTGTGTGTGTGTGTGGGCCTAAGCAACCCTGACTCCGCTGCTGGTAAGCAGCCTGTTAGAAGGACTAGATGAGCTAATGACTGACAGAGTCCCTGGGTGATGGCAAATGTTGCCGGTCAATTTGAGTCTGTCCTAAAAATAAGAATCATCGTGTCTGGACAAAAAGTGAACTATAACCTGACTCTTACTTTTATTGAAAGTAAGAGTCAGGTACTTAACACATCTTTCATAAATGGACCTTATTCACCGATCCCAGCGCTGGGTGGTGGACCTGAATGCAGTTCCAACCCCCAGCTAGCCGTGAGCACCAAGATAGAAACAAGATGGCCGCTGGAGGGTAATGAGGCCCATGATGCATTCCAAGGCAGACTGACCTGGTCGCCGTCGTAGAGCGTCTGAAGTGGACTCCTCCTGGATTTCTGCCCGTTGGTCCCTTCAATGGCGGACTCAGAGGCTGAGGAAACAGAGACAGGTCTGTCAGGGACTCCGATAGAGAGCGTCTGTGTGCAGCGAGCTGGACAAGGGAGATCTATTACAGCATCAAAGGCCCTCCAAAACGGGTAGGAAGCTAAGAGTTGACCGGTGGATGATGTTGCATCAATAAATGCTATGGTAATTATAGAAGTAGATAGTTTCAAGGGATAACTGGACCAGGACACAACGCAAACCTACTACGGATGGTGTGTGTGATAAAATTGCAGTCACAAATAGGTTAGATCCAAGTGTATTGCTAGGATTTAGAATGTGACCAGGTTATATCTTATATTATAAGGTGATATCCAAGTTGACATGGTTAAATCTAGGGTCAAACGGAATACAAGGCTATAGATTAGGCTCTTGATCAACAATATGTACTAATCTGCTCATACTTTAGAAGAAAAGTGGGCATATATAGATCATTACTTAATTGCCCTTCATTAAACCAGGCAGCTTCGTTATATTCAGTATGGAGCCTTTATTGTATTATTACATGTTGAAGGTAATGAAGAATTAGTGCATTTCAGTTGTTGCAAAACCTAAACAGAGAGTTAAATACATGTAACAATATCTCAAGTGTGGGAAGCAGGGCGTCGGTAGACATAAAGCTCTACTTTGATACTTTTTTAATATGAATTGCATATCAATGCACACATTAAAGGAATATATGTAGTACAATAAGGTTCATTAACTCTCCTTGCTAAGCCCACTGTTACTGTTAGGAAGAAAGAAAAATGTGTAGATGTTCATCTTTGGAAGAATATTTATGGTGCATTATGAACATGCTCAACATGTTTTTAGGCATGAAAGTCATACCATGCATCTGCAAATAATAACACCACGACATAAAACAATGTATAAATATTGAATAAAAAAAAAAGAGTAGTTTAAGAGTTCCTCCTGGTCCAGCATCTGGTCTGATTTTGGCTTCATCTTCTGAGCATTAAGCTGTACCGTCTATTTTTCATTCTAGCAATGTAGTCAATCCATTGAACGTGACTCAGCTTACTAAGTTGAATCAAAGAAGCCGAGGGGTGCAGCGATTAACCTCCCTCACTAGGTCAAAATCTTCTAGCACCATATGGGTCATTTCATATCTCAATAACAATACAACATGATATAGTACTGTAGGAGTGAGTGTTTAAGTCAACCTGTTGCACATTGACCAGCCATTACCACACACACTCTGGAGAGTTCTCCTGCATGGCTACATGGAGTACCAGCCAATGGATCACTGTCTACAAACTTTCACAAAAAAACGTCTTTCAACACCACCACCCTGCATCCTGGTCTGGAGGAGGCCAGCAGAAGTCCCCTAGCTGGAGTGTGGAAGCCCCCTAGGCAGAGTCTAACAATGTCAGCTCCCTCCTGGACCCATATGTTCTTATATGGACACAGATGTTTTTGGAAACTTCAAAAATCTTCTTTTAAATAACCACAGGTGCAAAGGGCACCAAATTTGGTACACATAATCTATGGACGTGTCTGATAAAATGTTATCCTGTCAGCCTATATTGATGGTATTGAATCATTTAAGATATATTTAATGTATTTGGTTTGTTGACACACACGCGTTCCTGAATTCAGTTTGACATTCAATATGAACCCTTTTTTGACTTAAGGGAAAAAACGTGTTGAATATCAACACGGTATGGAACCAATATCGAATCAAGGTTTGAGAACTCGAACATAGTCTGCATGGAAAAGCGTCTCAGACACAACAAACAGTATATTATATTGAGTGTTAGGCCTAAACCCCTGTATTGTACAACTTGAGGGACATTAAAATATATTGGGTAAATACCAACTTAATATAACATATGTAATGTAAACAGACAGAACACATTGCTGTTATCACGACTGATATTTGGCGAAGCTTCCATTTGCTTGGTTCGGGTCGCTCCATCCCCAACATCGAACCAGAGAATAGATGGGCGAAGAATACATAAACGTCAGAGGAGTCATCCATCTGGTTTAGGCCACTGTCGCAATCGAAAAGGCAGAACTCATGGTGCCAAAATATTGCCTCAAAACCACCAAAAAATGCAAAGGTAAGACTATATCTCCAGGCAGATTTTTTTTTTTAGTTTTTCATTTTCCATGCAGCAAATTTTTGGTCAGTTCATTAGGCACAGACCAAAGAGACTAAGTTAGTAAGAGTAATTCCTGAGTGGACCGAGCTGTGGATGAGATGATATTGAAACAACAGCATGGTTGCAGTGAACATTTCCCAAGTAGAAGAGCCCTTTCAGTGTTCCGAAATGTCAACCCCCTGCCCCACACACACTACCACACCCGTCCTAATCTTGCCAGCCTTTCATTAAAAAAATGTCTGTTCAGGAAAATGCATCCTATAAAAAGGCCAATGTGTGCTCCTCATTTGCCGGCAACCTTCCGCTGTGCTCTGTGTGGAGGGGGTCTGAGTTGGAGCCCTCCTAGTTTCCCCCACAAACCCCTCACCCTCGCCCACCCTCTCCTGCTCTCTCTCCAGCTCCAGAGAGCTGCCATGCTGGGACACTGTGTCGGAGAGAACCTCTCTCAACAAAGCACCAGATGTGTGTCCTGTTGGTTGTAGATGTGTACTGGCAGCCGGTGGCTGAACCTTCTGTCCGGCTGATCTTTGTTGCGTCTCGGAGTCACTGCGAGTCAAACCTCCTTTCTGACCTTGTCTTTGAAGATTTGGCTTTCAAATACTACAGGAAGGCTTCAATAACTAAATAATTACTACGTAGATTGAATCAAATAGAGCACAGCTGCAAGTTGACTTCCCGCCCAGGACTCACTCAAAATGTTTTAACTACAAAAAGTCAAATTTGTTGGCATTCAAACGTAATGGGAGGGCATTACACATCAATGATGTGGGACTAATTGGATCAAGCTAAACCACAAAATGTCCTCCGGCAACGACATCACACAACGTAACAAGGTTCTAAAAAGGTATTTATATTTGATTACGCTTGTACGATATTACTGAAGTGATGATGCCTCATAGCACCCTTTGAACTGGAGAATCAGATCTTGTTTGGCCCTCTTACATTTTGACCAGCTGGCTTGGCTGTCAGGAGGTTTCTTTGTTTTTTTGGGGGGTGAGGGACGATGACAGTGAGCACTGAGTGTTGATCTCCAAAGGCTCTGGTTGCTGGGTCGTCATGGCCGGGGAACAGCTGGGTCACTCTGAGCTGTCAGCAGACCCCAGTGGCCGGGATCACGCACCCAGAAAGGGCCACTTAGCGGAACACTCAGACACATGGTGGGTCTCCGCTGTTGCTTTGAGGATCATAGTCGTAAGACTCTCCAAACTGAGAACTCTGAACTGTCTTCACATGACTATGTTGAAGGCATTACTTTCTTAAGCTATCTTTTCTGGCACAGAAATCCCAAAGCCGTCTGCCTCTGGGTCAAAAGACATGTCATTTGGATTTCAAGGTAGTTAGCAATAGCAACTTACGATCTTTCTTGATGTCCTACGATGTAGGATGTTCTACGATGCCCCGTTTAGGATTAATAACGAAATAATAATAATAATAATAATAAAATGGTTCAATCCTTCCTTATGGTCCAGTCCTAACCATGTCCTGAACACAACCATGTCTTAAAATGTAAAACACCAAATATACTGAGTTCTGTTGATGTTCTGCTCTTCAAAACAATTACATTATATGTTCCTTCCGTGCCCTTGAGTCAAGTCCAGACAAGCGGGGCTGGGGCCAGGGGGGGCGGGAGGAGATAATGACAGCAGCTCATCATCTCTTTATCGCCAAAAATATACCTTGCTATAGGACTGTGCCTGTGGGCTACTTCTGACATCTTTAAAGGAGTGTCTCACATAGTTAGAGAGGTTTGTACATTAAGGTAGGGAGAGGGTTATGTTTCAGGAGTTTCCTGTGACTCTAACGTTGTTAGAGAGGTTTGTGCATTAAGGTAGGGAGAGGGCAGAGTCGGGACGATCGGGAGATTTCCCGGTCGGCCGGCCGGCCAGCGAGGTCAGGTGGACCGGCCCACAATTGTGTAGCGGCCTGCGAAGTCAGTTGGACCGGCCCTCTGCAAGCCAAGCATAATTTATTCCCCGTCAAGACGCTGTGAAAATCCCCGAAATAAACAATGTCTCAAGAACATCCAACCAACATTTATACCACTTGCTTACTCTCTATGTCTCATTCATGTTTTTTTTTATATTATTTTTTTTTACTTTTTTTACATTTAATTCTTCATTATTTAGGCGTTACAGAACTATAAATAATAAATAATACGAACTACAGTTTACTTTAATTTGTTTGTTCTTGAATTGACGTAGAATGGAGCAAAGATTGGGAAATGCGTTTATCCAATAAACAGTTTGCAGGTCAAGTCCATTTTCGGAAATGTAGGGGGATATATGAGCGGCCCCACGTCTATTGGCATGACCCTAAAGACACGTCAGACAGTCAGAGAAGGCGAGCAAGTTCGTGGTTGCTTGCTTTTGCTTGTTGTGGCACTCATGGAAGGCAAGAAGAGAAAAGAGAAAGGAGGGGCTGAAAAAAGGCCAGAATAAAGAAGAAGCGGATGCTGGTGGGGGATGCATCTAAGTGCTCAAAAATAACAGATTTATTCCGAAGTCAGGCATCAACGAGTTGTGCAGGTGAATTGACAGAAAAACAGTTAGCCAGAGCTCCACCATTGACGTTATTGCTAGGCGGGAGCCAATCTGCTAGTCTAATGTGTATGTGCTGGCTGGTATATTTCAGACAAATTAATGGCTTAACTGATCTTTCTCTTTTAATGGATGGAGAATATGTTAACAGATTTGGAACATGTAGTCGTGTCAACACGTTACACCGGTATTACCGAGTATAAACGGTATAAACTTTGAAACTAGGTCATCCGCCATCTTCTCGTCAACTCTCCTCTCACACTCGTTGACAGCGTCTTATAACGTTCTATATATAATAGTATAATATAATTGTATAGATAATATCATGGCCAAAAGCTCTCTGCGCTTCCGGATGGCTGTAGTGCGGGGAGCACTACGGCCATCCAGAGTGCTTTTGTTTACCGGCTTTACCGGTCTTGTAGGAAGTGCGCCAATTCTCGGAGCGCCAATTCTCTTCCGCACAGAGCAGAACTGTGGCCTAGTTTACACATTTTTATTTTCTTAATTATAATTATATCATTCATTTTTACCGATTATTTTTTTTATTACTGAAAAAAACACAAAAAAAACTGTTGTTTGCGGGGGTGGGGGGGAGGGGAGGGCCGGACCGGGGAGGATTCTCCCGGTGGCTATTAGTGCCCCACTCCGCCCCTGGGAGAGGGGTTATAGTTCAGGATTCTCCTATGACTCCAACGTTGTTAGAGAGGTTTTTACATTAAGGTAGGGAGAGGGTTTTAGTTCAGGATTCTCCTATGACTCTAACGTTGTAACATTCCACAGGTGTCCTAGTAACATTCCCCTAGTCAAGCGTCATTTTATGACTCTGGTCTTTTAACGAGGACCAAGAGAGACAAATGGAGAGCCCCAAAGCATCTCTGCTTAATCCTGCCGTCTTGGTGGAATTGGTGTTGATGTTGCGGCTAACCCTGGAGCTATCACTTTAAAAACCAAGTGACCTTTACCACAGACCAAGCATATGGACTTTTTTTTAAAAAACAGAACAGCAGACACAGCGTTTCTCTGACTGTATTGAAGATTTAGAAAGAAAGAAAATGGAAGATTTGAGAAACACTGTGAGTAACACATGATAAATCCCAGCAATACCAACATCGTAAAGCCACTACATATTGTGCTTAAATGCAGTAACTTGCCTGGAATACAAAAAAATCTGCTCAGAATAGGTTTCTGTGGTGCAGTGAAAAAAAAGACAAAATTGAAAAAGCTATGAACATTTATATCATTGAGATGCATAGAGCAATGGGCATTTCCATTAAACTGCCATGTTTGTTTTTCGAATCCAAAAGAAAAGCAGAACTGGTATTGGATATATATCAAGTGGATCTGAAATGTTCTCACAGTAGCCTACTGACTTCATGGGGCCAATGCCATAGCTAGGTATGTCTGAATGAGGCCATTGTGAGCAGCAGAGTGGGACCTGGAAGAGGTGGAAACTGGTCCGAATGAGAGCCAAGATCTACACCAGCTGGAGGTATCAGGCCCCGTGTCCCGTGGCAGGGGGAACTCAAGAGCCAATCCCAAGAGTGATAGTGACATCCAAACAGTTGAAATACACTAATTCATGAACAACAACGCCAAGAGGATTATAAGTGTGCCTGCATTCATTTTGTAGTTCAATTCATGAAGTTGTGAAAGATTTTACTTGAGTTTGCATACTCCTATTAGACTGCCACACATATTTCGATTTAAGTCATGATTCTGCTCATACATACTTCCATTTGACATGAATTGAAAAGCACATTCATAATTTGGTCATTATCCATTGATGTCGTTCGATATAACATTATATACACCACCTGAAGCCTTCATATTAGGCTATGAAGATGACATGAATGCTGACCGAATGCTGAATGGGACATGGGGGAAATCTCTTACATAAATCACATTCAATGTGTTGTCAACTCACCTTGTTTCAAATTGTTCTGACAATAGAAAATGGCTATGATGAAGCATCCTAAAAACATGGCCAGGACCATTCGGTTCACTTTGGGCTTCTTCATCCTCAATCTCGGCCGACTGCCACCAACCCGTCTGGGATGATCCGTGTGCGGCGGTTCATGCGAGACGAGCCCCCAGCTTCAGTGATCAGATACCTGGGGAACGAGGCTACGCCGAGACCATCGAGGAACACCAAGCCCGGCGGTGAAGTTGTGGTCGGCTTCCTCTCGTCCTGAGGTCCATCCTGGTATAACGCCTTCAGGTTGGGGCTCACAGACTCCACCGCATCGCAGACGAAAACACAGCAACCAGCCTGTGGACGCTGATCGGTCGGTTCAGATATTTAGATGCTATCTCCAGACATCGGGAGAGTGTGTAATGCGCTCTGGAGAAGCCGTGCATTAGCTTGGGTGGACCCGGCGACGGGCGTTTCTGACCCTCTGGACGGCCCCCCGTTAACAAAGGGGGGCGGCGGACCCGCGGCGCCCCCCAGCGTCGTCCCGGGTAGGGCAGAAAATGATTCGACATTTCCTTTCGAAGTATTCCATATTAACATTAGCAAATGTTGGACGAATTTAGGAATACGAATAATTAGTTAAAAAAAATGAAAGATATTGAATTGGGTTGAGAATTTTAAATATTGTAAATTCAATTTACATGCTTTAGATTCCCATGTAGGCTACCCTAACGCATGTAACATGGGATCTTATTGATCCTAAGATTGATTCAATTTCTCTTCCATTTCGCATTTATCTGACTTTCACGAGAAGCAGATTACATGATGAGAAAATGGAACCCTTAAAAGTTCTGCATTACTAGGTTCCAATAAATCTATAATTGTTGGGGTCATTATAGGGAGTCAGAGAGATAGTAGGCCTACAACTAGATAGTGATGTGACACCTCCTCCACTAGCAGGGTGTAGCTCCCTAAAGTCCCTGCAGTTAGAAACCAGGGGGTGATTAGGGGGCCAGCCTGGTTTCTTTGGCCAGGACACCGGGGTTAGCACCAGTGAGGAGTGCCATGGGATCTTGAGTGACCACAGGGGGTCTGTGAAGTGAGCAGAGGGAGCCCGCCACTAGATCGTTGCAGTGAAGTCCCGCTGTGAGAGGATCAGCCCAGCCTTGATAAAGAGCTATTCAGAGGGGCCTGCTCAGGAACCACCATTTGATCTTCCACAATCACTGAACACCAGGATGGCGTCCGGAATAAAGTAAAGCAGATTGGATTGGGGAGGGGGCACCACATGACTTGGGAGCAGCTGGATTAATCCCCCTCCCCCCACATGACCTGATAACTCCTCCTGTTATGAGGTACAGCGGGAGAGCGGAGGGGGTTGGTCCACCAGGGGCCGGTCAGGAGCGGGCGGGGGGGCCGTCTCTCTGCAGGGTACGGAGGTTTAAAACCAGCCACTGATCCAAACGGAGGGTTGTTGGACATGGAGGTCATGTTGTCCAGCATGTTTCAGGGTCTTCTCTGGGACTGGACGAGCTAGTACCCTGCTTTGGGTCTCAGTGTAATTATGGGGACTCTCTAAATCGACGCCACTTCGACCTGGGCGGGACTTTACGTCCTACGTCACTCGCTATGGGTTTGCATGTGTGCGCGTAGCCGTTTGTCTCAGGGATCTGTGCACGAACTCCCTTGCACTACAGATTACGAGCGTCAGTGTCGTACGCGATGGAGGGTGGGTGACATTCCTAGTCTGTGATGATAGGCTATATTTCTACAAATTACTTCATATTACTAGCGATTAACATGACGAAACAACACGAACTAAGCTAACATTAGACTATAGCCATACCAGATAACGCCATACCAGCTAACCCTAACTATTTATATTAAACTCTGAACCATTTTGCAACAGGCAACTGTGAGTTGGTGCGTCTTATTGCTTCCCACGTCTGCGTCTGCGTCTTTCCCACTCCTGGCTAATAGTTTCAGCTTTTGTACTGTATATCAGAAATGATCACCCTGTACCACACTGCTGACTTGTTGATGTTTTGTGAGCACTCACGCATTTCTCTAGGTATCTTAAGTTTCCTACTGGAGTCATCAAAACTTTGGACTTAAGAATAAGAAAGAATAAGAATAAGAAATATTGTGTTGCAAAAACACTTTGTGTCTTACCCGTTACCCGAACATTAACCCCAGTAACATTTCTTCATCATAAACTACAAGTTACGCAAAATGGCATACAAACATCCAGTCCAATATGAAAGAAAAAAGTTAGCTTCTAAGGAATCGAACCGCTTATCCCCGCATTAATGAGTTGTTCTCTGACCACTAACCCATCAGGTCTTAGTACATGCGATTCAAGAGTTAACCACTTGACAATCTTTAAACTTCGGTTGCCTAGAAATTGTAAAGACAGTGATGTGTGTACATTGTGCGAGTATCCGTCACTCGCGATGTGTGTGCAGTCCAAAATTAAAGAAAAGACCTTGCATCACTAGCGAATCGAACCCCCAATCATCAGTTGGTAGTTGGTAACTGTAAACAAAGAGATCGCATTTTGTTTAACTGCTAACTAACAAACGGGTTTATGCGTTCACTGAACAAAGATTATGGAGAAAAAAAAGAACACTTTTCCATCAGAAAAATCATCAGAACCGTTATTATCAACCCATAGACACTAAAGCCAAAACCTTTCTCACATGCACACCCTTCGCGAGTGACGGCTATGCGCACACATGCACACCCATAGCGAGTGACGTAGGACGTAAAGTCCCGCCCAGGTCGAAGTGGCGTCGATTTAGAGAGTCCCGTAATTATGACCTTTTTGAATGACCAGCCAGGCAAAGCAGTGAAGGCTCACGTTCAGCTACATCCAGGTCAGAGGTCGGAAGCTTTGCTGTTTTTTTATGAGGCCTACTTGAATTTGAGCTTTGCAACAATCTGATTCATAATCATTCAACCGTTATGGGAAGGTTCATTGCAAAAATAACATTACCTACACTTGGATAATAATTATATTTTGTCTTATTCCAAATCAAGGCAGTTATCTTTGATTGTAGATTATGCTACTAGGGAGAATATTATGTCGGCTGTTAAAATACAGCTTTGTATCCCAGAAGGACATTTCCAATAAATGTTACGAAATTTTAATTAATTGTGTTAAAACAATCAATACTCTTTTATTCAAATAAAGCATAAAAAAGTAAATCTGCTTGTTCCGTCACTTTTTCCCATCCTGTTAAATAATTATGCTGCTATCCATTTGGATTTACGAAGTGGTAAAGTCGCAAATCTCCCAGCTTTCTTGCGGCATTTCACTGAGGCACGCCCCCTTTTGGTCGGAGTATCTCGTCGCTTTCAAAGTAGAGCGAGCAGAGCTGTACAACTCGCAAAGAAGATGGCTGCGCCCATAGTTAATGGGGGATGAGATGTATTTTCTTTCTATTTGTACCACGTTGATGGTTTTAATGTCGTTTTTAAAACCTCTTACACACTTGATTTCATTGCTGCTTTAATCCGGTCACCAATGTATGCATTGCACGGTCTTGCTTTGCGTGCAATTCAATGTAAAGTTTTGTTTGGAAGCTGGTTTGCTAAAGAGGCTATGTTGCTAATGATGACTAGCCTGCTACTACTCCCCCTCGTGGCTCGACAGAAACACAAATGGCAAACTGGAAGGCTGGAGCAAGGGAAATATGTCACGTTCTCGCTGAAGCTTGTCGTTCGTACCAGCGTACCATCCAAATGGATAGCAGCATCGTTGATTTATTCCATTAAGGGACTACAAATATGGCTACTTCATGAATTGACTAAGTCATTGGAGATAAGGATCAGAGATAAGATGCATGTTAAAACCAGCAAGTCATTGTGACCAAAGGAATGACTTGACGTCTGATGGTATTCCCCCCAAGGACAGAACGAAAATTAGGCAATCAGAGCCGGCTCCTACATTCTAATTGGTTGAACTGTGATTTCCTCTGTTTCAGTTTAGTTTTTAAATGCTCCAAGTTCTTATAACTTAAAGCCCCTCTGTTGTTGCCCCAAACATTTCCTACATCAAAACAGGAAACATAATAAATTCATCAGCATGAGTTGTCATGGCAGGCAGGTGATTGCTATAATACATCAGAGCCCGACGGGCCCGGAAACCAAACAAAAGCTTCACACCAGAGGAGGCCATTGATGGTGAACACGGCTCATCTGAGAAAGGGCCCTCTCCCCGAATAGAAACGCAGCCAGATGTCTGTGCCATGCAAAACAGCCCTTTTGTCCTGAACCATTTTGATCCACAGTACCTGCAAGTAAAAAAATAAAAGAAAACACTCCATCCCATTTATCCTTTAATAAAAGCGCATGTAGATTAATGGTGCCTCATGAAGAGGCTATGACCACAGCTGTACCAACAACACACGGGTGGCAAGTTACCACATCTGAGCTGTGTATCTCCATGGCGATGTTCTTCAAACGGACACGCTAGTTACCACAGAACTTAGCAGTTGGATGACCTCCAACACTGTTTCACAACAGCAATAACCTTTCAGATACGGCCTTCTCCTCCATTATTGTGGATGCAACAGGGAGGAAGGCTGGTGCCAAATCAAATCTGCACTGTCCATCCTTACATGACCCATCTATTAAATAACATCCAACCGCTCAAGGCATTTCGTTTTTTGAAGGAGAATTCTCTACAGTGGTGAAACACCGCAGTATTTCAGGCGTTTAAGGATCCAAACAATGTAAAAAGAGCGGACACAGGTAAGAATGAAGATTGGATACATAGACTTTATTCAGACATACAGTGAGAAAAACCAAGACCAGCATGAAGTAAACAGACGGACAAACCAAGTTATCATCAGATGGCCGACAGTCAGAACACACTGGGATTCAACTTCATTGTTTAAATTCAGTTTAAAAGTGCTCTGATGAAGTACATCGAAGGCTTGAAAACATTTGAATGACGTCTGTAAAAAAAAAAAAAAAAAAAAAAAAGCAAGTTAAACCTTCTCTGTTGACACTGAGAAGTCGAGATGAACCCGGCATGGGTTCAGAGCCAAATCAAAACAGTAGTTCTAAAAACGGCGTATTTGCAACTACCAAATGCCTTCTGGACGTTTATCAAGATAAATTAAACAAGCACTCCATTTCAGGATACAAAATCAACCTGGAGCCCGACACCATTTGTTCATTCTGATCACCTATTGGACGAAGACATGAGGCCCCCTCGTGTTCCCCTCAGAAGGACATCGGTCCTCGCCCCCCTCCGTAGAGGTTACAGGCCAGGACTTCATAAACCAGCCCCACACACAGTGTGTGGTGCTCTTCTGGGAGGAGACATGGGAGGACCCAACAGGAAGCAGAGTAACCCCGCTGTTCAGGAGGCTGCCCTCACCGATGTAGACCTCCACTCCTGACCACTCTCAGCCACACACAGACCACCATCCTACCTGCCGTTTGGTAAATCATTCCCCACGCAAGGACGGTCAGCCCCTTAGTGTCTGAGCGACCCTCGGGGGATACTATTGGCCAGTGTAGAAGGAGGCGTGGCCTGTGGTTAGCCAAGATGGCTGATGGGAAGCCGTGTGCAGGAGAGAGTTAAAAGGTGAGGGCAGCGGCACTGAACTAGCAGGGTTTAACCTCAGCAACCGGCCTGGGCGATGTCGCCCCCGGAACTCTTGGTCACGTCCAACGTGGTGAACATCTTCAAACAGAAAGAAGCACAGAGACAGACACACCCTTAGAATTCAACGGAAGTAACAAAAACGTAGGGAAAACCTAATAATGCAAATCTGATGAGTGACTGGTCGCATTGTCTAGCGATGACCGCCGGTTCTAAGTCTCACTTCAGCACAGGTGGGGTGGATCCCGATGGTGTTGTCCAGCTGCTCCTTGGTGACGCCACACTTGATGGCCACACCGTAGCCCTGCGTCACCTCCCCGGCGTTCGGACCCAGGTAGTGGAACCCGATCACCCGCTCCTAGGCACAGAGTTAACAGTCACTATGGCTGTGGGAACGCATCTCAGCAGTACAATAGAAAGCCAATAGTCAAATAATGGATGCTATTCGACTGCTGAAATGACTATATAAATGTGTATTTTTTTTAAATATTTGTATAAATGTGGTGGCTAACATGCAAATCTCTCCCGTTTCGCCTTGGCCTACACACATGTGGAAATACAATTCTTTAGTTTCTCTGTTCTAGCTAAAATAGTCACACTTTTCATGGAAAGATGGTATCCAAAACAAAGCTGCTGCCATACAACTGCACGACTTCATGACATCAAAACCACCGACATTCAGGTACTGAGGTTCTGTCACGCCAAATTTGTACCGGGTGCCAAATTTGTACCGGGCACGTCATCCATACGTAATCCATTCCAAACCTGCCTGGCAACAGATGATCGCGTCGTCCGTTGCCTGGCAACGGACGATCGCGTCGAATGACGTGAAAGGTTCACGAACATTCGCAAACCTTCTATCTAGCGATCCGTTATCTGTATTGTGCTATTTCGTCCTTGACCCGCTTTAAACACTCAGTTTACTAGCTAAATTTGATTAAACAATTAAATACAACACAAATATAAAGTAAAAACTAGTGTTATCTAGCGATCCGTTAACTGTATTATGTTATTCGAATGTTTTTTGAAACCTGCCCGGCAACGGACTACCCTTATGTAATCAGCTCTCCGTTTCCTGGCAACGGACAGCTGATGACGTGCCCGGTACAAATTTGGCACCCGGTACAAATTTGGCGTGACAGTTCCATTAAACATTCACTTGTAGCGCCATCGAGAGAATGATCAATAACTATATATATGTCCAAGTATTGGTCTATGATGGTTGTTTACCACTATGGATGCAGTAGAAACGTTAATAGGTTGTTAGCTCCACCACATCTTACAACTTTTATAGTCTATGGTGACTAGGATAAAGATACCCGAATGTGATTGGTTAAACTGACGTATTCTCTGGCTAGAATACATCCGGTTTTTTTACTTTCCTTTTGTGCCTAACTATTTTGTTTGTAGAATGCCCTCTAGGGAACAGAACGTTTAATAGTGGCATTACCCTACATAAGCCTGAGTATACAATGTATTGGTTCATGGAAAATATTAATAAGTGGCTCAATTTGAGCAGAACAAATTTGAATATATTTCAATATAATAAAAAAAGGAAATTTGAATGGGATTTGAGGAAGATTGAAAGCTCTAGCGGTCACACATACGAGTTGCTTGTTTCGAATATCACAATCCTTACTGACCACTGAACCACTAGGAAACGTATTGTCCAACACAAATGTCAGAATGATACAGATTGCCACTGTCTGCCAGAGAAATCAACTGCATTCAAGATGCATCCCATCTATATTATACAGTTAATAATGGAGTAAACATCAACCATAATATCTTCATTTAAGGGATACAGAGAGAAACATTAACATTACATGACAGCTGCTGAAGAATCCAGAAAAGCCCTGAGAATTTCCAGTAAAGATGCTCCGATCAGCATTTTAGGGCCCGATCACCGATCACTAAAATCATGATCCGATTGCCGATCACAGAATGGCAGGGAAATTGGGAATATCTTTGATACACAATCTGGATAGGCTGCAAGCACCAGTTTGTTCCAATAGCCTCTTTTTTTTTTTTTCTCCCTTTGGATTACCCGTGACTGAAAAATGTAGCTCAACGCCTTCAAAGCCTCCGCAGGATCAGTGTTTCCCACACATTGACGAGACTATGGCGCCCCGCCATAGACTCCCAGTCTTTTTATTTTATTTTGCTCAGACGAAGTTCGTGTCGCTCTCATTGGGATTGCATGAGAGCACGAAGTTCGGCTGTCTGCCTGCGACTGTGCCGAATAGCCTTCTGCAGCCGAATCCAAGTTGGCAATCCTTGAACTTTATTTAAATGAGAGTCTGGCGAATCGTGATGAAAGCCAATCAGTTTAGCGTGCGTGCGCTTACGTTGCAGAGGGTCTTGAGTTGTCTAAAAAATAGAGAGAGCGCGACATTCGGAATTTTGCATTAACGTATGAGCACTACCTTAACAGCATCCATGATCAGTAAGTTAACTAACTGTAAACATACGATGCTCACAGAGGTGATGCATACTGTTTGAGAACATAGAACTCCGTTTGACCTAGTGCACACGCAAACATAAAAACAGAGTTTCGGAGTTTTTATAAATGATCGTTTCCCATGATAAAAACTCAGTTTTCGTGTAGCCTAAATGAAAGGGCAAAACGTATGAAAACATGCGTTTTCCCATTGTGTAAACGGGGGGTTTATACAAATGTATAGCCTATGAAACGATTGAGAAGGTGACATTTAGGCCACGCCATTGTGTTTAAATAGGCGTACACTGAAAAAAAGAGATTGGCCATCTGTTGTGTAGAATGTATATCTGCAGAAATATACGCCAAGAACGGCTAAAGATAATTCCATCATTTATTATTTCATCTGAATGCAACGTGAGCTGCAACAATAGTGCACCACAACTTCCCCCCTCCATAGTCTCCAAAATGTCTGTGGGAAACACTGAGGATGTGTCATATACGATACTGAAATGTGCCTGTGCGCATACTGCTGTATTTACGGTACAGAAATGTGCCTGCGAGCATACTGAGCTATGCAAGAAAGTGCTCCGTAAATGACACTGAATGTTAGGCAGCCTCCTTTGCCATCTTTACAGTGACCCCTTAAAATCCTGGCAGTGTAACAAAATGTTGTAGAACACATGTTGCGATTGGCAAGTTCCGAATTGAAAAAAATAAATAAAAGAAAGCTGCACAAGTAATTTACATCAAATGATCGGCTTTTTTGAACTGCGCTTTAGGGGTTCTCCGATCACGCTATTTAAGCCAATATCGGTCGACCATGATCAACGTTCGATCAATCGGAGCATCTCTAATTTCCACCAATGGCATCGAGTCCCAACGTCAGACTCCAAACGGTCAGGAGGTAACCAAGGCAGCGGTGTGCGCAGTGGGGAGCTTACATTGTCCAGCTTATTGCAGATGATCTTTGAGTAGCACTTGTTGTTATCTCTGTTGGCCACGGTGAACTCCAGGGGCCAGAAGAGAGAATGGTAGATCTACAAACGGGACACAGCATTGAAGCACAAAACATAAACGGAACTCGGAAATGATACCAAATGCATGGATGAAATATGTCCGTGTCTGTCTAATCATGGTAATGTTTCCATTTCTGATTGTACCGATGCGTGTTTGTTCGTGCTTGTTTGTGACGATACTAAATTAGCAGCAGTCTACACCAGTATGCACTACCCTTTTCTAACTCATTATTCTGTCTGTTCTAGTGTGTTGCGACGATTGCAATTGGATGCCTGGAATCTCCTGATGGTTAACGGCCAGCACCGAGTCTGTCCGTCAATTACTGCACCCATTGCCCTCCTGCCCGTCCCTGTGAGGAGGGAGACCCCTCTGCATTCCAAGTATTTTTTTTCTTTTTCTTCCCTATGAGACTGTACCGATGGGCTATACAAATAACATTTAATTGAAATATAATTAAACAGCAGCACCTCCATCAAACCCATGTTTTATTCAACAGGGAGAGGAAAGAGGCTCAGGCCGTGCATTTGATTCAGGTAAATGTGCAAGTCATTCTTAGCTCCATCGGATCGCCAGTCATGCTGAGCAAGGATATCCTCCATGCTCATTACCAAGTCACTGAAGGCCGCTCCATTGAAGGCAGCGTGAAACCGACGCCAGCGGCCTGCATTATTCAGCGTGGCCGGGTGTTCCTCGCTGAGATGCTCACCTCCAGGTTCTCCTCTCCGTACATCTCGATGGCCTTCTCCTCCGACCGGCCGCAGCACCCGTACTCCAGCGGCGTGAACACCGTGGTGGGCACGTTGACGTAGTCGCACTGGAACCAGAGGGCAGGGCACTTTCAGAACCAGAACCACACTTGAAGTCGGAAGTGCACGTGCAAGCATTACATTTACATTTTGGGCACTCGAGTGTCGGTACAGTCGGTCTGTGCGCAAGCAAACAAACGCCCAAGCATACAAGCATGTGCCCATTAACACGCACTTGATGTACGCGGGCACTTGATGTGCGCGCGCATGCGTGTTCACGTTCGAGCACACGTGCACATACGCGAACGGAAGTGTGCATGGTGCTGGAGTGCCTGCGTGTACCTTGAGGGAGGCCCCGGCGTAGAGGCGCCGTGCCAGCAGCTTGCCGGCCTGGATGGCCACGGGCGTCAGCTCCCACTTGCCCTCCAGGATGTCACCGATGGCGTAGATGTGAGGCACGTTGGTCTGCTCCTCGTCGTCCACGGGGACCTTCCCGTTCCTGGGGAGAGGAGACCGTTTATTGCCCTGTTTGTCTTTACTTTATCATTTACCTTGGAGTCTATTTTTGTTTTCATTAGTACTCGTTTTCCACTGCTGCTGGGCTGTTACAAAGGAATTTCCCCTCTGGGGGATTAATAAAGTTGTTATCCATCCATCTAGTTATAAAAAGCCATAATGGCCATTGCTTACACCAGTGGTGAGGTGTGCTTCGAGAGGCTTCTAACAGCGAGCCCATCAGCCCCTCTGATCTGAATAGCCAGCCGTTTCTTTATAGGGGGAACCAGTCTACTGATGAAGCAGTCTCATGCTAGACTGAAGAACAGCTTCTCTAGAGCTTAATTGCAGAGGACTGAAGACATATATTTTTAACTACCTAATTGCGTTAGCCTCTTGTCGTTAGCCGGCATCATCCAAGCCTTTATTTACATGAGAGCAAGTTACCTAATAACCAATATTCATGCACACATTTTATTGCTGCGGGTCTCTGAAAGGTACAAAACATTATAGTGATGTGTGCCTACAATCAAAAATGAAAGTATCCCATAATTTACTTAAATGTATCATCAATCCATTTAGTTTCCAATGACCTGCAACTTCAGTCAGTCTGAATGAACTTCAGGAGAGCTGGAGAAAGGCAGGTCCACGCACAATACTTTTAAACCTACAGGCTGTGCTGAAGGCCTGGGTCAGAAGAGAGAACTGGTCTCTCCATGAACACACTGATCAGTAGGACCACCAAGGTTTTCATTCAAACCCCATAGCCAACAGTGGGTAAGACGAATGTTGCTTTGTGGGTCAAAGGCACATATAAAACTTTGAGGTCAAGGGTTTACATGGCACCGCTGGTGATGGTCTCTCAACCCAGTGGAGCCCCCCCCAGCTGGCTGACCTTCATCACCCTGGAAACACTGCTATAGTCATGAGACCGGAGCACATGACTCAAAGACCAGTCTATACTGGGCTTCAGGCAGCACTGAGCCCATACTGAACTAAACATGAATGAAAAATAAAGAGTATCATCCCAACACAAAC
Source organism: Gadus chalcogrammus (assembly GCF_026213295.1). Classification (NCBI taxonomy): domain Eukaryota; kingdom Metazoa; phylum Chordata; class Actinopteri; order Gadiformes; family Gadidae; genus Gadus; species Gadus chalcogrammus. The sequence continues at coordinate 2,173,706 of NC_079412.1, read as the reverse complement.
AAGCATTTGTTAAGAAATTACAGCATCGAGTTCTCTCTCTCCCTCTCTCTCTCTCTCGAGTTAGTGTTGCGATCATTTATAACTGCCAACATACCACCGCAATGTCACCATCATGTGTATACGTACACACACACACACACACACACACACCTTTGCAACTTCCTTGACAACTGGAGACTGAATGTTTTATAAAGTGGTAAATCCATTGGATGATGACAATACATCAACCATTGTTCATTAAATTAAGTGGCTGACTTCAAATAATTTCTTATTACCAACTTCCCCACACACAACAAAAAACAAACACCGCCGTTGAAGGCGATAAACCCTTCAGGCTAATGACAAACACACCCCCCGCTGGGGGCCCCGGGAGGAGAAAGTGCTGAATCATAGTGATGGTGCGGAACTTAAAAGGGCCAGCGTACGCGTTACAGGGAGCAGCTGCAGCAGGGGCGGGCGGAGCTTAGAAACCAAAGGCAGGGGCACTCACTTTGGGTTGACTTTGACCCCGGCCTGGGCCAGCCCGATCTTGTCAGTGCAGGCATCTCGTCCTACGGCGATCAGAACCTGGGATCAAGGAAGTTCCTCGGATGAGTTCCTCACATTCAGTAATGTGTGTAGAGGCTTTGTGTTGACATGATGGCAGGACAGATTGCTACACATAATCATAACTAGTCTTGTTATGATTAAGTCAGACGTGGAGGTCAAGTTGCATGAAAGACCAAAAAAATATTGTAGAAAAATGTCGTAATCCGTCTTGCTAACATGCCAACAAAATGCCATGGTGTCGATCAAAACTTGACAGACTGCATACAAACCGGTCAGTTGACAATAGCAAGTTACATTTGATCTGCCTTTGGCATGGCTGGATATGACACTGTTGGCTTTATTCAAATCTGTAATATTAGCCTTTAGGTGTGCAGTTGCCATACGGTTGCACCAACTGCATTAGGAGGGTTTCACACCGATGTTATCATCGCCATTTAACCTCTAGATGGAGCCTCTTTCAAAAACCCATGTCTGAGCTCACAGACGGGGTAGTAAATCCTCGAGGTCAGATATAGAGAGTGTGGGGTGGTGGTGGACATACCGTGTTGTACTCTCCCTCCAGGAGCTCATCGCTCTCCGTGGACTTGGCGGTGACCCTGAGCCTTCCTGGAGTCCCTGCTTCCAGCTCCTCCACCTATACACACACACACACACACACACACACACACACACACACACACACACACACACACACACACACACACACACACACACACACACACACACACACACACACACACACACACACACACACACGTCAGCCCCACCCCAGTCCAACCGCAACGTTCAATACCACCAGACAAGGCAGACAGGGTTTTCTTCCTCGGCCCGAATCACCCGATCTGACCCCTGATGGAAAGGCTCACTTCTGTTTGGTGTCGAGATCAGGTCAGATAAGATCACGTTAATCACAGTATTATTAACAGCGCTAGATGTGCCTTCAATCGTATCTCTTAGAAATCAGAAACAGTGGCTGACAGCATTCATGACACATTCAGAAGAGGTGCCCTCGTGTGACCTTGCACTACCACAGCTTCCTTCAAAAAGAGAGATTTAACATTAACATACAGCTCAGAGTTTGCCACATCCAACTGGACCAAGCAATGATTGACCCACTTCCGGAAATGCATGTTGCTAGTACATAAGCAGAGGGATAACCATCTGGACACCAGGCTAAAGAGATGTCAAGGTTGATATGCCAACGTCATCGATTTACAGAAATACGTGTGAAACCAGCGGAATTGTATTAACTAGGCTCTACTGAAGACAAATTCGCAAAAGGTTGCGTGTCTGCTCTCCACTATTAGCCTACAGACGACACCCACACCCCCACACACACACCTTGACAGGCACGTATTTGCGGAGGAACTTGACACCGTGCTCCTCCATGTGCTCTCCGGCGCGGTTGGCCATTTCCTGGTCGAAGCCACGCAGCAGGATGGAGCGCACCATGACCGTGACGTCAAGGCCCAGCCCCGCCAGGAAGCCTGCGCACTCCAGCGCCACGTAGGACGCCCCTATCAGCAGGGTCTTCCCCGGGCAGTAGGGCAGGGAGAACAGGTCGTCACTGAGGGGAGAACCACACAGATCCAGAGTCTCAGGAGGCGCCGTCACAGTATCACAATCAACCATCTGGTTAAAACCCTGAAGGCCAAACCAAAATACCGGTTTGAAAGGATGTCTCAGAGGAATACATTGAGTAATAATAAAAACAATCTATGACTGATCGGAAAATTTGGAAATGATAACCCTCAAATAAAGCCAACTGGGCAAAACACATGAACATTTAAGATAACCCCTTTGTCATTTTCGTTTTGTTTGTCGACTGAGCAGGGTAATGACCAACACCAGGGCAGAGTCGCAGATAGCGCTGTGTAGACAGAACTGCCCCTGATTGGCCCACAGGTGCACAGCGCAACGCCAGAGCTGTGATTGGCTGCCCGGGGGAGCAGTGACGGAGGGCGGAGGCCGTACCTGGTGATGCAGAACTCCTTGTCCCCGGGGATGCCCAGGTAGCGCGGCCTCTCGCCGGTGGCCAGCACGAACCGGGCCGCCGTGTGCATGGTCTCCTTCCCACGCTTTGTTGTGGCCTAGCAGATGATTAAACACACAAGGAAACCATCAGACCGCACCCACAGACAAAAATGTAATTTGTGAGTCTCACAACACTACAAAAGCAGCCAGACTGCATACCTCTAATCACATCAACGGACTCCCATTCCTGTGAAATGTTGGTGTAAGGTTTACGCGAGGTGAAATCAACTGGACTGGTACCTTTATTTTGTGTGGCTCGACAAACTCTGCGTAGGCGTTGACATAGTTAACATTCTTGTCCCTGAGGGCCACCCGGTAGCCCCAGTTGAGCGAGCCGATGTAGTTGTTGATGGCCTCCTTCATGATCTCCCAGTTGTGTTTCACTGGGCAAGAGAGGGGGTTTATTATTACCCAGTCTGAAGCCTGCTGCATCAACTGCCATCTCCTCTTTCCCCATTTAGTTTTAGAATCATGTTCTCTTATTGAACCATTTTAAAATCAGCCTAGCATAAGAGAGGAAGAAACAGAAACCCTTGTTGCTACATCTTGGTTTCGACCACACGTCTCATCAAACCCAACCGAGCAGAGGGTGTCCCTCCAGGGCTCTGCTGCTTACCGCTCTCGTCAAACTCCCAGCCATACTTGCGGGCGTCCTGCATGGCCGTGCCGAGCAGGGCCGTCTGGTGCATCAGCTTCTTGGGGATGCAGCCCACGTTGACACACGTACCCCCGAGACCTGTGCCCCAAATACAGAGGGATTAAAACGAGCTACACGCCACACAGGGCGGGACGCAGAGTGTAGCGCAGGGGCTGGCGTTCTCACCCCAGGTGGTCCCTTTGGGGGTGGGCACCACGTAGTCCAGAACCATCACCTTCTTCCCCAGAGTGGCTGCTTCCTGTTAGGAGACACACCGGGTGTCATGTTAAAACACACAGTGTCATGTTAGAACACAGTGTATCATTTTAAAACCGTGTCATGTTGGCGCACACCTTGGAGCAGGCGAGGCCCCCAGAGCCCCCTCCGATGACAATGAGGTCGTAGTCGTAGGTTTCTGCATCGGGGTTGAGCAGCTGCTGCAGCAGGCCGTCAGTGTGGGCCTGGCGGGGGGGGGGGGGGGGGGGGGGGGGGAGGCACCAGGGTTTACTGTCTGCACACACCGCCTCCGTTAGGCAACCTGCCAGCGCTACGATGATCCGTTTGATTTATTTTAGCAAAGGAGGCGTATTAGACGGTCTGTCTTTATGCGAACGAGAGAATTTGGAATGGAGCTCAGAATGCTACTTTCAGCAAACCTCTTCCCTGACGTCTGAACGAGCTTCTGATTATGCCGAGCCATGGCCGAGGCCCGTGGTCCCTCCTACCTGCTTAGTTTTATCCCAGCCTCCTACGTGAGTCTTGTTGATGAAGACGTTGGGCACCGTCTTCTGCCCGGTCATCTCCACCAACAGCTCCTGGTAGTTGGTGCCTTCGTCTGGATCAGAGGAAACAAACAGCGTGAGTGACAGGACGTCCATGAAGGAACAGAACAGCACACTGGTACAATAGTTAAAGGTCTCTGAATGGTGCCCAATTAGTGGGACACAAGTTGAAGAGGACTCAGCCTGTTGCCCTCACATATAGTCAAAGGGTAACTAATGTTTGTAGGATCTTTAATGTGAAGGCAGGCTTAACTCTATTCCGTCACTAAAGCTGATATAGAATATTAATTGTGATAGCCTATGTAAGCAGTTTCTCAGCCCTTTGAGACTCATTCAACCCTTTCTCACCAACGAGGTCCAGCTCCACCACATTGCACTTCACGTCCAGGTCTTTGAACAAGTCTTTGACCTGTGGAGAGAGTCATGGTTTATTACCGTAACGTTAATACGTTATCTCTAACTTCATGTGACCTTTCCCCAGCAGGACAGGTACAGAACCTGGCTTTCTAGTTAATTAAGACTCACAATCAGGAAATGGAAAGTTCAGTTCACCAGCTAAGCTGAACACTGACTCAGGTCTACTATATTATCTCTATGTCAGTAGGGCTTTAAAGTACCGCTGAGGAGGCGCAGCATTAGACCCAGCAAGTAGACCCAGCAAGAAGACACAGCATGTAGACCCAGCCCTTCTGGGAGAGGAGTGACCAGGCTGGCAGAAACACAGTAAAACAGCCTCCCCTCCACACAGGCTTACCTTCACGCAGAACGGACAGTAGCTCTTGCTGAACACCACCACCTGGTTGGACTCGATGAGCTCCTGTATTCGGGTTTTGAGTCCGGTCTTCCCCGCGTCCTTCTCGACAGGAGGCATTTCTACTTTGTTCGTCTGCCTCCTGAGAGCTTCAACACTGGAACTACTACCGCGAGAACTTCTCCTGGGAGCTTCAACGGATAAGTTACTAACGCGAGACCTTCTCCTGGTCACGACAACCTGCACTTCGTGACAGAAAACGCTGTCGACTATCGTTCGGGTGTTTCCCGAGGAGTGAGTGTAGCTTGCAGTTGCTAACGGTGCGTTCAGCGCTGTCACACGGAAGAGGACTGGTCTCTGAACCGCGGGAATTGCAGCGGGTTATACGTCTTTCCTCTGAGAGCGCTCGATTTGTGGATCATCACGTGCCGCGTTTCCGCCTCCGCTGTGGAATAACCCCGCCCACCTGTGGATAACCACGCCAATCGGAGGATAACCGCGCCCACCTTGTATAACCTCTACCACCTTTTTACTCGAGTAGATTACACAGTGGACCATTCCCTCTGTAACGAGTTTGTGTGAATTGTTTTCAGTATTTCAACTTTCAAATAAAAATAATATTATCCTCCTATCTATCTATCTATCTATCTATCTATCTATCTATCTATCTATCTGTCTATCTGTCTGTCTGTCTGTCTGTCTGTCTGTCTGTCTGTCTGTCTGTCTGTCTTTCTGTCTGTCTGTCTGTCTGTCTGTCTGTCTGTCTGTCTGTCTGTCTGTCTGTCTGTCTGTCTGTCTGTCTGTCTGTCTGTCTGTGTGTGTGTGTCTCTCTCTCTCTCTCTCTCTCTCTCTCTCTCTCTCTCTCTCTCTCTCTCTCTCTCTCTCTCTCTCTCTCTCTCTCTCTCTCTCTCTCTCTCTCTCTCTCTCTCTCTCTCAATAGTCCATTAGAGAGAGAGAGAGTTCACTGTTGTGAACTCACTGTCAAATATTGTCTGCCCATTCTATGGATTTATTACAAAAAAAACCGGTGTTTTACCATCGTTATAATTAAGTGCTCCTAATGACGAGGAACCATGACAGTTCGTAGTTCAAACAATTCTGGCACATTTGGTTTGTAGAAGATTACTCCAGATATTGGAGGGAAATGGTGCAAGGCGGCGACCTCTGCTGGCATCAAGGGGTTCTGCAGGCAGTCGAGGCGCTCTCCTGTCTCACTAGTGCCATTGATCAACTTATTGGGGCATTTTAAGGCGATCTCACAAAAACATAACACAAATGTCTGTGGTAAGGAAGAAACAGAGGAATACAAAGGGAAGACTAGTAAATGGGTATTCCCAACCGAAAGGTTTTCAGGTCCATCCCAACGCCCTGATGACAATTGTAATTACTTCACTACTAATAAAAGTGTCCATCAATTGCTAAATAGTAGGCCAGGTGGTTAGTCAAATTAAACCAAATATCAAATATGCCTAGAGCTGTATAATTGTTAAATGACTTTACACTCATTCATAATTCATTCACTAGCTCACAGCAGGGGGCGCCGTGGGGTAATATGCGCATTGGTTTCTCTTCAATCTTTCTGTTCCCTTTATGAACAGATCACGTTAGGGCTGATCTATTGAGAAACCGAATGGCAATGACCCAAGAAGATAATACAGTTTTTTTTTCCGATCAATTCTAAATCCCACCCCGAATCCTAAATCCCAACCGAAACAGCTGAAACAACAACAATCGTACAACAACTCCAGCAAGTTCCAACTCGAGAAGAATTCAGCGGTGGTGATGATGATGATGATGATGATGATGATGATGATGATGATGATGATGATGATGATGATGATGATGATGACGATGATGACGATGATGACGTCAGCCCCACTTTGGGGCGCGTCTCGGAACAAAACACCCCGGGGGGTCTAGGTGAGGCTCAGTCTGGGTGCGTGGCTTGATGACACCGTGTTCAGCGTGGTCCCTCCTCCTCCGTGCTGTGACACACACACATCGCAGACCTTACAAGTGGGCAAGTTTCACAAGTTGCTTGGAGTTTGAGAGAAGATCACGATGGCAGACAACCAGAAGACGGGTCAGAACCTCCAGGCTGGAGCCGGGATCCTGGCCAAACGGGTCCAGAAGTCCCTGAACCGAGCTCAAGAGAAGGTAAGCGACTAATGTCCCGTATTAAGCCGTCTACTTCATACCCATCTACTACATAATGTCCATCTACTTCATACCAGCTCCGTCCTGGGGTTATCATTATTGAAAACGCGACTTGAGCGGACAGAATGGGTTCGGGTTCAGACATCTCGATGAGAGGGGACAAAGTGGCCCAAACTCGTTTAAATAATCAAATCTGATCGGTATCAAGTAAAGATAGATCAATAAACTGTAACCCGCCGCATTGGCACATGTAAAATAATCCATAAAACACGGTAACTGCATGCTGTCCTAGTTTATTTGGGCAGTAGCTTATCTTTAATCCTGGTTTAATTGAGCTGTGGCTATGAAAGCAAGTTGCGACAGTGTGAAAGTGTCAGGATTTGATTTGGACTAGTAATGCAGAGCTATGTATGTTAGTTGATGTACTCTTTCCCCCTCATCTAATGGTGTACAGCGCTATCAAAATGTGACTCTGTTGGTGGAAACAAAGCTGTTACTTCCTGAGACGAGGTCTACTTCCCCCCTCCTTTGCTGTAACGACTTGGCCGCTGCGAATCTACTTCGTAGTTAACTCCGAGTTTACTCAAGTCATCAGAACAGTCGGCTCAACACTCAGTGGCCCGTTTAACTGTTGGAATGAGCTGCCTCATATGTCTTAATACATATGGTGTGTCGCAGCACCAGCAGTTCAAGTCAAATATGCCAGTAGGCCTACATATTGTCATGTTACTTCATTGTTTGTGTGCTCCATCTGGTTTTTAAAGGTCCTCCAGAAACTGGGGAAAACGATGGAGACCAAGGATGAGCAGTTTGAGCAGTGCTCCCAGAACCTCAGCAAGCAGCAGGTGAATGAGCCGCAGACTACCTCCATCTTAGACTAGTCTCCACTCACACCGTATGACGCAAGCCATAGCCCATACTTACAGACCCATGTACACTAGAATTATTGCTTGCTTGAATGTATACTTGTAAGCTATACCGTGTTACTTTCTGTGAGTTTGGGTCTGATTTACCCTTATCTAAGTCAGCAGAAAATAGTTATTCCATTTTAATACCCTTTGTGGTGAAGGAGAATTATCCAGCTAAAGTTGCGAACAGCCACATATTAGATTTCTCTGGGCTCTATAAATCAGTTTAAGTGGGTTGCTATGCTGATTCAGGGCCAAACTATGAATGGACTTCTTTGAGTTAACTACTACTATTCATGCTGATTCAGATGGTTTTAGAGTGAAAGACCAGGGCACAGGAAGCAAGGCGTTTGCTCTCTTCACAGGACATCTGAACATGTATCTAGATCTTCAGGAAGTGTCACTTCACCACAACAACAACAACATTGCCCTGCTTTCATTCATACGCAAACTAATGCCTTTATGATGACTTACTCCAGTGCTGTCCCAGAAAGAAGTGTGGGAGCAAATCCAATATAGCTCCACTTTTCAGTGGCTTGAAGCCTGAATATCATTACAGAGAAGTGAAAACAATAATGAACTACAGATAAGAATCAAATGCAGACTCAAACCATCCACCTGGACCCTAGCTCATTGACAGACCGGATTATTGGGATGGGTTGAATATGACGATGCACCTGATTCGATCAGCGGTCCCATCCTATCATTTTTGTTTGTTCTGCACACAGGCGGACGGTGTCAGGTTAACCAAGGATGTCCGCGCTTACTTCACAGCTGTGAAAGGTAGGACTGCGTTGTCTTGTCTTCTAGTCTCCGTTGTGCATGCCCTACTAGTTTATAATAATATATGCTGACTAAGACGCTTTGTTCTGGTGTCCACATTTCTGTGAAACCTCTACCCTCAATGCCAAGTTAGAGGCTGGATGAAAAAGGGAAGTGAGTTGGGGATTGTGTTTCAGATAGTATCTTTAGTAAATCGATCTAACCCTAATCTCATGGCCATGGAGAAGAACAAGCACCTTTGGAAGAATGCTGTGGAGCGTGTCATTAGCGGCCACAAGCCCAGCCATGATCCATGAAGACGTCACTGGGCTGTTTTTGCCAACACAGCTGTGATTTGTAGCTGACTCTAACCGCAAGTGGTGCATTTAGGCTATAACGAGTTTAGGAGGACTTCAAAATGTCTTGTGTTGCTTGTGTTTTGTAGCAATACACGAGTCATCTAAACGTCTCTCCCAGACGCTGAAGGATGTCTATGAGTCTGATTGGAACGGCGGAGAAGACCTCTCTGACATCATTGAAGTACGGCTTTCTGTCCATCTACAGATGCAGAACTTGATCAATAGTGTGTCTTTGTTTGCTTTGAGCTAAATGAGGTGACTGTAATGTGTGAAACTGTGTAGAAAGAGGACTTGATGTGGAACGACTACGAGGAGAAGATGTCGGATCAGATTGTGCGCACTATGGAGAACTACACCGCGCAATTCCCCGAGGTCAAGGTGAACAAAGACGTATTTTGGAATTCTGGGATACCTTGTTGCTTTTTGTAAAGATTCTAATAAAATGTTAAAATACTAATAATTTAATTTCTAATCATTTCTACTAATTGTTTCTTGGTACTCCGTCTCTTCAGGAACGAGTGGGGAAGCGCGGACGCAAGCTGGTGGATTACGACTCGGCGCGTCACCACCTGGAGGCGCTGCAGGGAGCCAAGAAGAAGGACGACGGCAAGATGGCCAAGGTACTGGAAAGGGCCCTGAAGCACATGGGAAATTAACCCTGCCAGGCCGCTAAGTGGCCTTTTTGTTGCTGTGGTTCTGAACGGGCGTCTCTGAACGGGCGTCTCTGAACGGGCGTCTCTGAACGGGCGTCTCTGAACTGTGTCTAACTTTGTCTTACTGTGTAGGCAGAGGACGAGTTCAACAAAGCACAGAATGTTTTTGAGGAACTAAACAAAGAGCTGAGAGAGGAGCTGCCTGTTCTCTATCAGAGGTATGGTGGAGCAGCCATGTACACATACACATGCTTCTTCAGTAGCACATATTGAGCTGTTCTATTTCATTCTTACTGACTGCCAGAGGCAGTGCTTAATGCTGTCTCTGGCCATCATCCAGAATTCATAGAACCATAGTTGCATACGTAAGTCTCGTTTTTTGAACTTCTCTAATACCACTGAACAATATATTTTCATCTGATCCTTTAGAGATAACTACTGCTTACATTCCTTCAAAGAGCAGATCATCTGCAAAATCCAGTGACTCCTCAATAGGGCTAAATGCACGATGAGCATGTTATCAGAGTCAGACGCAACATTGTGCTTTATACAAAACTTTTTAGTACTTTAACCTAGTATTGGAGAAATATGCAAAACCAATTGTGTAATGGTGAATCACTGGCCAACTCTTATTTCAAAATATAAAATCCACTGGTCAGGTCACTAAAAGAGTCTTTGATTCCATGATTCTACTCTGTCTTGTAGCCGAATAGGTTGTTACGTAACAGTCTTCCAGAATATATCGAACCTCCGGGATGTCTTCTATAAGGAAATGAGTCTGGTAAATATACGCAGCTTGTTCATATTGAGAAGAAAGGCATGTATTTGAATGTCCTTTTATGTGTACACAGGCTGTAAACCCTCTATACTTTAAACTCTGTACCCTTGAATTCCAGTTGAACCATGAGCTGTACAACGTGATGAAGAAACTGGAGACTCAGTTTTCGGGGAAAGCCTTCATCATCAAGGGCCTGAACAGGTGAGTGCCCTCTAATAATAGTCTCCGATGTGTGGATAATGAGGGAAAGTCCTACTCTAAAAATGATGTGTTCCTAATTTGATATTACGATCAAATGAACCCTGAATCATAATCCTGATATGATAATCACCTTCCAGAAATACTGCGCCAATGAGCCACAACTGACCTGCATCCGAGTGTGTGCTCAATGGCAAGGACCCCATGTAGTTAAAACCCCCACTTTGAATTGGGCTAAAATTTAGTCATTTTGAAACTAATACCGAGGCGTTACCCTTTAAATCTGCCATCATACTTCCTCTTCGTTTTTTTTATTTTGTTAATTATTATTATTTTTAATAGTTTTCTGAGGAATGTAAATGCTCATCACGAGTGGCATGTGATTGATTCTGGTGGGGGCTACTCATCGCCCTGCTCCTCCTCCAACAGCTCCAGCTCCAAGTCCAAGAAGAGGAAGTCCATCGTCATCTCCAACCCCATCCCCTGCAACACGGCCTTCCCCAGCGACCACGTCTCCCAGCGCCCCACCGGCCCGGATGCCCCGGCCCCCAACACACACACACCCTCGCAGGAACCCCTCAACTGGGACAACGCTGCCGGCTCCGCCTCCAAAGACCCCCCCTCCTCCTCCTCCTCCGTGTCCGAGCTGGACGACCTCGGCTCAGAGTGCTCGGACACGCCCAAGCGCCAGTCGGCGTGCGACGGGGAGAGTGGCTCGGAGAGGCGGAGCCCGGACCGCACGGCGGCAGAGGCAGATCTGCCGGAACTCGGCTCCAGCCAATCGGATGACTCCGGGGTGGGTGGACCCACGCCAGAGGGGGCGGGGCAGGATGTGGCCCCTCCCCTCCCGCCTGTGAGAGAAGCCAAGGCCAAGGCCCCTCCCGTTCCTACTCCCCGCACCTCCTTTGGGGCCGCAGATCGACGGTCAGACTCCCGCGGCAAGGCAGGGGCAGAGGCAGAGAAGCAAGAGGTTGAGGCAGAGAAGCAAGAGGTTGAGGCAGAGAAGCACGAGGTTGAGAAGCAGGAGGTGGAGGCTGAGAAGGTGGAGGCAGAAAAGCAAGAGGTGGAGGCTGAGAAGCAAGAGGTGGAGGCTGAGAAGCAAGAGGTGGAGGCAGAGAAGGTGGAGGCAGAGAAGGTGGAGGCAGCGAAGGAAGAGGCAGCGAAGGAAGAGGCAGAGGCAGCGAAGGAAGAGGTGGAGGCAGAGGCAGCGAAGGAAGAGGTGGAGGCAGAGGCAGCGAAGGAAGAGGTGGAGGCAGAGAAGGCAGAGGCAGGGAAGGAAGAGTTGGAGGCAAAGAAGGAAATATCAGAAAAGGACTCCCCCCAGCCCTCAGACTCCCTGTGCAAGGTAAGATTAAGTATGAAGTAATATCAATATTAATGAGAATATAAAAGTAAGTATATGTTTGGGGAAAACTATTTCTTAGAAGCAGTACCACTCTAAGATCCGGTTATTCTTTTAATTAAATTATGTTTTATTTCCATTAGATATTTTAATATCGTTAAATTTGTGTTGGATGAAATTGTCTCCCCATTCAGTATTTTGGTTGACGCACTTGTTGATCTCCACCAGGGGGGGGCAGCAGCGAGTCAGTCGAGTTCAGGAGGAGAAGGCGTGCTTGCGCAGCCGCAGGAGGACGTGGCCGGGCCAACCGCCGACATTCCAGATGTACTTTGTAATTACAGCGCTCTACAAACATTGATAACAACATTAGAACTGTGTTAATCTAAAAACTATCATGGATAGGAAATACACAAAGCACCACCTCCATATCACTCACAGCGTGTGTTTGGTCTTCTGCCCTGTTGCTGATCCATCTCTCTGGTGTTGTTTATGCTTTGTCAAGCAGGAAGGCGTGCTTAAGGAGGTCAGAGAGCTGGATGCAGGGACGTAGCGGCCCACTCTGGGGTCTGTCAGAGGAGTTTGTTGGCCAAGGCTCTCGATGAGGCAACACAACGACCCTGTCCTCCTCCCATGGAGCACTGGGATTCACACGCAAACAGGGCAGAGTGGAGCCACATGTTTGGACCAGAGAGGAACACGTCCCTCATGGGCTCCTCCCATGCTCAGCCGCTGATGCTGGTGTCTCATTTCAGAAGATTCTTTCTATATTTGCTTACGGTCTTAAACATGAACAAATGTTTTGTGTGTGTGTGTGTCGATGCAGTATTTCTTTTTCAACCTTAATGCTGTGAATGTAAGTAAGCTGTTTTTATACTCCAGATGTCTTTTCTTAACGTTTCTTAATAAAGTAAAGCCCAATTAGGCTGGGTAAAGCCCAATCACCTTAGTACATAGCATGAATATCTTTTACAATCTCTCTTGAATCAGCTCTAACATCTAATGCCCTCTGCAAAGTGGTGGTGGGGGAGGGAGGGTATTCAGTATCAGCAACCTCACTGCTAGGTGCTGCTAAATTATACTCACTGGACCTTAAAGGGAAGGAGAATTGACTGTCTTGTAGGCTAGTACCATCATCATCTTGAAACTGATGCAATCTACTACAGGGAGCCAGTGGAAGTCCCTGAAGAGGAGGGTCAAATGGGAGAAGGCACGCTGCAGCATTCTGGATACGCTGCAGCGGTTTAATCGCAGAGTCAGGGAGTCCAGCCAGGAGCGAGTTGCTGTAGTCAAGATGGAGTTGACAAGCGCTTGGAACAGGAGCTGGGGTGCTTCCCTCGTGAGGAACGGCCGGATCCTGCGGATGTTGTAGAGGGCAAATCTGCAGGATCAGGTTACCGCGTCGATGTTTGCTGTGCAGCATAGCTGATTGTCCAGTTACACACCGAGGTTTATGGCAGTGGGTGATGGAGATACAGCGATGACCGCGACAGTGACGAGTCAGTCCATGTGAGGGCAATCTTTCCCTGGCATAAGGAGAAGCTCAGTCATGTTGAGGTTACGCTTCAGGTGATGGGCAGTCGTTAAAGTGCTGATGTCTGAAATGCATTTTGCAATCAGGATGTTGCTAAACGAGGGCAAAGAGAGGAATAGATTAGTGTCATCAGCGTGGCAGTGATAGGAGAACTGTGGGATGTGATTACAGAGCCCAGGGATCTGGTATTTAGGGAGAACAGAAGGGGTCCCAGTACACAGCCTTGAGGGACACCAGTGTCGAGCATGCAGGGTTTGGAGAAGAAGCCATTCCATGTGACCTAATAGGTGCGATTCGTCAGGTAAGATGTGAACAAAGATTTGAGCAGAGTCAGCAATGTCGAGTTCGGCAGAAGTGGCGAGGTGGATCTGGTGGTTCACGGTGTCGAACGCTGCGGACAGCTTGAGGAGAATGAGGACCGATGAGAGGGACGAGGCTCGGGCAGCACGGTGTGGGCAATATATATAAATGTGAAAGTCTCCCTCTTCTGACTCCCACAGTCATCTGCCAGGGCAGTGCGGACAAGCAGACCCAACCTTTGTGGCCTGAGCAAGGTTAGCTGATATTGTGGCTTCAAACAAACAGCTCATGTTTCTAAACAAATTTCAGATGAATTCCCTTTCTCATCGATGTCAGATGTTCTGATTTCCTGATTCCCTCGTCACCCCTCTGTTCTCTTGTTCTTGTAGTTTAGTATGGGAAACTGGCAAGCAAACATTGAGGAGGGAAACCAGTTAAGTGTGACTGAGAAAGGGTGCAAGGCAATTCAGGATCAAACCAAGGTGACGCTTACATGAGCACATGGTTGAAGTGGGCAATATATATTAATAATATATAATATTATTATAATATTTGCTTGGCACTAAGTGCACAGTACACAACAACCCCCTTTGCCACCTTCAGACCCTCAACCAAGGTACCAAAGAACATAATGGGTAGCCCAACTAGCAGCATTTGATTACGCTGCACTGATTTCACTGTGCTGACCGATCTGGCAGCAATATAAGATCGAGAAGTCCAGGACCACGTCATATCATCCACAAGGAAATTGGCAATGTGAGAGATCTTATAGGACACTGAACGACCTGCACAGATATCTTTCCACTGATAAGAAGCCGATGTATCCAAACTACATCTCCCAGCTGATGTAGGTATACAGCACCTCGACACATCGCTCTATTGGCTATTCCCCTTATACCCTCATGTTTGAGGTACAACCCCGGCTCCTGGTGTACTTCCTCTTGGGACCAGATTATTTAGAAGAAACAACCAGATTCTCGGACGAGGGGGTCCGGCAGCATCAGGAACCGCTTCCGGTGCCGTACAATCTGGCCCAGAAGAGGCAGCAGACTGCCGCCAGCACCACCACAATATGCATGGAGGAGCAGGATCATCCCTTTCAAGGTTGACCAGTCCTTTACAAAGTGGTCAAAGGGCCAACTGAACCTGGAAGACCGTATACCAGCACACTGGTAATGTACGACGGGCGCACCGGACCGGTTGCGGAAGGCGCAGCTTGAACCTTAACCGTACACAACAATGGTGCCCCAGCCATTCCCACATTATTGCCACCAAGACATTGACCCTTATAGGGATGCACACGAGGAGACCAAAGCTGGGATAGGTTGGGAAATACCCCCTCAACCTGCTGCAACATGATGTTCAACAGCCCATCCCTTACCGAGCAGGGAGCACCCAAGGAGTGGTCCACAGGGTTTTTTAGGATGATTCCGCTATGTTCCATGGCAGGCAGGAGCACCACCAACTAAAGGGGAGATTTCAACCCCATGAAGTTTTGCCCGGGTAACTGCTGGGAAGAATCCCACCCTCCAAAAATTGCCAAGATCTACAATGGCAAGAAACCTCATGGTGCCAGTGGTAAGGGCTGCTACTTCACTGAGGCCTGAGGTGGTCAGTGATCCCCAATTTAGACCGTTGTTATGTCGTCAGGGCAACAACACTTTGGGGGTTTGACACGGTCCTGTCATGTTTGGAGAATTTACCCTGGGATTTTTGTGTGACCACCAACAAACTGTCGGAATTATAGCTGAACGACATACGTGTTGGTCTGTGCATTGTGATAAGTTTTAGCTTTAGCTTTAGCGCCTATTCCTTTTATAGCAGTAGCACTAGAATCTTCCTTCTCTCCTTCGGCATTATTGGGCTTTGGAGTTTATGTACATTTGCTTTTACTAAACAAAATATACAAGTAGGCTTATATTGTATTCATTGCTTCTACAAATGTTTTAAATGGGTGCTGCACTTTTTTTTTTTTTATTGGCACTGGCCACTAATATGCTTTGCTTGCTCTCTCAGAAGGGACCAGGGTAGCCATTGTAATGTTGTTTTACTTTGGTTTGTTTATTTGATTCTGCATCCCTTCCCATCGCCATTGTTTGCTGGGTCCTGTGTCCCACTAAATTGGAATTGGGGGTACCACCTAGTTAGGCTAGGTGTTAGGTACTAGACGGCTATTGTGTGTTTCATTCCTGGATGGTGATGTATGTAATGAATGTTGCATCCTCTCTTCTGGCTGACAGGCTGACTGTACAAGGCCGGGCCCACACAACGCCTCCTTCACTGGGGGTCTGTACTGTGTGATACTTTGTAGTGGTGTGTATTTTTAACCCTAACACTACTTGGTATTTACTTTGGATATCGTAGATATTATTATTATGTAGTGCCTGCTACTGTAGGTGTCAGGTCTGCTGTCCCCCAGTTCTGTCTCCTACAGTCATCTGCCAGGACAGTGTGGACAAGCAGACTCGACCTTCGTGCCTTGAGGAAGGTTAACTGATAATGTTGCTATAAGCACACAGCTCATGTTTCTAAACAGATTTTAGATGAATTCCCTTTCTCATTGATGTCAGATGTTCTGACCAGTTTCCTGATATCCTGGTCACCTCTGTGTGACCTCTTGTTCTTGTAGTTTAGGCAGGGAAAACTGGCAAGCAAATATTGGACAGGGAAACCAGTTCAGAAATTTGACTGAGAAAGGGGGCGCAATCAATGACAGGATCAAACCAAGGTGATGTATACATGAGGCGTGCACGCCTGTCAATCTACCTTCAAATGCTGTAGTCTGGAGAAACACACGTTGAGGAGGCGTAAAGATGGGATCTGTAAACCAGGCTGCCCGGTCTCGAGCAGTGCTCTCTACACAACAGCACGCTGTCGGTCATGCTCCTCCTGTGAACAAAACCTTGTTCTGTATCATTCTCTCCCGATGAGGTCATCCCCAATGACTGGGGAATACATGGTGTAATTATGGGCTGGCTTAGGGGCCTTCTTCCCTCTTGTTTTCCAGGAAGGAAAGGAGGAAATGTCTATTGCATAATGAACACGTTGTGCTGCGTGCCAGGTAATAGCCGGTCATCAGCTGTTCTCTCTTCTTTGCAAGAACCCTTTTTGCTCTTCCTTTTACCCGAGTTCAGGATGTTTGAGAATTTGTAGCAAGCTAGCAAAAAAAGGGTGTTTCCTACACCCAGTCTCATTGCCATCTAATGTTTATTATGTGAATTTGAACTTTAAACACTTTGAAATGACCAATAGCCTTTATGCATGTATAAGAGTAATATAAAAAAATTTTTAGACAGTGAAGATTTTTGTAAAAAACAACAAAAAGTATAGTAAATACTTATATCCTTATTTAATTAATTGCAGCAGTAGTTGGAGCAGTTCCCTGTAACGTGTTGTTGTTTGCATATGTTCAAAGCATAGGAGGCCTCAGGGGACAAAGGTAGCCTCAGTCTCGGGGACATTGACCTGAGTTGTTTGTAAGTTCAAGGAGGGAAGGCTGAACGATTACACCAGGACTAAAATTCCTCATTAGCTTTTTTCTTTTCTGTTTTCTAATAATACTTTTGGGCCCTTATGATATCCCACAACTGAACCAAGGAAAATTGTTAAATAGTATAAAGTAACCTTATATTGCTTAAGATTCCCTAATCTCTTAACTAGTTGTTAAAAAGGGGCAAACGGAGTGCATGACATTGACTGTCCTTTACTGTTAAATGTAAGAGACCAGGGATAAACATGCAAGGCGTTCTGGGATCCACCTTTGGTATGGATAAAACGCCCTGCTCCCCGACGTTCCCCCTGCAGTAAGACCTCACTGCCTCCCAGGGCTCCGGGGCTGGGCTTCTGCCCTTCCGTTCATGAATGGTGGAAGTTCCTCTGAGTGGCTCCTCTGATTGGCCCAGGGCTGCGCCAGCCAAAGCACCTTTAGCAGTGGTGTGGGTTTACAAGATACACCACGGTAGTCCCTGCAAGCCATCCCTGGGGTCCTCGGGAGGGCCTACCCGGCCTCTAGCCCTGTTTTTGGGGAAGGAAGAGGCAGATATGATGGGGACAATGGGGGACATTGGTTTGGTTACCATGGAAGATCAATGTCATGGATAAGTTCAAACTATATGCCAGTGACTTCCCAGACAGACCGTATAAATGCAACAGGAATTGGATTTAAAAAAAGGGCAGAAACCACATCCAAAGATAACTAAAGCTTGGACTTAATTAGTTGTGTCACAGAGAGTATAATCAAGAGCAGTTAAACTATAACAACACAAAGTGAATTCTCACAAGATCAGCAGATCTTTTACATGACAGTGTGTGTTTAAAAGTTCAAATTATATATAAGTTCAGAATGTGTCCACCGATATCAGGTTACCCATAATGTGAAAATGCAGGCTGGAATAAAAAGTTATGTTTAACCAGCAAATACATATTTATAGTGTTTGTTTTCCTCCATTGCAGCCTTTTGAATCCCAGAACATCAATGACGATCCTACTTTTCCCCTGTCCGGTCTGTTGCTTGGCCACCATAGTTTCAGGGAAAACATTACCACTCTGAATAAAACCAGCTGAACTAAGTCACACAACGTCTGTCTAATCTTCCAGGGCTGACCCCAAGCCTGGTAAATTGAGACAACCCTGTTTTCATTCATTCTGAGGGTCTTTTGAAGTCTCGATTGATCATGCAGAGTGGTAGCTTGG
This sequence comes from Gadus chalcogrammus, assembly GCF_026213295.1. Classification (NCBI taxonomy): domain Eukaryota; kingdom Metazoa; phylum Chordata; class Actinopteri; order Gadiformes; family Gadidae; genus Gadus; species Gadus chalcogrammus. The sequence goes on along the minus strand of NC_079412.1, from coordinate 2,155,273 downwards.
GTAGCCCCGCCCATTTTTCCGGTGAATTGAGTTCGCCCTGCACAAGGGTCTGAAGAAGAGCCATGCATTTTTTTCTGCTTCCGATACATTTTTGCTGGAGCCAATCACCAAGCTGGCTTTTCCCCTTGGCGCGCTATTGGCTGGTTTAACACAATGATGACAGGGAAGCGACGGCAAGCAGCCAATCGCGTACAGAGTCAGTTGAACTAGGCCCGTTGATTACGGCAGCTTCCCCAGACCAATGTGCAATACGATTGGCTTGGTCTGGTAATAGCCAGGCTAGAAGAGTGGTTAATCTACATCTGATTTGTGTGTTTTGGCAAGAGGTCGTGGTTCAATGGTCCAGCTGGACGTGAAACCTGTCCCAGTCTCCACAGCGCAACCCAGTAGAGCCCAGTCTGCTTTTCCTCTCATTTGTTTCTAAGGTCACCATTCTCATGTTTTGCTTCAGTCAGTGCTGTGGTTTCCATGAGAGGAACTGGCTTGTGGTTTATGTTTGCCAATAAGAGCATGATTGGATCTTACTCCACCACAAGAGGACTGACTTCACCACGACTGAACCCATGAGTCAGTAGCTTGAGAGGCTGCGATATCAAAGACTGGCTCTGTGAAAGGCCGCTACTGTTCCTAACGGGCAGGGGCCATCTGGTGGACTACATGGTGGAGGAGGTGCCTGGTGCGGAGGAGGTGCCTTGTGTGGAGGAGGTGCCTGGTGTGGAGGAGGTGCCTGGTGCGGAGGAGGTGTGGAGGAGGTGTCTGGTGAGGAGGAGGTGAGGAAGTGCCTGGTGAGGAGGAGGTGTGGAGGAGGTGCCTTGTGTGGAGGAGGTGCCTGGTGTGGAGGAGGTGCCTGGTGCGGAGGAGGTGTGGAGGAGGTGTCTGGTGAGGAGGAGGTGAGGAAGTGCCTGGTGAGGAGGAGGTGCCTGGTGTGGAGGACGTGCCTGGTGTGGAGGAGGTGCCTGGTGTGGAGGAGGTGTGGAGGAGGTGTCTGGTGAGGAGGAGTTGAGGAAGTGCCTGGTGAGGAGGAGGTGTGGAGGAGGTCTCTGGTGAGGAGGAGGTGAGAAGGTGCCTGGTGAGGAGGAGGTGCCTGGTGAGGAGGAGGTGTGGAGGAGGTGTCTGGTGAGGAGGAGGTGCAGAGGAGGTGTGGAGGATGTGGCTGGTGAGGAGGAGGTGTGGAGGAGGTGTCTGGTGAGGAGGAGGTGCCTGGTGAGGAGGAGGTGTGGAGGAGGTGTCTGGTGAGGAGGAGGTGTGGAGGAGGTGTCTGGTGAGGAGGAGGTGTCTGGTGGAGGAGGAGGTGCATCGGAGGTGCCTGGTGGAGGAGGAGTCGCCTGTAAAGGTACGTACACACCAACCGCGTTGCTCGCGTTAGGGGCGTTGAAAATCGGCATTTTTGCATAGGGAACCATTGGTCTAGGCGCAGTACACGCGTTGAAGCGTTGCGTTGGGGGCGTTAGGAGGAGGTGCCTGGTGAGAGGAGGAGCGGAGGAGGTGCCTGGTGAGAGGAGGTGCGGAGGAGGTGACTGGAGAGGAGTAGCGGAGTAGGGGACTGCTGAGATGAGTTTTTAAAGACAGTTGAAAGACTCACAGATCCAGATCTGATTTGTTTATTTTTTATTTGGGGGGAATGATATAGGGGGGGAATGATCCAGATGTTTCCTGGAAATAAAAGACCAACGTGTTTGAGGGGTATTTCTGTCGTCTCCTCTTCCCTTCGTTTGCCTTTACAAGATCAGATACATCTCAATGTTTTAATATCTCAAGCTCCACCCAAAGGGATCTCCAAAGTCTCCACACGCCCCCTCTCCTTTCCCTCTCCTTCCCAGTAGCCCCGTGTGTATATGCGTGCGTGCGTGCGCGTGTGTGCGTGTGTCTGTTTGCGTCTCACTCCTACCAACTCTTTCACCCTGCCTTATCCTGAACATCAGCTCTGGACCAGGAGCGCTACTACTGCTGGAACCCGAGTGAAAGAAAGGCTGTCGTGGTCTCCATAAGCTCCGTGCCTACAGTCGAACCCTCAAGCCACCGCTCGGATGCTGCCTGGCTCTGCGTCCCGGCTACTCAATGAGAGAAAAGACGCACAAGAGAGATGGGAACTGGACAGCGACTCGCTAAAGTTCCGTGTGTTTACTCTCCGCGGGGAATATCTCACAGCCTTTCCGTCGTGCTTTTCGTGGTGATTTTGGCGCAGCTGTGCGCCGCTTTTAACCTCGACATTGAGACGCGCCTTACCTTCACCGGACCCGCGGGAAGTTATTTCGGCTATTCTGTGGACTTCTTTAGTAATCCAGCCAGGTAAGATAGGCCTACTTATTTTTTTAAGGTATCTGCAGTAATATTATATTACTATATATATATATAGATATATATATATATATTATATTATATATATATATATATATATATATATATATATAGTATATATATATATACACATATATGTATAGATGTATATATATATATTATGTAGAATATAGAGTATATATATATATTATATATATATATATATTATATATATATATATATACACATCTATGTATATATGTATATATAATATATATGTATATAATATATATATATATATATATAATCAGGTATATATATATATATATATATATATATATATATATATATATATATATATATATATATATATATGATTTTATTAGCCTGTAGATATATATATATATTATATAACGAATATATATATTCGTTATATATATTATAAACGAATATAGGCCTAGTTAGTTAAAGGAATTATGTTACAATAAATCGTATGTGATGATATGTGTGTGTCCGAATGAAAACGAACGGGTAGGACAACTCACGGAAATCTGATACGCAAATTCTACCTGCTCTTTTAGGCAATTTTTATACGGCAGCCTATATTCTCGCGGTATTTTGTTAACGTATTGGATTTTCCGATTTTGATGTTTACGTTCAGAAAAGCGCGCGAAACCCGTTTGTTTCCGACGCGCACCGGTTGCGAGTTTAAAGCCCCTTTAAAGCTTCTTAGGCCTATAGCTTCTATTTACTGCCCTAAAATGGATTTTGATTGAAGAAATGAAAGGTCAGCTCTGCACAACAGCTAGCGGCTAAGGGAGATTAGACGTTAATGAGATTATTACAGTGAGACAATATCCTAAATGAGTCAATACTTGATTAGGTCATTGAATTACAGCACCTAACAGTCAACCCACAGTCAAATCATTCCTGCACACAAAAATGACATTTAAATAATGAATTACCATTTTAGGCCTCCTTAATTTTGAACTCGTTATAAGCTCTTGAGTTGTAATAAAGTTTGTTGTTGGTTTAATATTGTTAGCACCAGCAACAGGATATTTGTTTATAATAATTGGAGGGTGTAATTGTGAGCATTAATTCTTATCAGGTTGTTGATTAGACAACCCTGGACCCAGTCTTTTAAGATTCATGGTTATCTCTTATTTTGCACTTGTCTATCAATGTATTGTTTATTGTAATTATTTTATTCTATCTACTGCTTTTAGAAGGCATCATAGTATACAAACATGCGCACGCACACACACCCACCCTGCCTAAGCTAATAAGGCATTTTTAGGAGACAAGAGGCAAGTGTTTTGGGTGGAGGTTGTCCCGGGTCAGATGTTTGGTGGTCGTGACTCATACTGTAGAGTTGCTGAAAAGCAATTCCTGCAGCGGCTGACATGTTGAGGTCAGGTTCCTGTTCAGGGTCTGGGGACCCTTCAGCCCACTCACTGCCTGATAGGGGGCTATCACTGGGCAGGACAGTGTATCCATGTCTGTTAATAAAGGGTGTGGCAACCCGGCACGGTGAGCGAACCACCTCCTCCCAAACAGGACACAACATAGCTGGCAAAAAGCCAAAAAGGCATGTTTAATCCTAAATGAAACAAAGTCTCATACGGAAAACAATACAACAACGAAAAAACCTGGGAGGACTCGACGGCCCTATCCCCCGTGGGTGGAATCCTGTCACCCACGAGGACCGGTCTCTCCGTACAGAATCCCCTGTACGGAGCTCCCCATGGCTGGGAGAGCCCCGAATGAATACGCTATTCAAGCCCTGCTTCTCCACCTGTACCTCAGGGGCTCTGCATGTCCTCAATTGGCCCGGGCCGGGTTGCCACACTCCCCCACACCTTTTGAAGAAGCCTCGGGTGGCCTCTCGAGGAGCGGCGGTCCTGCGCGTAGCGTAGCTGTTTCTGCTGCCGGCATTGCCTGCTGCCTCGTCTCCCGCTGCCTCGTCTCCCGCTGCCTCGTCTCCTGCTGCCTCGTCTCCGGCTGCTTCGTCTCCGGCTGCGTCGTCTCCGGCTGCGTCGAGGCTGCTAGTAGTTGGCGTCCACTCAAAAATTGTCCATAGCTCGGTCAAGTTGTCTGCATTCTCCACCATATGTGGCAACCCGGCACGTTGAGCGAACCACCTCCTCCCAAACAGGACACAACATAGCTGGCAAAAAGCCAAAAAGGCATGTTTAATCCTAAATTAAACAAAGTCTCATATGGAAAACAATACAACAATACAACCCACAGGCCTCGTGGGTGGAATCCCGTCACCCACGAGGACCGGTTTCTCCGTACAGATGCCCCATGGCTGGGAGAGCCCAGAATGAGTGGAGAAGCAGGCTATTCGAGCCCTGCTTCTCCACCTGTTCCTCAGGTGCTCTGCATGTCCTTAATTAGCCGGGTTCAGGTTGCCACTCGCGAGCCGTACGAAGTACATAGTTGTGTCGCATGTTAACCTAGCTGTCTTTGTTGTGTACGGGGAATGGGTTATCTTAGAGATTGTAAGTGCTTGGCACTTGGTTCTATGAACATCCTTACTGTAAAGACGGCGATATATTGTTTCACCTTCTTCTGACAAATGTACTAAATGTACATTTAAATGTGACGTGAAGAAGACAGACCCCAGGTCTGTTGTTGTTCTGTTCACATGTCAGGACCCCTGGTTGTTGAAACATGGGGGGGTTCTACTTGCTCAGTGCTGAAACACGGTTTGATACGCCTTTGGTCATGCCTGTCACTCACTCCGCTTGGTCAGCCAATGACAGGCTGATGGACAGCAGAGTGTCTTGTACCAGGAGGGCGGGAGCTGATGGACTTAGGGTATTCCGGTCTCCACCAGCTCCATGACGATGAGCCAAACCCAGAAGGAAGCGCTCCACGTTTTGGGTCTTATAAGGCAGTCATCGCTTTTCTTTTTTTTTTTTTAAGGATTGGGTTATAACTTAATATATAATCTGTTTATTAATAACATTATTTGGGTCCTTCTTGGAATGAAACACATTTTTACCCTATACCTTTTTAAGAATCTTGCCCACTCGCAATAACTGCAGCCCACCCAAAAGCTCCTTGCTGCCTCTTCTGAACAGCTTCCATGATGACTAGCGGTGAAAGCTTTGAAAGAAGAATCCTATTGCACATCATAGTGCGTGGAAAGGCCTGCTCCCAGTCAGGAACCAATTTAACTTTAACTACTTCTGCCAAGCCAGTGGTGCTATCCAGATATGTGTGTGTGTGGCTGTGTGTGTGTGTGTGTGTGTGTGTGTGTGTGTGTGTGTGTGTGTGGTGTGTGTGTGTGTGTGTGTGTGTGTGTGTGTGTGTGTGTGTGTGTGTGTGTGTGTGTGTGTGTGTGTGTGTGTGTGTGTGTGAGAGAGTGTTTATGTGTGTGTGTCTGTGTGTATGTGTTTTGGGGACTATGAGGTATGTCTCATAGTCTCATAGGTACCATACATATATACATGCATCACTTAATTGATCGATTTGACCAACCACAAAATATTCCAATGCTAATATGAACACCTTGTCCTTCAGCAGTACTTACTTAGTACCAGTGCTTCAGAATACTGTTCATCTGGAGTTCTATCTACCACAGGCTACTTATTACAGGGTCAGAAACCTGTAGTGTTCAGAAACAGGAGGGCTGGTAGCCATTATCCATCCACTGGCTGCACATGGGCTGGGTATGGGTTCAGATCTAAATAGAGGGGAACACAGCGATGATAGCGATAAGGTGTTTGTTTACTATGTGTACAGCACACACACACACACACACACACACACACACACACACACACACACACACACACACACACACACACACACACACACACACACACACACACACACACACACACACACCACTATCACCACTATCACCCCCCCCCCCCCCCCCCCCCCTCCTCTCTCTCTCTCTCTCTCTCTCTCTCTCTCTCTCTCTCTCTCTCTCTCTCTCTCTCTCTCTCTCTCTCTCTCTCTCTCTCTCTCTCTCTCTCTCACATCACTCAATGTGTTTCTCATGATAGTTTCTGTGGTCTCATCTCCATATTCTAAGGGGGTGACCCCAGCTATATGCACAACGCCGTTCTTTAGTCATGAACTGTTCGCCTGGCTCGTCATACCATGTAAGGCTTTGTTATTTTGTTTTTTAACTCAATGCTAGTGTTCTGATTGGTGCGCCCAAAGCCAACACCAGCCAGCCAAACGTCACCGAGGGAGGTGCCGTCTACCTGTGCCCTTGGAGCCAGGGGAATTGCACCATCGTCCACTTTGATGAACAAGGTAGGCTGCCTCCTGTCTGTGTCAGACTCATCAATCATCATGATTCCTAAAACACCACACAAGTACACATGGAGGTCGAATAAGTTGCGTGAGAAGCAGAACATTAATGCCAAAACACTAAAACAACAAAGAATATTTCTTAATTGTCATGATGTTAAGAATAGTTAACTGTGTGTCAAGACCCATAGCTTCCCCCAATGGAGAACAACAACTCTTTGACATGAAAAGGAGAACGGTTTGATTAATTCAAGTAGTCTAAGTACTCTTTGGGTCCAGGGTCCATAAGTAGCTCCTCAGGGTGGTCACAGCAGGAGGCGGTCTGCAAACCACGGTCAAAACTATACTTTCACTGAGCTGCCTTTGGCACAGGGCGGTGCAGCATTAAGCTGTTTCTAACCACCCATCAGAGTGTCTCCAGGGCCTGCTGGCGGCCTCTTGGATCCGGCCGGCCTCTGGCCCGTCAGAGGCAGGCCAGAGGCGGCCTCTTGAAGCCAGCCTTTTGATGCTCATTTCCCTGCTTAATGGGGGCTGACTCCCCCCCGTCACCAAGGCCAGCACCTCACCCCCTCCCCCACCACCGTCACCACAACTAGCACCCCACCGCCTCCCCACTACCATCATCACCGCTAGCATCCCCCCCCCGAACCTTCTTCCCAACCCCCATCCCCACCACCAGCACCTCCTCCCCCACAACCTTCACCCCCACCACTCCCCCCGTGTAAAGACTCACCCCTGGTGCGTTTGACTGTCTGTTGAAGTGTTTGCCAGCCTTTCCAACTAGCCTGCATTTCCTTGCTTGTACCCATGAGGCTCTCTTTAACCAGCACATCCATTTTGGGGGACCATGACCCCTGAGGGCCCCTGAGGACTGAGGCTGCCCCTCTGTCAGCCCAGAAAAATAACTGTGTCCCTCACAAGATAGACAGGAAGAGATAAGAGATAAGGGGCTGCTTGTTCAGAGGGCCGTGTGTTATCCTGTGTTATCCTGTGCGTGCTCACATACCACACACTCACATGGCGTGGGCGTCTGCTGGGACTGGGGGGTTACAATTTGGTGGACCAACGTGTGTATGCTCAGTGACTAACAACCTAGTGCAGCCATGCACAACGTGTGCACGTACACATCCCATTAGAAGCACACAAACCCACACACGCGCACACACACACACAAACACACGCACACACGCCCACGCACCAAACACACACACACACACACACACACACACACACACACACACACACACACACACACACACACACACACACACACACACACACAAAGCTTCTCTCTGTAGGATGTGTGAGGGGGACACAGTCCAGGCCCTGCTGCCAGACCGGTCCCAGGGCCGCTCATCCATCACCATCACACCACTACTCACGCTCACCACTTTAAAGAGACGGCTCCTGTTAGTCATGTGAATGATGTGCTGGCTTGGTGCACTTCTTACTCTGGCTGGATTTGAAAGGCTATTTATTATAAGATTGTTAGGCTTGAATAACATCTTGACCCTTCATAACGTCTTGACCCTCATTTAACCAGGCTGGTTGTCTGCTCTGCCCTCCAAAGCATCTGGAACATAACATCTGGAACGTACCGGTTATAGAACTGTCCTTCCACCCAGTCCCTCCTAGATCTAAGCTTTAGTAGTACTTTAAAATGTCCTTGGTCCTTCGTACTAATTGTACGCAACATTGATACTGGCATCACATTGTTGAATATGTTGACTAATATCGCAGCTCTGCTTTTGGATGGACAGGTTACCTTACCGTTACCTCCTCACCCACACCGCCCACCAGCTCCTCAGACAGCATGAGCTACGACTCTTTGGCTTACATAAACAACGCCGTCTGACGCCCTGGTGTGTGTGTGTGTGTGTGTGTGTGTGTGTGTGTGTGTGTGTGTGTGTGTGTGTGTGTATGTGTGTGTGTGTGTGTGTGTGTGTGTGTGTGTGTGTGTGTGTGTGTGTATGACAGGAGCATGGAGGATGGATTAGAGTCTCATACCATAATCCTGTAAAGAAAACACAGAGGGTAAACTTGTAAAAGGTCTCAGATATAAGACATCATGATACAATCAAACACAGGGTAGTTTAAACGCATGCTTTTTTGCAAAAGTAAAAAAAGCAGCGCATAATAGCTGGCTACTATTTACCTGTTAATCATTATAAGCTCAAAGCGTGCTTGGCATTAAAGAAAGGCATTGTGGCTGCCAAACTGAGTTAGTTTAGGCATGTCAGTCAATCTCTAATAAGGCCTGCAGTCTGGGAAAAGGAGGCAAACCCAGCTCAGTGGTCCCCGGAGGACTCTATCACGCTGAAACCCGTCCAAGACCAGTGCTTGACCTGGCACATGCAGTGACCTTGATGGCTGACATCGCTAAACTGAGAGAGGTGTGTTGTGCCCCCATCAGGTGACCGCTCCTTTGAGATGAACGAGGTCGACACGCAGGTTGAGTTCAAGTCCCACCAGTGGTTCGGGGCCGTGGTGCGCTCCCACCACAACACTGTACTGGTAAGCCCTCTCTCCCACCATAACACTGTACTGGTAAGCCCTCACTCCAACCACAACACTGTACTGATAACTAAGCATGAGAATACTGCTTAAGTGTATCATACTGCTGTGTGCTCATGCTTAAGTGTATCATACTGCTGTGTGCTCATGCTTAAGGGTAACATACTGCTGTGTGCTCATGCTTAAGGGTAACATGTGTGGCTTGTGTCTCCAGGCCTGTGCTCCCCGGTACTACTGGAGAACGGAGCACGACACGCCCTTCTCCGACGCCACCGGCACCTGCTACCTCTCAGTGGACGGCCTCAGGACCTTTGTAGAGTATGCCCCCTGTCGGACAGGTACGGTACTGTAGCGGGGAGATGTCGGCTCATGAGCCCGGCAAGACTTCGACTCATGAGGCCGGCAGGTCGTTGGCCCAACCCCAGTGTTCTCGTCAGCTGTAGTAGCTCGAGGGGCGGGGGGTCGACCTGTGCTTCATGCGTCTCTTATTCTGGTTCTTCCTGTGACCTCAGAGCGCCACGGGCCTGCAGGCCAGGGCTACTGCCAGGGGGGATTCAGCGCAGACTTCACCAAGGTGAGGACGAAAGCAAAGAACACCCTCTGTGTTTGGTATCTCCCAGATCTTCTGATTTCTGATGTTATTGGATGATGCGTAATAATAAAAGTGTGTTGCCTGTTTTGTGTTGCAGGAAGGAAAGGTTTTGCTTGGAGGGCCAGGAAGTTTTTATTGGCAAGGTGAGCAGAGAAGTGCTATCTTTCATTGTGTGGTTGTTGAACGGGACCAGGTCCTCTCGATTTGTGTCAGAGAGCGTCTCTCCTGACACGGGTGACACCGCCTGTCAGATGACGACAGGAGGTCAGGAGTCGTGCCTATTGTGTTAACCCTTGACCTTTTACCCCCTCTTAGGTCAGGTGATCTCAGCCACCCCAGAAGACATCGTCAAGGCCTACTACCCGTCCTACTTCCTGCTGTCTGTCGCCGGGCAGATTCAGACCAGACAGGCCCAGGGCTGTTACGACGACAGTTACCAGGGTAACTGCTTTGTTTACCATCTAAATCACCATGTGTATGTGGACCACATCAAGACTGATTATGCAGTCTTCCACATAACCACAAGGCTTCACTCATGTTGAAATAGCTCATCTTTGGTCCACGGTACATGGTTTGGTACACCAAATATTCAATTGCAAAAAGATTTGATTTGCTTCCCCTTGAACAAAGTAGTGAGGAAGGAGATTTTGGTTCAGATACCTGGCTTCCGTTATGCCAAAGGAAGCCTCTGCTTTTGGTAGCTTGTGCCTGAATAGGTGTGGGAGATTAGAGGGACACAGCTGATAGTGCACTATCATGCTCCCTGAGCTCAGAGGATCCAGACCTTAACAGTCTGTGGTGCGGACCAGACACCTTGTAATGGGCTTGTGTTGGTGGGTTCATGGAAAGGCCTTCTGTGCCTCAATAAGAGTGTTCTGTCCACTCAGACCGGCTGTTTAAATCTGTGACGCGAGGTAGTGTAGCTCTGTGTGGTGGGTGGGAGTTAGCATGGTGGGAGCTGTAATCAAAGAGAGAGGAATGGGCTGGCCAGCGATTTTTCAATTTATATTAAATTTATATGAATGATGATGACACCCTAACTCCGTATCTAAACACCTATGTGACCACCCACAATTCTAATGTGTGCATATGTGCCTGCATGCGTGTGTGTGCGTGTGCGTGCGTGTTTGTGCATGTTTGTGTGTGTATGCGTTTGTGTGTGTGTGTGCATGTGTGTGCGTGTGCGTGTGTGTGTGTGTATGCATGCGTGCTGTTCTGTGTGTGTGTGTCTTGTTTTCTAGGTTACTCTGTGTCGGCTGGAGAGTTCAGTGGGGACAATGTCGAAGGTGAGGCTCATATTTACAGTGTGTGTGGGGGGGGGGGGGGGGATGACTGAACTCCGATTAGTGTAAACACATGGGCCACTCACTCCAACAACAAAGAAATCCCCCATTTTAATGAAGAGGGATCAATCTATAACTATGATCTATATTTGAAAACATGACTTGAGGTTCTTTTGTCTGAACTTGTGTTTCCCCTTGTGTTTCTTTTTTACCAGATATTGTAGCGGGAGTCCCTAAAGGACTAATGCTGTATGGCTTGGTAAAACATCCCTACATGTAATTCACACACAGCAGCAGTTGGTAGCGTGGTGTGACCTCCCGGCCCCAGGCCAGTACTGTAGATGACATGGCCTCATGGTACCGCCACTCTAACAGACGACTCTCTGCCCTGGTCCCCGCAGGTGTCCATCCTGGACGGGCGGAGCCTGACCTCGGTGCTCAACCTGACAGGAGAGCAGGTACAGCAGGACCCACGTAACTTTCATTTACATGAACATTTAGGGCATTTAGCAGATGCTGTTCCAAAGCGACTTACAATATGTCCATTTGTCAGAATCAGGAGAAACAACAATAAAGGCTGTCGGTACAGTAAGGATGTTCATAGAACCAATGGCAAAGCAATAACAATTGCTAGGTTAACCCATAATCCATGCTACACAACTAAGTACTAAAACTAAATACGACATACAAACAAGTGCGCACATTAAGTGCCAGGACGTAGGACATACAATAAGTAGGAGGGGAGGGAGGGGGCTATGCAGAGTCTAGGTGAACCTCAGTGTTCACCTCACTCACCCTCATCACTTCATACACAGGTCATGTCTGTGTATGTAATGACTGTGTGTTTGTATGTGTGTGAGTGTGTGTGTGTGTGTATTTAGATATGTGTGTGCGTGTATGGCTGGGTCTGTTTGTGCGCACGTGCGTGCTTGGCTGTGAGAGAAAGAGTGTGCTGGAGTGTGTGTACAGAGAGTGGACAGAGTATGGAGGAATTTGCTCTGTGGATATATCTGGGGCCAGTTGAGTTCAGAGGTCAGCCGTCTCACAGCGTATGGGTATGATGAGCAGAGGGTGGCCGGCAGAACGGTAGCCTGTAGCCTGACAACAATCCCTTTCTCTCTCTCCCTGCTGCTCAGAGAGGCCGTTATACAGGGTTAGGGAAGCTAAGGCCAAAGGTCATGGTAAGAGATACGACATATCACACACACATTGAGACAGGGAACCAAATACATATACATTCACACACAAACAACACACATACACACTGATATACACACAGTAAAACAAGCAAACGCACACACATACACCAGCCCCTTATTACATGTGAGCAGTGGTTAGTGGAGTGTGCATGATGGTCTCTGTTCTGAGGCGAGGCTGATGAAAAGTCCTTCCTCTACGAACCCCCAGGGGGTGAGGCACTGTCCGCTCCGCGGGGGGCCTGGACTGTATTGTCCAGGTTAGCTGCATAAACACACCAGGAGGGAGGGAGGGAGGGAGGGAGGGAGGGAGGGAGAGAGGGAGGGAGGGAGAGAGAGAGAGAAGGAATTCTTCGTAATCAAGATAATGTGTATGTGTGTGTGTGTGTGTGTGTGTGTGTTTGTCTGTGCGTGAGTGTATACATGTGTAGTTTTAAACGTGTCTGTAGCAGAGAGACTCTGCTTTCTTATTTTAATTGGAGTGACCAAACTCTCTGGGGAGCTCATGTGGTCCGCACATCACTCTGATGTGACGCTCACCACAGGAAGTGGAGCCACGACCCTCTTTGGTCTGAGATGCTGAAACACAAAGCTGCCACAGACCTAAGTCCCATGGGCGCTCCATTTAGGCTGTCACCAGGGCCCCTCAAACACCGTCACAAGTGCCCTCACACACCATCACAAGGGCCCTCACACACGTCACTAGGGCCCTCACACACAATCACAGGGGCCCCTCCCACACCATCACAGGGGCCCCTCACACACCGTCGCAGGGGCCTCTGATACCGTCACAGGGGCTCCTGACACGTCACACGGGCCCCTGACACGTCACAGGGGCCCCTCACACACGTCACAGGGGCCTCTGATACCGTCACAGGGGCTCCTGACACGTCACACGGGCCCCTGACACATCACAGGGGCCCCTCACACACCGTCACAGGGGCCTCTGATACCGTCACAGGGGCTCCTGACACGTCACACGGGCCCCTGACACATCACAGGGGCCCCTCACACACGTCACAGGGGCCCCTGGGCCCTGACACCGTCACAGGGGTCCCTTACACGACGTCACAGGGGCCCCTGACACCGTCACAGGGGCCCCTCACACACCGTCACAGGGGCCACTCACACAGCGTCACAGGGGCCCTTGTGACCGTCACAGGGGCCACTCACACAACATCATAGGGACCCCTGGCGCCTGACGCCCGTGGAACACAGAGTTGAAGAGCTGAGCAAAAGCTTGAGGAGATCAAGAGTCCAAGAGAGAGTCTCAGTGGGTAGTGGTGAGAGAGAGAGAGAGAGAGAGAGAGAGAGAGAGAGAGAGAGAGAGAGAGAGAGAGAGAGAGAGAGAGAGAGAGAGAGAGAGAGAGAGAGAGAGAGAGAGAGAGAGAGAGAGAGAGAGAGAGAGAGAGAGAGAGAGAGAGAGAGAGAGATTAAGAATAGACAAATCCATCTTAGTGACATAGGGAAAACGAGATGGAGATGACCAGAGACCCGGGGCCCTCCTCCCTCCTCACGTGTGATTACAGGCCGGCGCTCTAACTCTATGCCTTTGATGCGTTCCAGATGGGCTCCTACTTCGGCTACGCTGTGGCCGTGACCGACATCAACAGTGACGGGTGAGCCGGGGGGGGGGGGGGGGGGGGGAGATCAAGGTGTAACAAGTCTTATTTCAGTAGAAGGGGGAGGATGGGAGAATATGCGGCTGTCTCTTTAAGAAGGAAAAGATGGAAAAATAAAAAGAAGTGAGGCATGAAGAGAAGTTGCTTCCTAAACTCATTCCCTGACTCCCGGGTCGGGATGGAAGGAGTCTCACAATTCACACCATTACCATTTGCTCCTCCTCATTTTGTTCTCCTCTATCGTTTTCTCTTTTTTCTCCTTTTCCTCCTCTTCCTCCTTCTCTTCTTCTTCTTCTTCTTGGTCTCCTCTCCTTCTCCTCCTCTTCAACTCCTCTCCTCTCCTTCTCCTCCTCATCACCTCCCCTCCTTTCCTCTTCCTCTTCTTCTTGGTCTCATCTCCTCCTCTCCTCTCCTCTCCTCTCCTCTCCTCTCCTCTCCTCTCCTCTCCTCTCCTCTCCTCTCCTCTCCTCTCCTGTCCTCTCCTCTCCTCTCCTCTCCTCTCCTCTTCTTCCTGCTCTCCTCTCCTTCTCCTCCTCATCACCTCCTCTCCTCTCCTCTTCTTCTCCTTCCTCTCCTCTCCTCCCTCTCCTCCTCCTCCTCCTCCTCCTCCTCCTCCTCCTCCTCCTCCTCCTCCTCCTCTTCTCCTGGTCCCCAGCCTGGACGACCTGGTGGTTGGGGCCCCTATGTTCATGCGGAGGGAGCCAGATGGCCGTCTGCAGGAGCTGGGCCGCGTCTATGTTTACCTTCAGAGGGCCCCCCTGCTGCTGGAGACCAGTCTACCCCCTCTGAGTGGCCCCGGGCCCTTCAGCCGCTTCGGGAGCTCTCTGGCCCCCCTTGGGGACCTCGACCAAGATGGCTTCAACGGTAGGTGGAGGAGAACCTGGTCGACATGCCACTTTATAGTTAAGCTACCAGGGTTAAGGCCCCCTCTCTTTATAGTTAAGGGACCAGGGTTAAGGCCCCCTCTCTTTATAGTTAAGGGACCCAGGTTAAGGCCCCCTCTCTTTATAGTTAAGGGACCAAGGTTAAGGCCCCCTCTCTTTATATCTAAGGGACCAGGGTTAAGGCTTTATGAGTGCATCATTCTTCATTTAAAGATCCCATGGCATGCTACTTTATGGATGCTTTAATATAGATATTAGTAGGCGTCAAACACAGTATTTGAAGACGTTCCCGAAATTCAGGCGTGGTGCAGAATTACAGCCACTACGAGCCAGTCGCACATTGAGCTTTCCCAAGATTCGCCTTTTCGGTGTCTGTAGCTTTAATGCAAATGAGGGGGAGAGAGGCGGTTCAAGGAAGAGGGTGGGGGTGTGGCCTGAGCAGCTTGCAGCGACGGTACCATGCGCTCTGTTCTACAGTGGCTGTATCGCAATGGCGAGGCGCACACAGCCTTTAGCCGTGTTCTGTAAATATTCTAGAACACACGGGAGTCCTGGAGCACTATATCTAAATAATTTCATATTATACATAGATATCCATATCATATCATCTATATCCATGGCTGAGATAACCCCCACCACGAGTCTCATTGTGGAAATACCAGAGACGACAGTCCGACGTGTTATGCGCCATAACACCAACAGCAGAACGGTTATCGAAATTACAAGGAAGTGTACAACAATTGCGTTACAGTCCTGGAGCTCTATATCTAAATAATATCATATAATAGATATCTATATCATAAAATACATATTATCACGGTCAAAAGCTGTGTGCGCCTCCAGACGATATTATGAATCACAAACGACTTCGTCGGGTTCTCCAACGTCTCTGGTTCTTCCACTTCCACATCAATCTGAAGTACACTGAACCGCATGCTGCCTGCTGCCGGCTGCCCGCTGCCGGGCGGTGGTGCTTCACGCGGTGGTGCCTTGCGTCAACCCGCGGCATGCAGCATGTCGCAGTTCATGTACTTCAGGGAGTCAAAGCCAAAGTTCCTTTCCCCCAATTCCTTCTCAACCATGGCTGAGATAACCCCAACTACAGTCTCATTGTGGTAATACAAGAGACGTCAAAGAACCGACGTGGTATGCGCCATAACACCAACAACAAACACTTGCGTTAGAGTGTGTGTAATCACACACACAAACACATGTGGCGCTCGCACGGTCGTGTCTCATTGGCGGGCCAAATTCTCTGGGCGGGCAAGGCAGAGAAAGGGGAGGAGCTTAGATCCTTTATGACGACATGTCAGCACGCTTGAGCCTCGTCATTTCAAAGGCGAGCAGAACACCTAGTGCTCGTTTTAAACCGAAAGCAAGTTTTAGCCACTGGGGGCCATAGGCAGGCTAGGGGAACTCATATTCATGTTAGAAAACCTCATAAAGTGCGATTTTCATGCCATGGGACCTTTAATATTAACTGTTCATTTTGGTGTGTATACTTATTTATTGTATTCTGTATTTCTGTATCTGTATCCTCTGTTTGTAGTATTGTTATTATTATGTTTGTATGTTTCTAACCTTGACGGTAACCACAGGTGAAGTCAGGAGTTATGTGTCAGGCCTCTGAATGACGTTGTTTGACAGACATGGCGGTGGGCTGTCCCTACGGAGGAGAAGACCAGCAGGGATTGGTCCTTATTTACAACGGATACCAAGGGGGCCTCAGAGACACGCCCACTCAGACGCTCTCTGGAAAATGGGCTTCCACTTCTTCTTCTTTCCCCGCCAGCTTCGGCTACGCCATCCGTGGCAACGCAGACCTTGACCAAAATGGCTACCCAGGTACCTTTTTAAAAGATTATTTAACAAACAAAAGGTTTTCATTCCTCGTTCTAACTCCCCGTCCTACTCCCTTTAGATTTCATCGTGGGTGCCTTTGGGGCGGACAAGGCAGTGCTGTACAGGTGTGTGAACCAAAAACACCTAACACACGCTCATCCAGCCTTCCAGTATTCCCAATGAGTTCTGATTCTCCTAGAATGCTCTGTTTTGTTTTCATTAGGGCCCGGCCAATAGTAAACACCAGTGCATCCCTCACAGTTCTTCCCCACATGTTCAACCCAGAGGAGAAGACCTGCCAGGTGTCTGATGGAAACCAGACCATCGCCACATCCTGGTACAGACCTTCATTACATCTGTTATTATGGCTCCATATCTTATGTTGAATTCACTGTGCCCTGGGGTGAAATGATGGGTAGATATACAACACCTGCCGCTTTAAGAGCTCTGTCAGTAAGAGACTGATCTCTAAGAGCTCTGTCAGTAGGATACTGATCTCTAAGAGCTCTGTCAGTAAGAGACTGATCTATAAGAGCTCTGTCAGTATGAGATTGATCTATAAGAGCTCTGTCAGTAAGACACTGATCTATAAGAGCTCTGTCAGTAGGACATTGATCTCTAAGAGCTCTGTCAGAAGGAGACTGATCTCTAAGAGCTCGGTCAGTAAGAGACTGATCTAGAAGAGCTCTGTCAGTAGGAGACTGATCTAGAAGAGCTCTGTCAGTAGGAGACTGATCTATAAGAGCTCTGTCAGTAGGAGACTGATCTCTAAGAGCTCTCCACTTTAAGAGCTCTCAATGTAAGGGAGTCCCTACGGTCTGCAGTTGCTGATGTCATCTTAGTTTAATTTAGATTTTTCCAATGCTCTCCAAATGAAAATGTAGATTGAGTGGATTTTTTTAAAACTTTCCAGGTTCCCATCCAGGCAGAACACACTTATTTCTAGAGCCAGTAAAGCTAACTTATCCCCTCTGCCTGATGAGCTTTTTCTGCAACCTCAGTCTAAACTTACAATTTAGACCGAACTCTTTGAGTGAGGGGGGGAGGGGGGAATGGCCAAATGGCCGGTAGGTCAGAAGGTACAAGAGCACATTGTGTAGTTCTCTGTGGGTTCGGGTTTGGTTTGTCTTGGAAAGTAGAAACGGCTCAAGGTTGAGTGTAAAGTGAAAAGATGAGAGAGAAAATGTCTGCCCATCTGTCTGACTGGCTGTCTGCCTGCCTACATGTCTGCCTGTCTACCTGTCTGCCTGTCTACCTGTCTGCTTGTCTGTCCTCAATACTGAGCCATGAGTGTGCATGTACTTGCGTTTGTGTGAGTCTGTGTATGTAAAGATGGCCTCATTATGAATGTGTGTTAAAGTCCTGATGCGATCATATCTTCCATCTGCAGCATTGAGCTCAACTTTTGTCTGGTAGCTGATGGGAAACACCTTCCCTCTAATATAGGTGAGACACACACACACACACACACACACCACACACACACCAGACACAACCACACACACCTTACTTGGGCTGAAGCCCCAGGGCCTACGACGATCAGGGGCCTATTATGAGAAGCAGTATTATTAGTATTTTTATTTTTTATATACTGGCTCATGATAGGACCCCCGATAGGTGTAGGCCCAAAACAATGTGATTTATTGGGACCTACAAAGATCATTGGCCTATCACAAATCAAGAAAATACTAATAAAAATCACATTGCTTTGTAATTTGTCGAATTTTCTGTTCATCACTTGATATGAATTTGTGTGGCTTCTAATTAGCCCAATTTAACAGTGACCCACGTGGGCACCATGACACAACAGCCTATCACATTTTAGAGGAATGTTTTGGCTTGTGATTCAAATCGATTCATGCACGGGCTTACCTGGGCTGAAGCCTACAACGATCAGGGGCCTATCATTAGCTGCAGTATTTAATATTATATATATTAAATACTGCAGCTCATGACAGGCCTCTGATCTTCATAGGCCCCAAACAAAAATGACATTGTTTTGGGCCTACACCGATCGTGGGGCCTATCACGAGCCAGTATAAAATATATATATATATATATCGATTTCATGCTGGCTCATGATAGGCCCTGTGTGTGTGTGTGTGTGTGTGTGTGTGTGTGTGTGTGTGTGTGTGTGTGTGTGTGTGTGTGTGTGTGTGTGTGTGTGTGTGTGTGTGTGTGTGTGTGTGTGTGTGTGTGTGTGTGTGTGTGTGTGTGTGTGTGATGGATGGGAATCCATCACACACACACACACACACACACACACACACACACACACACACACACACACACACACACACACACACACACACACACACACACACACAAAAACACTCACTTACAGAAGCAAAAGCACCCCTCCACCTGCGCACGCAAACACACACACACATAGCCGTGCAGCTGGTACCTATTACCTGGCCGTCTTTGTGGGGACATAGTGCTGGAACCCACTGTGGTCATGTGGCCCAGAACACAGATTACAGAGCATTGGAATAAGGGGGCCTTGGTGGGCTCCCCAGTCCAGAGGTGGCCCTGTGTATACTTAGGGCCATAATTGCCCATTGTGTTTGTTTTATAACAAACGAGGAGGGCCCGACTCTGCATATTTATTTGTTCCCTCTGAACTATTTGTTTGACTCTTTGTTGGTATCAACAAAGAGTCAAAAAAACACAAACATGCATGTGTGTATGTGTGTGTGTGTGTGTGTGTGTGTATGCGTTTGTGTGTGTGTGTGCATTTGTGTGCGGGCTTGTGTGTGTGTGTGTGTGTGTGTGTGTGTGTGTGTGTGTGTGTGTGTGTGTGTGTGTGTGTGTGTGTGTGTGTGTGTGTGTGTGTGTGTGTGTGTGTGAATGAATGATTCCTGACCCTTCCGTCTACATTAATGGACATTCTTACCTTTCTATGTGTTTGTGTGTGTGCGTGTGTGTGACTGTGCTTGTGTGTGTGTGTGTCAGGCTTTGTGCTTGAGCTGCAGCTGGACAGTGCTACAGGGGCCCAGAAGGTGAGCAGAGCTCTGTTCCTGGACAGCCAGCAGCCGGCCCTGCGGCTGCGCCTCAGCCTGGACCCCGGGGCCAACATGAGTCTCAGCCGCAAGATCTACCTCCGGGTACGTCCCTCCTCCCCGCCCGCCGCTGTGTGCTTCAATCAGACCAACATTACATTAATGTTTAGGGCATTTCTCCAAAGCGACAAAGTACATTTGTCAAAAGAAGGGGAAACATTTATCACTGTTGGTACAGTAAGGATGATCATAGAACCTAGTGCCAAGCACAAACTATCGCTAGGTTATCTCTGTATACAACAAAGATAGCTAGGATAAGATGCCACACAACTAAGTACTATAACTAAGTACGACATACAATAAATGCGTACATTAAGTGCCAGGACGTACAACATACAATAAGTAGCAGGGGTTGGAGGGGGTGACTATGCAGAGTCTAGGGTAACTCTGAACAAGTGAGTCATGTGTCTTTTTCGAAAGCTGGTGAGCAACTCTGCAGTCCGGGGAGCTTGGCAGGGAGCTCGTTCCACCACTGTAGTCCAAAACAGAGAAGAGCTGTGACTTCCATAAAAAAAAGTATATCTATCCAGGTTTTTGGGACACGTAGGGACCCTTTCCCTGAGTATTGTGAAGCATGGATAGACACCCCACCCTCACTGTGACGTAACAATCCGCTAGCACGCCAGTCTCACACGCCTCGTCTCTTCCCATCAGAGTGAGGAGGACTTCCGGGACAAACTGTCTCCCATCGTGGTGAGTTTGAACTTCAGCCTGGACCCCCGCAGCCCGCCGGACAACCACGGCCTGCGCCCCGTCCTCAGCCACGGCACCCGGCAGCTCCTCCAGCACAAGGTAGGCTCCCGCTGGGGGGAGGACGCCTCACACAGGAGCCGTACCCCATCGGCTCCCACTGAGAAGAGCCCTGGTACGGATACTAGGGGTGAAACGGATCAGTGTGTCCACGGTTCGGTTCAGATAACCGTTTTGGGCCTCGGTTTCGGATACGGTTCGGATTAGTATCATGTCCGTGGTAGTAAAAAGGCGGACTTTTTTTTGACGGGGGGTTTGGGGGAGAAACACAAAAATGAATGAGACCCACAGGCTATTTGCAATGTGTTAATTGACTGCAATCAGACAACTTGCAAGGCTTTTTTGTGCAATAAATGTTCCCCTAAATGCATTTGAAAACATGGTGCACTGACACATGTAAGGGATAACGGCCGACGAGGCTTAGAACTCTGGCGACGAGCGCAGCATGAAGCCAGAGTTGCCTCTACCTGTCCATTATTTCCATCGAACCGGTCAACCTCGAAGGCCGTTATCCCGCTTATCACCCGTTTGTATTTATCTCCCGTATATTTAGAATATAATTGTATCAATTACTTTCTTTAAATTTAGGAATCGTGCGCTTGAACTTCAGAAAACAACCTATTACAGCTACCTCATTGGCTCGGGCAGCACTGGAGAGAAT